>NC_073693.1:93819615-94163115 GCF_029784155.1 Uranotaenia lowii | reverse complement strand
AAGTCTAGCGATAAGTGAGCTAGAGCCATCGACAATCGAATCTAATAAATAATTTTAATGTGATTAATAAAGTATTAACTTATAAATGGTTGTGTCAGTTGGTAGTACTTAGCAGGGATGATAACTGTCCGAATGTCATTCGACATTTTTCTGAAGCCTAGAGCGACATTCATCAGTACGAAAACGACTGTCGCAGTCATGTCCTTTTTGGATTTTGTGTCACAGCTTGCATCGAGACAGTCATAGTCATGGGAAAAAATATTACGATAAGCTGATGAATGTCGGTCGTTGCTTCGATAACATTTATAATGGCAAATGTTATGGCGACATTTAACATTTTGAATGTCACAGAATGTAATCGTAACATTCATCAGAATCAAAATGAAATGTTATTAAAATGACTGTCGCGACAGTCACAACGGTTCCTTGCTGACTTGGCCGTGTGGACTGGCCAATCTGGCCGGTTCCGGAATCCGGAAAATCAAAATGATCAGATTTTAACTTGCGACACATCATTAGAAAGCTCTTGGCCTGTACATGATGGGAATTGATAGGAAAAGTGGTTCGGGGCCATCTGGTCCTGGCCACGGCCAATCTGGCCGGTTCCGAAATCCGGAAAATCAAAATGATCAGATTTTAACTTGCGACACATCATTGGAAAGCTCTTGGCCTGTACATGATGGGAATTGATAGGAAAAGTGGTTCGGGGCCATCTGGTCCTGGCCATGGCCAATCTGGCCGGTTCCGAAACCCGGAAAATCAAAATGATCAGATTTTAACTTGCGACACATCATTGGAAAGCTCTTGGCCTGCATATAATAAGAAATGATAGGAAAAGTGGTTCGGGGCCATCTGGTCCTGGCCACGGCCAATCTGGCCGGTTCCGAAACCCGGAAAATCAAAATGATCAGATTTTAACTTGCGACACATCATTGGAAAGCTCTTGGTCTGCATATAATAAGAAATGATAGGGAAAGTGGTTCGGGGCCATCTGGTCCTGGCCACGACCAATCTGGCCGGTTCCGAAACCCGGAAAATCAAAATGATCAGATTTTAACTTGCGACACATCATTGGAAAGCTCTTGGCCTGTACATGATGGGAATTGATAGGAAAAGTGGTTCGGGGCCATCTGGTCCTGGCCACGGCCAATCTGGCCGGTTCCGAAACCCGGAAAATCAAAATGATCAGATTTTATCTTGCGACACATCATTGGAAAGCTCTTGGCCTGTACATGATGGGAATTGATAGGAAAAGTGGTTCGGGGCCATCTGGTCCTGGCCACGGCCAATCTGGCCGGTTCCGAAACCCGGAAAATCAAAATGATCAGATTTTATCTTGCGACACATCATTGGAAAGCTCTTGGCCTGTACATGATGGGAATTGATAGGAAAAGTGGTTCGGGGCCATCTGGTCCTGGCCACGGCCAATCTGGCCGGTTCCGGAATCCGGAAAATCAAAATTATCAGATTTTAACTTGCGACACATCATTGGAAAGCTCTTGGCCTGCATATAATAAGAAATGATAGGAAAAGTGGTTCGGGGCCATCTGGTCCTGGCCACGGCCAATCTGGCCGGTTCCGAAATCCGGAAAATCAAAATGATCAGATTTTAACTTGCGACACATAATTGGAAAGCTCTTGGCCTGTACATGATGGGAATTGATAGAAAAAGTGGTTCGGGGCCATCTGGTCCTGGCCACGGCCAATCTGGCCGGTTCCGAAACCCGGAAAATCAAAATGATCAGATTTTAACTTGCGACACATCATTGGAAAGCTCTTGGCCTGTACATGATGAGAATTGATAGGAAAAGTGGTTCGGGGCCATCTGGTCCTGGCCACGGCCAATCTGGCCGGTTCCGAAACCCGGAAAATCAAAATGATCAGATTTTAACTTGCGGCACATCATTGGAAAGCTCTTGGCCTGTACATGATGGGAATTGATAGGAAAAGTGGTTCGGGGCCATCTGGTCCTGGCCACGGCCAATCTGGCCGGTTCCGAAATCCGGAAAATCAAAATGATCAGATTTTAACTTGCGACACATCATTGGAAAGCTCTTGGCCTGTACATGATGGGAATTGATAGGAAAAGTGGTTCGGGGCCATCTGGTCCTGGCCACGGCCAATCTGGCCGGTTCCGAAACCCGGAAAATCAAAATGATAAGTTTTTAACTTGCGACACATCATTGGAAAGCTCTTGGCCTGTACATGATGGGAATTGATAGGAAAAGTGGTTCGGGGCCATCTGGTCCTGGCCACGGCCAATCTGGCCGGTTCCGAAACCCGGAAAATCAAAATGATCAGATTTTAACTTGCGACACATCATTGGAAAGCTCTTGGCCTGTACATGATGGGAATTGATAGGAAAAGTAGTTCGGAGCCATCTGATCCTGGCCACGGCAATCTGGCCGGTTCCGAAATCCGGAAAATCAAAATGATCAGATTTTAACTTGCGACACATCATTGGAAAGCTCTTGGCCTGCATATAACAAGAAATGATAGGAAAAGTGGTTCGGGGCCATCTGGTCCTGGCCACAACCAATCTGGCCGGTTCCGAAATCCGGAAAATCAAAATGATCAGATTTTAACTTGCGACACATCATTAGAAAGCTCTTGGCCTGTACATGATGGGAATTGATAGGAAAAGTGGTTCGGGGCCATCTGGTCCTGGCCACGGCCAATCTGGCCGGTTCCGAAACCCGGAAAATCAAAATGATAAGTTTTTAACTTGCGACACATCATTGGAAAGCTCTTGGCCTGTACATGATGGGAATTGATAGGAAAAGTGGTTCGGGGCCATCTGGTCCTGGCCACGGCCAATCTGGCCGGTTCCGAAACCCGGAAAATCAAAATGATCAGATTTTAACTTGCGACACATCATTGGAAAGCTCTTGGCCTGTACATGATGGGAATTGATAGGAAAAGTAGTTCGGAGCCATCTGATCCTGGCCACGGCAATCTGGCCGGTTCCGAAATCCGGAAAATCAAAATGATCAGATTTTAACTTGCGACACATCATTGGAAAGCTCTTGGCCTGCATATAACAAGAAATGATAGGAAAAGTGGTTCGGGGCCATCTGGTCCTGGCCACAACCAATCTGGCCGGTTCCGAAATCCGGAAAATCAAAATGATCAGATTTTAACTTGCGACACATCATCAGAAAGCTCTTGGCCTGCATATGATAAGAATTGATAGGAAAAGTGGTTCGGGGTAATTCGGCCCTGGCCTTGGTATTAGGTTTTAGCATTCTTAACTAGTTATCAATATGTAGTTGTAAGTTTTTTTGCTTTATGATATTTTTTACTTTAATGATGTTTGTTTAACTGTATATCATACTTTTTAACGTGCCTACATGACGAACAAAAACGATTGAAAGAGCACAGCAACTGTTTATTCTTCAGTTTCCATTTTCAAAAAGCAATTTCTAGGTTTGATGATATTGAAAATAATGTTTAGAAGCATAAATTACACTAGTTTACAAAATTTCAAAAAAAATCGTGAACTTGATTGACTGACCAATATTTTTGATGTAAAATTGGGCGCTAAATCCGTAAATGAAATTAAAAAAAAACTCAGTAGAACCGTTTTTGAGTTATGCTCCAAATATGAAATTTTGGAAAAATAAAAAAGTTCTTGTACTAAGATGAAAATATCTCGGACGGCATAACAGTAATTTGGAATCCCTTTTTTGCATATTGAAGGTGAATAAATTTTCTATCGATCATTTCAACACTGTTTTTACGTATGATCAACAGTATTGTTGATATTAGTGACTTTATGATAGAAAAATTTATAAAAAACGCATATTTTTTAGAGAAAATTTTGTTTCAGCAAAAGTTTTAGACTCGATGGTAACATTTAAAAAATCTGATTTTCTTTCGGGCTTGAGTTTCAATTTAAAACAAAAATTTCAAGTGGTTATTTATCAAAATCGGTTGAAAATTGAAGAAGTAATGGCTACTTTACCATAACAGTATTTTTTGTAGTTTTTAATAATTTAACGAACCGCAGTACACTTATCATAGTAAAGGAAGAATGAAACATGATAAATCTCACTCGCTAAAAGTCAAAATTATTTATTAGCTTACCAAAAGGTCACATGCCAAATTTCAGGAAGATCTGACCATAGGGAGGGGTGGCTTGAGTCTCAAACGTGAATAAAATTTTAAGGTATTTTGCCCGGGAGGAACAAAAAATACTAGTTTTTCACCAATAACTTTTTTTCATCACAAGCCGCCCAAGCAACCAGAATTCCCTTAAAAAGGTTCCATAGAAGCTTATTCAGCTCTCGTTTGTGTCTGAAGAGAATGCTAATCAGCCCAAAATTTAAGTTCTTAAAGCTACTTTCAAGTTCGTTTAGGTGGCTGTAGAGAACGCTATTCAGCTTCCAAGAGAATGTCAAGAAACTTCTACGCGCCGAAAAAAAAATCCAATTGACAGATTGCTCTGACAACCACATGTCAAATTGCTAGGTTGCCGGTCTATCATGGTCTATCTCATTGATTTTAATTATATTGTTTTGATTACAAAAGCTGCTTACACGCCTAGAGAATTGAACCGCTGCTCTCTAGGTTGCAATGAAACTCACCAGCCTCTCGACCAATCCAGCAATAGCTAATTGCCACTGTAATGATTAGTATTTAAACTTAATGTCATTTGAGATGATTGAGTGGGTTGGTCAATAGAAGGTACCTTATTTCGTTCAAAGGACTTTCAGTACACAATATGAATCATAACAAAAATTTGCATCATCAAAAATTTATTCGAATATCTTATTTAACATTTATAAGAAAAATTCGAAAAAATCTTGAACTCCATTTGTAAATATCAGTACAGATATAAACAAAACAAATACCATGACAAGAAATTGACAGACATTTTTGACATGTCGCTTAGAATTCCCATATAGGTTCTTTAAAACACCTTCAAGTATCTTAATGGTGCGCTTTAGAATGTTACGCGAACGTTATCGACCTTCTTGAAAAACATTTTTGACATATCGCTTAGAATTTCCATATAGGTTCTTTAAAACACCTTCAAGTATCTTAATGATGCGCTTTAGAATGTTACGCGAACGTTATCGACCTTCTTGAAAAACATTTCTGACATGTCGCTTAGATTTCCCATATAGGTTCTTTAAAACACCTTCAAGTATCTTAATGGTGCGTTTCGGAATGTTACGCGAACGTTATCGACCTTCTTGAAAGAAGTTCCATTAAAAGCGCTTAGAAGTTCCGTTATCGATAGTTTAACCTTTCAAAGGGCTATGGAAGTTCCTGAGTAACTTTTACGCGACAAGAGTCACCTGAAGTTCCCGTAATACATTTTGTCAGCCAAATGTGAACTTCGGAGTTCGGAGTTAAGTAAAATCGCGACTTTTGGTTGCTTGGGCGATTGTTTTTGGTGGTTAATTTTATTAAAGCCTAAGTTGAGACAAATATTTCACCCGAAGACTACAACACGATTGGACTTGAAGTAAAAAAGTTATTGCAATTCAAAGACCGCAAATTTTGTCCAACACTCAATGAGTACCGTCAACTGGGGCAACATGCAACAATTTTCAACTTCATTGGCTTCTAAAAAACTTATGTTCACAGTTAATCGTATCCTTTATGCATCAAAAGTTTTAAGGGTACTGGGGCATCAAATTGGCGTAGTTAAAAAAAATATTGGTTTCCTCAGTTATTTTTAATTTTCTTAAAACATGCGATTTTCACACTCCTTAGAAAATGGGGTAACTTGCAACAAACTTTGTTTTTAATGAAAAATCTTATGAACACGTACGAAAATTCATAGTTTTTAATATATTTGCGATGCCTCAAAGACCATTACGCATGACAACACCAATTGCAGTAGTTTTTGGGTCTGTAAAAACAAATTTTTACATTTTTTCTGGAAATAACGATGCTGCATACATTTAGGGGTTAAATAATACTACGAAAAATTCTACAAGCTGAAATCATAAAAATAAATGTTTGGATGAGTGAAATTTAAATCTTTACAAACGCGTGATGCAAAACATTCATATTCCAGCACATGGAAACGAGATTTACAAGGTATTTCGTTGATTTGCATTTTGTTGCATTTAACCCCAGACACCTAACTCAATTTGAAAAATATTCATTTAAAAAAATAGGGTGATTGTTCGAAAAAAATTTTTACACCAACAATGTTGGTATAACATGAGGAAACCTGTAAAAAGTTTGTAAGTAATTTTACCAAGCCGATCCGTCATACTGGGTAAAGTTTTTTTCGGCATCAAAAAATGATAAAATTTGTACATTTATTGCACGATTTTTCAAATTTTACATAAAATAAAAAATACTTAATATAACTAGCTTAAGATGCGAGAAATTATGTCATCATCATTTTGTTATCATTAAAAGATAACTTTATTACAATACATTAAATTAAAAATTGATTCAATCTAGTGTTATATAAATGTTGCATCGAACTCCGCTGTTGCATGATGCCCCGTTTGACGGTACTTTTTACGCATTGCGTTTTATACGAGAATTTTCGACCAAAATACAATCTTGGAACCACAATAACTTTCCTGTTTCAAACCCAATCGAGTTACAGTCTTCGGGTGAAATTTTTGTCTCAATTTAGGCTTTAAGAAATTCAACCACCAAAAACAATCGGCTTGTGATGAAAAATAGTTATTGGTGAAAAACCAGTATTTTTCGTTCCTCCCGAGCAAAATACCTTAAAATTTTATTCAAGTTTGAGACTCAAGTCACCCCTCCCTATGGTCAGATCTTCCTGAAATTTGGCATGTGACCTTTTATTAAGCTAATAAATAATTTTGACATGGAGCGAGTGAGATTTATCATGTTTGATTCTTCCTATACTATGATAAATGTACTGCGGTTCGTTAAATTATTAAAAACTACAAAAAATACTGTTATGGTAAAGTAGCCATTACTTCTTCAATTTTCAACCGATTTTGATAAATAACCACTGGCCCCGAACCACTTTTCCTATCATTTCTTATTATATGCAGGCCAAGAGCTTTCCAATGATGTGTCGCAAGTTAAAATCTGATCATTTTGATTTTCCGGATTTCGGAACCGGCCAGATTGGCCGTGGCCAGAACCAGATGGCCCCGAACCACTTTTCCTATCAATTCCCATCATGTACAGGCCAAGAGCTTTCCAATGATGTGTCGCAAGTTATAATCTGATCATTTTGATTTTCCGGATTTCGGAACCGGCCAGATTGGCCGTGGCCAGGACCAGATGGCCCCGAACCACTTTTCCTATCAATTCCCATCATGTACAGGCCAAGAGCTTTCCAATGATGTGTCGCAAGTTAAAATCTGATCATTTTGATTTTCCGGATTTCGGAACCGGCCAGATTGGCCGTGGCCAGGACCAGATGGCCCCGAACCACTTTTCCTATCAATTCCCATCATGTACAGGCCAAGAGCTTTCCAATGATGTGTCGCAAGTTAAAATCTGATCATTTTGATTTTCCGGGTTTCGGAACCGGCCAGATTGGCCGTGGCCAGGACCAGATGGCCCCGAACCACTTTTCCTATCATTTCTTATTATATGCAGGCCAAGAGCTTTCCAATGATGTGTCGCAAGTTAAAATCTGACCATTTTGATTTTCCGGGTTTCGGAACCGGCCAGATTGGCCGTGGCCAGGACCAGATGGCCCCGAACCACTTTTCCTATCAATTCCCATCATGTACAGGCCAAGAGCTTTCCAATGATGTGTCGCAAGTTAAAATCTGATCATTTTGATTTTCCGGGTTTCGGAACCGACCAGATTGGCCGTGGCCAGGACCAGATGGCCCCGAACCACTTTTCCTATCATTTCTTATTATATGCAGGCCAAGAGCTTCCCAATGATGTGTCGCAAGTTAAAATCTGATCATTTTGATTTTCCGGATTTCGGAACCGGCCAGATTGGCCGTGGCCAGGACCAGATGGCCCCGAACCACTTTTCCTATCATTTCTTATTATATGCAGGCCAAGAGCTTTCCAATGATGTGTCGCAAGTTAAAATCTGATCATTTTGATTTTCCGGATTTCGGAACCGGCCAGATTGGCCGTGGCCAGGACCAGATGGCCCCGAACCACTTTTCCTATCAATTCCCATCATGTTTAGGCCAAGAGCTTTCCAATGATGTGTCGCGAGTTAAAATCTGATCATTTTGATTTTCCGGGTTTCGGAACCGGCCAGATTGGCCGTGGCCAGGACCAGATGGCCCCGAACCACTTTTCCTATCATTTCTTATTATATGCAGGCCAAGAGCTTTCCAATGATGTGTCGCAAGTTAAAATCTGACCATTTTGATTTTCCGGGTTTCGGAACCGGCCAGATTGGCCGTGGCCAGGACCAGATGGCCCCGAACCACTTTTCCTATCAATTCCCATCATGTACAGGCCAAGAGCTTTCCAATGATGTGTCGCAAGTTAAAATCTGATCATTTTGATTTTCCGGGTTTCGGAACCGACCAGATTGGCCGTGGCCAGGACCAGATGGCCCCGAACCACTTTTCCTATCATTTCTTATTATATGCAGGCCAAGAGCTTCCCAATGATGTGTCGCAAGTTAAAATCTGATCATTTTGATTTTCCGGATTTCGGAACCGGCCAGATTGGCCGTGGCCAGGACCAGATGGCCCCGAACCACTTTTCCTATCATTTCTTATTATATGCAGGCCAAGAGCTTTCCAATGATGTGTCGCAAGTTAAAATCTGATCATTTTGATTTTCCGGATTTCGGAACCGGCCAGATTGGCCGTGGCCAGGACCAGATGGCCCCGAACCACTTTTCCTATCATTTCTTATTATATGCAGGCCAAGAGCTTTCCAATGATGTGTCGCAAGTTAAAATCTGATCATTTTGATTTTCCGGGCTTCGGAACCGGCCAGATTGGCCGTGGCCAGGACCAGATGGCCCCGAACCACTTTTCCTATCAATTCTCATCATGTACAGGCCAAGAGCTTTCCAATGATGTGTCGCAAGTTAAAATCTGATCATTTTGATTTTCCGGGTTTCGGAACCGGCCAGATTGGCCGTGGCCAGGACCAGATGGCCCCGAACCACTTTTTCTATCAATTCCCATCATGTACAGGCCAAGAGCTTTCCAATGATGTGTCGCAAGTTAAAATCTGATCATTTTGATTTTCCGGGTTTCGGAACCGGCCAGATTGGCCGTGGCCAGGACCAGATGGCCCCGAACCACTTTTCCTATCATTTCTTATTATATGCAGGCCAAGAGCTTTCCAATGATGTGTCGCAAGTTAAAATCTGATCATTTTGATTTTCCGGATTTCGGAACCGGCCAGATTGGCCGTGGCTAGGACCAGATGGCCCCGAACCACTTTTCCTATCAATTCCCATCATGTACAGGCCAAGAGCTTTCCAATGATGTGTCGCAAGTTAAAATCTGATCATTTTGATTTTCCGGATTTCGGAACCGGCCAGATTGGCCGTGGCCAGGACCAGATGGCCTCGAACCACTTTTCCTATCAATTCCCATCATGTACAGGCCAAGAGCTTTCCAATGATGTGTTGCAAGTTAAAATCTGATCATTTTGATTTTCCGGGTTTCGGAACCGGCCAGATTGGCCGTGGCCAGGACCAGATGGCCCCGAACCACTTTTCCTATCAATTCCCATCATGTACAGGCCAAGAGCTCTCCAATGATGTGTCGCAAGTTAAAATCTGATCATTTTGATTTTCCGGGTTTCTTAACCGGCCAGATTGGCCGTGGCCAGGACCAGATGGCCCCGAACCACTTTTCCTATCATTTCTTATTATATGCAGGCCAAGAGCTTTCCAATGATGTGTCGCAAGTTAAAATCTGATCATTTTGATTTTCCGGATTTCGGAACCGGCCAGATTGGCCGTGGCCAGGACCAGATGGCCCCGAACCACTTTTTCTATCATTTCTTATTATATGCAGGCCAAGAGCTTTCCAATGATGTGTCGCAAGTTAAAATCTGATCATTTTGATTTTCCGGATTTCGGAACCGGCCAGATTGGCCGTGGCCAGGACCAGATGGCCCCGAACCACTTTTCCTATCAATTCCCATCATGTACAGGCCAAGAGCTTTCCAATGATGTGTCGCAAGTTAAAATCTGATCATTTTGATTTTCCGGGTTTCGGAACCGGCCAGATTGGCCGTGGCCAGGACCAGATGGCCCCGAACCACTTTTCCTATCATTTCTTATTATATGCAGGCCAAGAGCTTTCCAATGATGTGTCGCAAGTTAAAATCTGATCATTTTGATTTTCCGGATTTCGGAACCGGCCAGATTGGCCGTGGCCAGGACCAGATGGCCCTGAACCACTTTTCCTATCAATTCCCATCATGTACAGGCCAAGAGCTTTCCAATGATGTGTCGCAAGTTAAAATCTGATCATTTTGAGATTCCGGGTTTCGGAACCGGCCAGATTGGCCGTGGCCAGGACCAGATGGCCCCGAACCACTTTTCCTATCAATTCCCATCATGTACAGGCCAAGAGCTTTCCAATGATGTGTCGCGAGTTAAAATCTGATCATTTTGATTTTCCGGGTTTCGGAACCGGCCAGATTGGCCGTGGCCAGGACCAGATGGCCCCGAACCACTTTTCCTATCATTTCTTATTATATGCAGGCCAAGAGCTTTCCAATGATGTGTCGCAAGTTAAAATCTGATCATTTTGATTTTCCGGATTTCGGAACCGGCCAGATTGGCCGTGGCCAGGACCAGATGGCCCCGAACCACTTTTCCTATCAATTCCCATCATGTACAGGCCAAGAGCTTTCCAATGATGTGTCGCAAGTTAAAATCTGATCATTTTGATTTTCCGGGTTTCGGAACCGGCCAGATTGGCCGTGGCCAGGACCAGATGGCCCCGAACCACTTTTCCTATCAATTCCCATCATGTACAGGCCAAGAGCTTTCCAATGATGTGTCGCAAGTTAAAATCTGATCATTTTGATTTTCCGGGTTTCGGAACCGGCCAGATTGGCCGTGGCCAGGACCAGATGGCCCCGAACCACTTTTCCTATCATTTCTTATTATATGCAGGCCAAGAGCTTTCCAATGATGTGTCGCAAGTTAAAATCTGATCATTTTGATTTTCCGGATTTCGGAACCGGCCAGATTGGCCGTGGCCAGGACCAGATGGCCCCGAACCACTTTTCCTATCATTTCTTATTATATGCAGGCCAAGAGCTTTCCAATGATGTGTCGCAAGTTAAAATCTGATCATTTTGATTTTCCGGATTTCGAAACCGGCCAGATTGGCCGTGGCCAGGACCAGATGGCCCCGAACCACTTTTCCTATCATTTCTTATTATATGCAGGCCAAGAGCTTTCCAATGATGTGTCGCAAGTTAAAATCTGATCATTTTGATTTTCCGGATTTCGGAACCGGCCAGATTGGCCGTGGCCAGGACCAGATGGCCCCGAACCACTTTTCCTATCATTTCTTATTATATGCAGGCCAAGAGCTTTCCAATGATGTGTCGCAAGTTAAAATCTGATCATTTTGATTTTCCGGATTTCGGAACCGGCCAGATTGGCCGTGGCCAGGACCAGATGGCCCCGAACCACTTTTTCTATCAATTCCCATCATGTACAGGCCAAGAGCTTTCCAATGATGTGTCGCAAGTTAAAATCTGATCATTTTGATTTTCCGGGTTTCGGAACCGGCCAGATTGGCCGTGGCCAGGACCAGATGGCCCCGAACCACTTTTCCTATCAATTCTCATCATGTACAGGCCAAGAGCTTTCCAATGATGTGTCGCAAGTTAAAATCTGATCATTTTGATTTTCCGGGTTTCGGAACCGGCCAGATTGGCCGTGGCCAGGACCAGATGGCCCCGAACCACTTTTCCTATCATTTCTTATTATATGCAGGCCAAGAGCTTTCCAATGATGTGTCGCAAGTTAAAATCTGATCATTTTGATTTTCCGGATTTCGGAACCGGCCAGATTGGCCGTGGCCAGGACCAGATGGCCCCGAACCACTTTTCCTATCAATTCCCATCATGTACAGGCCAAGAGCTTTCCAATGATGTGTCGCAAGTTAAAATCTGATCATTTTGAGATTCCGGGTTTCGGAACCGGCCAGATTGGCCGTGGCCAGGACCAGATGGCCCCGAACCACTTTTCCTATCAATTCCCATCATGTACAGGCCAAGAGCTTTCCAATGATGTGTCGCGAGTTAAAATCTGATCATTTTGATTTTCCGGGTTTCGGAACCGGCCAGATTGGCCGTGGCCAGGACCAGATGGCCCCGAACCACTTTTCCTATCATTTCTTATTATATGCAGGCCAAGAGCTTTCCAATGATGTGTCGCAAGTTAAAATCTGATCATTTTGATTTTCCGGGTTTCGGAACCGGCCAGATTGGCCTTGGCCAATGAATGTCATGACTGTCAAAACCATGACATTTTTAAAATTTTTCTTTGACAGTCACGGAATCGAAAATTCAAAAATGTCATTCCGACAGTCAGAGGACCAACAGAAACTTCGACTGTCGCAAGTAAAAAATTTATCGAGATGAATAATTCGATGACATTTTTCTGAGCGACTGTCATTGCAAAATCGAATGACATTTTTTCCAGACGTTTAACATTTTTTTGGATGACCTAAAATGTCATTGCGACATTTTCGAATGTCATTGGAAAATGTTATGCGACTGTCACGATCGCGACTGTCTTTTGTATGACATTCTCATCCCTGGTACTTAGTAACACGAAAAACAAAGCGTAAGTAACAAATATGTCGAAATTCTATGTTAAAAGGCTGCCTAATAAAGTGCCCCAAATGACCCGACTTTTGAAAAAGTTATGCACTACAGGCTGAAATTAATCCTACGCTTTGTACAGAGCCCCATACCAAATTTGAGCCAGATCGGATCACGACGGGAAGAGATCGCTCAACGAGCCTAGAGTTTGTATGGGATTCTAGGGCATTTTGTTAGAAAGTAACATGATAAACCAGTTTTTTATCAATAACATTGGTTTCCTTCGGCCGTTAGGTCTGAGAGTTACAACCACTCTGATTTGTTTTGATAAGAAAAACTTTCCTAGGTTAGAAAAAAGAGATAAATCGTAAACCCCGTATAAAGGCGTACACATAAAGGATGTCCCACATCAAATTGCATCACAGAAAAAAACGCTGTAAGAAATTTACCTTTTTGGCCGATTCTTTTCAAACTTTCAGATAATAAATTTTAACAAATTTGTGATCTTTTGGTATATTTACTATGTTCTAGCTCAATACCATATAAGAAAGAACAATGGAACACTAGGTCCAACTCTACCCAAAAAATTGAGCACCTTTTTCATACAGAAACCCACTTTTTTTCATCTCTTCCTCGAAATTGTCTTTTTGAAATGCTCACTAAATGCTTGTTAAAAAAGCACAGTTAAAAGTGTTAAAAGTGACTTTCTAACTTCATGTAACTGCAGGGCATCCTTCGAATAGTGGAAGGAATGAAAATAAGTCAAAATGGTGCAGTATACCATCCTTTTATTTAGTTTGGACTTTCTACTGACCAAAGAATTTAAATCCAGATGCAAAGAGATTGAGAAGCAATTTTTATCTTTAATTTTAAGATGCCACCTAAAGTTTTCATATTTGATGATAACAAAGCATGAATAAAGAAGATTTCAAAATGGTATTATCGACGAAAAATGGTCTAGTAGTTTTCCAGGTGGAGCCAAAACTGTAAACTTTTTTTTTGCAAAGTGAGTTTTTGGTACAGAAGTGTGCTAAAATATCTGTTGAATGCTACTTACATGTATAAAATAATGTAAACGTTATATTTATAAATTACTAGCTGATCCCATACGAACTCCGTTTCGCTTTTGAACTTGGAATATGTCATGAACAGTTTGTATGAAAGTCAATTGCCGAAAATTTTCCAGATGCACTACCGAATTCATTGTTAAGTAATAATTGCAAAAATATTGGACGATTACTTTTTCTGTCGAAGGCTACTAAATTTGAAATCAGGAATCAATTGACCGTGCCAAAAAAAAACCCGTGTATAAATTTTGCCTCGATCGTTGCATAACAACGCTCTTATTGCCAAAAAGTTAAACCCCTTCGGTGGCATAACATAACACTCTTTGATACCTGAAATTGATTGCCCCCTCAAAACTCCCGTGTGCAAATTTTCAAAGCAATCTATTGCATGATTACGTCAATATTGCTTAAAACAGTGAAAACTAATTAATATGGACGACCCTTTCGTCGACCCCTGGCAAAACATTTGACATCTGAAATCGATGTCCCGTCCCCGAAACTTCCGTGTCTTATTTTCATTACAATCCGATGTCAAATAACGACGATATGCCAAAAATATTGAACGGTTAATATGGACGATCCCCTTTGCCGGCCCCTTATACTGAATTTAATACCCGAAATCCATTGCTCGTCCCTCAAAACTCTCGTGTACCAAATTTCATCTGAACGGATGTATAATAACGACAATATGGCATAAACAGTGAATAGTTAGTATGGACGACCCCTTTGGTCGACCCCTGTTTTTAATTTGGATAAGAGAAATCAATTTTTTGTCCCTAATAACTTCTACGTGCAAATTTTCATCTCAATCCGATGTATAAAAACGTCAATATCACTAAGATATTGAAAAGTTGATATGGACGACCCCTTTTGCCGGCCCCTTACACTGAATTTGATACCTCGAATTGATTGCACGTCACTCGTCACGTGAATCAATTTTCAGCTGAATACGATGTATAATAACGTCAATATCGCAAAAACATCGAACATTGAATATGGACGACCCCTTTGGCTGACCCCTTACATACACCTTGACACCTGAAATCGATTGCTCGTTTTTCAAAACACTCATGAGCAAATTTTCAACACGATCCGACGAAAAGTAACGTCAATATCGCGAAAACAATATTTGTCTTGTATGGACGACCCCCTTCAGAAGGGGTCGCCCGAAAATCTGAAAACATTTTTCATCCATGCCAAATTTCAGACCTCTAGCTCTTAAGACGGCTGAGTCTATAGAGGACAAACAAACAAACAAACAAACAAACAAACAAACAAACAAACAAACAAACAAACAAACAAACAAACAAACAAACATACAGAAATTGCTTTTTATATATAGATTTTATCATTAATCTAATGAAACTCCATACAAAAATTAAAAAAAAAAGATTTGATCAAAACTTTGTATGGCTTCCTCCTAAATCATTTCGGACCTCTAAATCAATTTCGACTCCTAATCTGCTTCTGTTGATTCTCAAAATAACGTAGAAACGTGTAATCATAAAACTCAAAGTCGATTCCAATCTCTTTTCCGACGTTCTTTGAAAAAATTGAAATGCTTTTTCTAAAGTTGTGCAAAATAAATTTGCACTGGTTGCTATTTGAGTGACTTTTTTATTTTCAACTATCAAAATACATAAAAAAAAACTAAAAATACATTGTAAACTACCGTCAATTGGGGTATCATGCAACACTATTCTACTTCAATGGCTTTTAAAAACTTAATGTTCTCAGATATTCATACCGCTTGTGCATCAAAAGCAAGGCCGTACGAACGGGGGGGGGGGGTTAGTTTAGGGGTTAACCCCCCTCAATTTTCTTTTGTGTTTTTTGTTCTTCTAAGTGCTCAACATCACATTCAATGACGTTTTGAAAAATAACACAATGCCACGAAATTAACATCCTTCGAGGTGCAAAGATTTTAAAAGCTAATTTTGACTTATTTATGTGCCCTGGATCTAAAGATGCAGTTTTGCTACCAGCTTTTGATTTTTGAATAATTCTTGAAAATATTTCAAAATCATTTTAGAAATTTCTGCATTATTTTGGCAAAACTTTAAAACAAAATCACAAGATCTTTTCAAATTCACAATAAATTTTCAACTTTCTTTTTCTTCAAGTAATTTTGAATTCTGCGAAAAAGTTCGAGAAGGTTTTCATTTTTTTCTTTTTTTTTATAATGATCCCGCGCCGATCCTCCGGTGCATAGGGCCGTGGTAAAAGACCTCCACTGTTGACGATCCAGAGCCAGCGTCTTCACCTGGTCCCAGTCAAGATTCTCGTCGACAGTTCGGATTTCAGCGGCTAGGCTTCGCCGCCACGAATTTCTGGGTCTGCCTCTTCTTCGATGACCTTCTGGATTCCAATCTAGCGCCTCATTTTTTTCTTTTCCCCATCTTTAATGAAATTTTAAACCAAATTGAATATGCAATATTTTTAAACCACAAATCTAAATGTTTTGCAGGTTAGAACAAATTTTGTTAAATGTATTAAATTTTTTTTAAACTGTATTCAGTAATGTCAGAAATACTTGTAATAAATCTTTCCAAAGTTTTATAAACTGTAGAATTTAACTTTTTAGATCATGCATCATTATCTTTGGAATATTATTCCTAAATTGAGTTAAATGAGCATAATAAACAAATTCAGAATTAGATTTTTTTTTCTGTTACCGTAGATTTGTTACATTATCATTTATCGATGATTGATTTCGCTTAAAACTGATACATTTTTAAGCTTATAAACTCCATATCACCAAAACACAAGGTAATTGACGAAATTTGACAAAAGATTTGAGTTCAAGACGCTGTAATCTACCAAATTAATCGTTCAATCAAATCCTTTTTAAAATCTTTTTAAAATAATTGGACGTGTTTAATAAAAAAAAATCCTTCTAAAATTTTTATTAACTAATCTTTTTCTTCTTCATATTTTGTTTTAATTTTAAATAAAAATTAACCAAAATTTAAAGTATAACTATTTTAATTTACGAAATATTTTTCTTAAATCTTCTTAAGAAAGTGTCTTCGTTTTTTAAATCTGAGTTTTTGTATTTTGAAAACATAATCTTCTACCTTTGAAACTGAATTTTTAATAAGAAAAACATAGTTTCCATCTTTTGTCCTTTTCAGGATCCAATATTCCAACTGATAGAGACAAAATATTCAGATCTTGAAATATTTAACTTTAAAACCTAAGATTGAAGATGTATAAAAGTTTCTCTTATTTTCAATACATTAAATAATGTGTTTTTAATGGATCATGATTTAAAGTAGCAACTATTTTTAATAAGCAATTTTACCTAAATTTGTATGATCTTTGTGCTTTGAATATTTTACAACAAAACTTGGATTTCATATTTTTTTATTTTATCAGTTTCTTATTGAACATTTCCTAATCTGTAATTTGTCAGTATAAATGAACACGTTGTGTTATAAATATATGTATGGAGTTATTATTTTGAACTTCAAATATTTTTTGGCCTTTTATATCAATTTCTGAACGAATTTTGTTACAGAAAAGGGTTTTAACTTTGCCTTTGATCACTGGCAGTCTTGAATAAAATTTAATTTTTTTTTCATCTTTTTACCAAATAAAGTTCAAATATATACTATTGAAGTTCAAAATGTTTTTCTTAATCGAGAATTCGTGATAATTTTTTAAATTTTGAAATTTAAAATAAGATGAAAATAAATAACAATCATTATAATTTTGCCAACAATTTTTCATCATGCTTAATTTTTTACGTAATCTGACATTTATTTGAAAATTCAGATTTTTGTTTAATCTCGTGTTATGTTTTATGTATTCTATATCTGTGCTATAATTCTTATGTCCGAAGCTTAATTCGAAATTTTGATTTGAATTCTTTTTCTAGTGTTTCAGAAATATTTATTTCAAAATTGATATCTAGATTTTTTAAGAATTTATTTTCAAGCAAATTTTTAGTTCAGAATAAAGATATCATTTTGAATAATTTATCAATGGCTTACCCCTCCCCCCCCCCCGAAGGGCGGCCCCATGGAGGGGTCCTTCGCACGGGCCAAGTTTTAAGGTTGATGGGGCACCAAATTGACGTTATCAGGAAAATTATTGTTTGCACCAATTATTTTTAAATCAACAAAAACATGCGATTTACACCCTACTAAGAAAGACGGGAAAGTTACAATAAACTTTGTTTTTAATTAAACATCAAATGAAAACGTTTGAAAATTTATAGTATTTGACAAATTTGAGATGTAATAACGCATGAGGCACCAATTGTAGTCATTTTGGTTTTGTTCGAATCGAATTTTCCATTTTTATGTCAATTTTTTTTGTCAAAAATGTTTTTAAAAAAATGCATACATTTAGGGGTAAAAATACTACTAAAAATCTTCTAGCTGAAATCATAAAAATGAATGTTTTGCTGGTTTAGATTTTGAAATTAACTAACGCGTAATGCAAAACAATCATATTCTAGCATACGGAAACGAGATTTAGAAGGTAAATCTTTGATTTTCATTTTGATTTTTTTTTTCAGATTGGTAACTGAATTATAAAAATATTTATTTAAAAAAAATGATGATTGTCCAGAAAATATTTTTTCATCAACAGTGGTGGTGTAGGATAATGAAAGCAAGATAAAGTTTGTAGGTGATATCCAATAATTCGTCATACAGTGTAAAGTTTTTTATGGCATCGACAAATTTAAAAATTTGAGCATATATTGCTCGAGTTTTTCAAATTTCTATGAAAATCAAAAACTTAAAAAAAAACTATCTCACGATGTAAGAAACTTTGTCCTAATCATTTTGTTATCATTAAATAATAACTTTATTACATTATATTAAAATTAAAATTGAATAAGTGTTGTGGTACAAATGTTGGTACCGTGCAGATCTTCGACAATTGAAAATCAAACGAGATAACTTATACAAACAGTTTCTAAGTCAGAAATGTGAGAGGCGTTGGCTCAAATATAAAATGGTTCGAAACGAATATTCACAAAAAATTAAGGAAGCTAAAAATATTTCAATTCAAAATGAACTTGAAAGTTGAGTCAGTTCGTTTTGATGGTGCTGAATATACAAATGAATACTGCTGAGAAGTTTAACAACTGTTTCATTGATAGTGTCATGGAAATCCATGATAGTATTGTCACTGGTTCGATTGTCGGATTAAGTCAGATAAATTATAAAAGGGGAAGTTTAGGCTCTTTCGAAAAAGGTTTCTTTTCAAGAGTTTTGGGAAATTGTGAACAACATGAAACCCACAGCGGGCTCTGATAACGTTGAAAGTTTTCAAAGATTCCCTAACAGTATTAGCTAGCCAGTTCGAAATTATAAACACGAGTCTGCAATCAGCTATCATGCCATATAAATGGAAGTTTTCGACTGTTATCCCTGTGCAAAAACAGAAGAATACGTGAGAAGCAACATTATACCGACTGATAAACATGTTGGAATTGCAAGAAAAAGTGCTAGAATAAGCGGTGAAACGACATTTGGTAACTTTTATTGAGTCAAGAGATATTTTGATCGACGATCAGTCTGGATTCAGGAGAAAAAACTTTCGATGGAGACTGCAGTAAATTTATTGCTACGTAACTGGAAAGGCAACATTCAAAAAGGCAACTACACAATCGCTGTGTTCCTTGATTTTAAAAGAGCGTTCGAAATAATTGATCTAATGAAGCTATTGGAAGTTTTAGTAAGAATTGGGATAAACGGCACAGCCTTAAAGTGGTTTCAAAGTTATTTAGGTAAAAGGATACAAAGAACTAAGATTGGTTCTGCCTACTCGCATTACAGAGAGAATAATTTGGGAGTTCCTCAAGGCAGTGTCTTGGGACCAATTTTGTTTATTCTATACATATACGACTTGAAAATGTGTTTGAGAGACGGTCACCTTAAGGGGGGAGTAGGGCCAGTAGGGTCTAACACTTTCAAAAAATCGATTTTTTTATTTTTTGTTTTCTTATTGTAAAACATTTCAAGAATGTTGTGTCAAATTTTCAAGTCAATCGAAGCAAAACTGTAGAAATTATAGGCCTTTATCTCCTCATATCTAATACTGCAAGAGAGAGAGCAGAAACTTCAGAAGCGTTTTTCTCGAAAGCACATTTTTAAAGTCCGTGGACATCGTCAATTGAAAACTACTTCACCGATTCTTTTCAAATTTGGAACATATTTTCTACATATAAAATACTAAACCCCAACGATTTTCTTTTTTTTTACTTTGGGGAGATTTTACAGATAAAAAAATGGCGGATTTTTTCGGGAAAAATCGTAGTTTTTACTTCAAAAAGCCACAAAAAATTTCATAAATTTTTTTTTAAGTTAAATAAAATGAGATACAGTGTGCACCGCAAATCCTGTTTTCTAAAAGGCATCCTCGAAAGTGCTCCGTCAAGGGCTCATTTTTTAATATTTCTCTACGAAAAAATTATTCCAAGCTTACTGATTGATTGATGTGTAATTGAAAGAGTGTGCCAGACAAAGTATCTTGAAGTTTAAGTCGATGAAAAGCTGAACTTCATTGATCATGTAGACTAGGGTTACCATACCTACTCTTTTTAGAGTACATGTGCTCTTTTTCGATCGAAAAATGAGCGTACTCTTGTTTTTTGCAAAATTTTGCGAAATGTACTCTTTTTTTGTTGAAAGACATTTTATCAGAGAAATTGACTTTTTGCTTAAGTTTGTGTTCCTATATGTACATGAAATCCAAAAGAAATGTAACACTTTATGCATTCATGGCACGGTATTTCAGGTTTCCCTACTTTGTTGAGTTTTCCAAACGATGAATTAAAATGAAAAGTTTCACAAATCGAATAAAATCTAAATTTTTCGTTAGAAACAAGTTTGCTATTTCATCAGCAGTACTTTTCAATAAGTTAAATACAAAAGCTTCACAAGATTTAAATCCGCTTTTAAGAAATGCTTCTGTCAGGCGTCGAAATAAACTGTGCACACAATTAGCGCCTTTGAATATGCAATTAGCGCACAAGCATTTGGCAAAGAGCGCATCAGCAATTTGAACTCTTTTTGAAATGCAACGTTTTCTAATGTTTGCGATGTTCCTATCTCTATCTCTTTGAATAAGCCAACGATCCCGATAAGGCTTTCGTCTAAAAATTTGCAAGAAAATGAACAAAAACTAAAAACAATAACTTTCAAGCTGTGAAAGTATTTTTTGAAAAGCCATAATTGCCATTAAAGCCATAGGGGGAAGTGTTCCTAAATGCGCATGTTGGGTAATATGCGCATACAGCCGATAGGCGATATGGCAGGAGATTCAACGTATCTATTTAGTGCAGTTTGAGGGTAATACGCTATTGAAACATGGCATGAAGAAATTTGATTGTTATATAAAGCCAAAAAAATTTAAAAATTCAAACAAGGTTTTTGTCAGTTTTGTTATAATATATTGAACTTTAATTATCGTGCGTACAGATTCAGTGAACAAAAATTTTAATGGTTTTTCTTTCTTATTCTTCTGGAAATCGAAAATTCAACAAATTGAAGCTTTTGGCAAGATGATGATATAAGATGATAAGATAAGATGATAAGATATTGGAATAAGATATTGGAATAAGAGACAGGTTCTGAATGCCCATATCAAGGCAGGTTAAATGCCTATATCAAGAAAAATAGATTAGTTTTATAAATTTTTCACTTTTTATCATTTAAATATTAGATCTACGCTCAAATAACGATCTTACAGCGAAAAAAGAAGAACTTCATACTGATCCGATAAAAATACCATGTGAACAAAATATTACCATGAAATATGGCCATATGGCATTCCTAACTATGTTTCATGTAAAAGAACTAGTGATGTAAAAAATTTCACCAAAATTTCAGCCTTGACGTATGTTTAACATCCGTTTCTATCATTTTCAATTAAATAATATCAAAATATTGCAAGTGTTAGTGAAATATAGCTAAAAACATAAATATGCGCATTTAGCCCGCCAATTTCGGAAATTGGCTATTTTGACTTCTTTTATTATAAAATTATTTTCACAAAAACTGTAAGAGATTTTAACAGAAAAATTGCTCTAACGTATATAAAACAGATGTCCGCTCATGTGTATATAGTTTTCAGACTCCTATCTTTTGTAATATGAGAGAAAATGATTGCTTTCCTTAATATGCGCATATAGCCTTCCTCTCCCCATTTTGATTACTGCTCCACAATTTTACTTCACGCTTCAGATTCGCAAGTCAAGCGACTACAGAGGATCCACAACGAAATAATGAGAATTGTAATACGTTGTATTCGTTACACTCCTAGTGCCGTAATGCTGGACATGCTTCAATGGCTATCAGTCAAACGAAGGATTGTCTACAATAGCTTAATGTTTGTGCATAACATCAAAAAAGGAATGTTACCGTCATATTGACCTGAGAATTTACAGTACGGGAATGCCATATATAGCCATAATACAAGAAGAGCACGATATTTTAGATTACCAACTGCAAGAAAAGGAATGACAAAAAGATCTATTTTCAATAAAGGCTTGAAAATGTACAACAGCTTACCACAATACATCAAGGACTTCACAAACATAACCAACTTTAAGAAAATGACAGTACACTACGTAAAGCACAACATTTGAAATTCGTACGAATTATAAAAATGTGGTGGAAATATGATGTGATATCAGACAGAGAATCTGTACAGTGATGGACATATGCGGGAAATGAAAGACAACCAAGATGCACAGAAAAAACATTAGATAATATGTTAACACAATTATCCAAAGGATAACCTATCCCTCCCACTCCTAAAGAGGCGTATAAGGTGGAGGAAGGACCCAAATGGGCCTGTGGGACCATCACAAAAAAAAACAGAGATGAATATTAATTACCCTTAAAAAGGTTAGCCCAGTTTTAAAGCTTGAAAACTTTTTATCTCAACTCTAATCGAAATGCGGTCTTCGGCTGAAATATTTGTCATAGTTCAAGCTGACATAAAAATTGAATATAATAGAAATAGACCGTCAACATCAAAGTTTTTGAATAAATATTTATTTTGCTCTCTGGAGCCACACTTTCAGTTCAATCGAATAATAAGACGGAGTGGCCGACTAGCACTAATTTTTATAAACCTTACATAAGATTGGTAAAAATATGTGAAAGCGCTGTACCGAAGTAATATTAATAGTAAGAATGGATTTTTTTTTGGAAGCTGTGCAACTTAGAAGTACTACCTCAGACATTTTTAAACTGTCAATGTAGAGATTACTTAAAATTCGATCAGTTTATCAATTTTGAACAATATTGAACAATACACACCCTTCGAATATTTCACAAGTTGCAAACCTAGTTTTGAAAAATTCTACACCAACATTGAACTATGCGCTTGGTAATACTTTTTTAGAGTTATACCAAGTAATCCTTTGGAAATACTAAGACACATTATTTTTTTCTCTTATCTCGTTTCAAACCCATAAAAGATTATTACATTTTCTTTCTTTAAAAAAAGCTTAAAAGTATGTACTTGTTTTAGATTTTATTTTATTTTTAATATTAGCACTAAATTTTCATAGTTTTGCACATATGCTAAACGAAGTACAGCAGATATATAAAAAAAAAACTCGCTACGCTCGCTGAAATGAGACTTTCTCTGTTTTCCTTGTTTTTTGTTGCCATCTGCTTCGACGATGCTTTTGAAGACACATTTCTCAGAAACATTGTTGATCGTTCAGCTTCAGTTAGGCGGATGTTGTATAGAGATTCGAAAATATCCACTATAGGTAAATAGTCTTCATTGTGAAATATATTTTTTTTTCTTTTTCATTTAGCACAATCGGTTTTGTTGTTGTTGTTTTTTTTTTTTTTTGAAGTTATATGCAGTTTATTTTAACGTCCTAATAGTATTAAATATCGATAAAAGTTTAGACAAGACAGCAAAAAGATTTGAACGATTTTAGTTTTTTCTTCTTTTTTGTATTATTCAGTAAGATATGAACGGAGAGTTTTGTTTAAAATTATAACTAGCTTAGGACATGACTTGACACTACATTTCCGTGAAACTAAAGTGTCGGAAGATAAGTTTGGTTTGGTGTTGGTTGCCTTTCCTTGGAGGGGCAATGCCTAAATGTTGACCATCCCGCCATAGCTTCCGGTCGGAACCGGGGGCACCGGATGATCATTATTACTGTCTCCTCTGGGTAGATCATCGGATGCCACCGCCGGCGGTTTTCCGGCAGCAGAATCTGTCGATGAGGCACCGGATGCCGACGATGACGTCGAAGAGGCCGACGTTGATTCGTACTTCTTGATGAGGGCATTGTTGTGGGCATAGGTCACTTCCAGTCTGCGGAGGGTTCGAGGATTTCGTTTGGATTCAACAACAACATTTTTTGAACATGAACTTGCCAAAGCGGCTTGGCTTATGCGATGGCTTAGGCTAAGAGGAGATGATGGGCTTGTTATTAGTTGATGGCGTTTGCTGGCTAGTTGGTTATTTTGGGGTTTCGCGATCTTTTTTTGGTTAGCTGCAAGGGGAGAGTGCGGCGATGGAGGCTGTGCATTGAAGCGGGTTTATCGATTGCGGTTCGATGCCAGGCCTTAGTCAACTTTTTGACCTGGTGAAGTAAGGTGGTTAGTACATGAGCTGGAAGGAGCAGTTGGCGTTCTACGGTGGACGAAGATTTTAAAATGGTAGGCAATAAACGAAGCAAATGAGGTTAGATTCTGAGTACAGTTTCTAACTCATGAGATGTTCAGACAGACACGCGAATGAACTTCTTACTTTGGCACTTCGAGTGGTCGTATCAGGCTTTGGATGATCTTCCGGTTGGCGGACAGAGCCGGCCCGCTGACGCAGATCGTTGCCGACTTCAGGTAGTTGACCAGGTCTTTGGTGTAGTGCTCCTCGGCCAGCTCCTTAGAGACCTGCTTGTCCTTGGAGGAGTTGAAACTGAAGGGGAATACTTTGCGGAACTTGGAACGGAGCCCTGTTAAAGAAGAAAAAACGTCAAGTAACTGCCAAAATATATTATAGCATCTTTTTAAGGCATAAGTCGGTATTATTATTCAAAAAGTTTCAACAAACTTATCTTCATCAGCAAACGTGCATAAACAGTAGTTTCATGAAATAATCTTCAGGATTGTATCAAAAGTTTTATAATTATTTTGATTTATTATAGACATTTTACCACTCCTGATGTCTTCGTGTCTTGAAAAAAAAACACTTTAATACTAGGTATAATACAAAAAAAACTACCACTACGACTTTATAAAATTAATTGTATCCTTTTTTGTCTTTATTAAAGAGCTGTCTTGTCTTGTCTTTATTATTCAACCTTTGGCGGGTTCGTCTCTACGATCTTTTTATACTCCGTAGAGTTTACAATTTCCGTTTTCTTATATACATTGTTTCATTTCAGTATGTTTGTATTCATTTTACGTCCGAAGACTTTCAAAACTTCCTTCTCCTAGATTGAGGGGGGTGGAACTCGATCCCCGGACCTCTGGCTTATAAACCAGACACGTTATCCATTAGGCTTAACGACCACCCCAATTTCAAACTTTAAAAAAAACCTCGAATATTTAAGCCTTATCTCCCCTATGCGCTTATTAATTGGGACGCCAAGAATCTCGAATATTTCAAGAAATATGTGTATGAAAAATATCTGCAAACTAGGGTGGTCAAGAAACGGGACTGTGTTTCGAAATCAAAACCTTGGGGGAAAACTTCCGTGACACACCGAAGTGACGTATAGATATGTATGTCATTTTCAGTGTTCGCCAATAAGAACGTTTGCGGAAAATGGGGTAAAAGAGAAAATTGACACAAACTTAAAAAATCCTTGGCCTGCCCAATTTCAGCCGATTCGATAAACAAATTTTAATTAGATTTATTTAACTAGAGAGGATTTTAACAGTAACTGTCATTCGTCCTCTGAGGGAATTTGATAAACTCTACACGTATAGAAGAGGTTGCAAAAATCCAATGCCTATTTAGCAAATTGCTATGCCGAAAATGCGCTGAAAAGTGTAATGTAGGGGGGGAGTTGATATAACGCCCCATGTGACTAATGCGCACGCCTCGGGTTTTCAAGAAACTTTAACATTTTAGACTAAATACTACCAATTCATTTTTAATGCTGTGATTTGCCATTGCAAGTATGATTTTTTGCTTAAAATGACAATATTTTGTAAAAAACTCACAATTTAGTTTTATTTTCATTTCGATGTTTATTTCAAAACACTTTGAATAAGGTGTCACATAGCGAAGAAAAATAAATAAGACAACATTTATTATACATCAATAGAGGATAATCTAAACTATGGTTTTATGAAAAAATTTAAAACTAAACTTGCTAGAACACGCTTTTTTCATAAAATACTTTTAATTACATTATTTTTTAGAACGGCCAATTTCCATTAAAAGTCGGTAGGTCACTTTACATGTGTTAAAAAGTATAAAAAGCCACTTCTCAGGAATAATTCAGCCAAATAAATCAGTCAAAAAGTTTTTAGATAGGGGAGAGGCGGGCTATATGCGCATATTAAGGAAAGCACTCATTTTCTCCCATATTCCAAAAGATAGGAGTCTAAAAACTATAGCGGAGAATGAGGATACTTGATCCCTGGGGATACTTGATTCCTTAGCTATATCTCGAAACTGGAATGTCTTACAAAGATCAAATGTTCTAGAAAAATGTGCCAAAATGAGCAAAATAACAATGCTTGTAGTTTAAAAAATTTTAACAAAATAATTGTTTGAGTAATTGAACTTTGTTTGAAAAATTTCACAAAATGTAACTTGAACATCTTTTTTCATCACTTTAAAATGTTCCTTACATGGGAAAATTATGAAAAAAATATTTGTTCCAATGTATCAATCGTTCGAGCGTAAAATGAACTTCATAATGCCATATTTTCAAAGCAATGGAAAACTCTCAACTTTTTTCAGAAAAAGTTTTCTAAAATGTTGATTATGGGTACACTTGATCCCTTAGAGTTGGGTACAATTGATCCCCCTTCCAAACGGCATATTCTTCTTCTGAATTGATCGTTATGATTGCTGATTACGAAATTACTAATATTTATCCAAAAACTAATATTTATCAAACAATCGTCTGAAGAAAAGAGCAAAAATAATTAATTTTCTCTTAATTATAAAAAAGCGCCTTTAAGTATGCAATGTTATTAGCGTTGAGACAAAGTTATAGAATTTTATTCTTATGTCTGCTATAAATTGTAAAATGAGAACAAACATGACCGAAATAGTCAATTAGCATTCAATCTTGGGGTTTTGTTTGATTTTTATACAAGGATGAGGGCTTCCTGAATAAAAGATCAAGTCTCCTTCAATAGGGGATCAAGTCTCCCCTAACTTCAGAAAAATCGCAATTTTTTTACTCCCACGAAAATGCCTCTAGTTCATCAACGGGTTCAAGTATCGTTCTAATTTTTGGAGCATAGAAACTTGAAGTTACAAGCTGTCAGAAAATGTCAAAGACGGCAAGTTGCTAAATTTTTCCAAAAAGATATGATGAAAATAAGAAAAGGGGATCAATTATCCCCACTCTCCCCTATACACATGAGCGGACATCTGTTTTATACACGTAAGAGCAATTTTTCTGTTAAAATCTCTTACAATTTTAGTGAAAATAATTTTATAATAAAAGAAGTCAAAATAGCCGATTTCCGAAACTGGCGGGCTAAATGCGCATATTTCTGTTTTTAGCTATAATTCATTAACACTTGCAATATTTCGATATTATTCGATTGAAAATGGTAGAAATGGATGTTAAGCATACGTCAAGGCTGAAATTTTGGTGAAATTTTTTACATCACTAGTTCTTTTGCATGAAACATAGTTAAGTATGCCATATGGCCATATTTCATGGTAATATTTTGTTCATATCGTATTTTTATCGGATCAGTATGAAGTTCTTTTTTTTTCGCTGTAAGACCGTGATTTGAGCGTAGATTCAATGTTTAAATGATAAAAAGTAAAAAATTTATAAAACTAATCTACTTTTCTTAATATAGGCATTTAACCTGCCTTGATATGGGCATTCAGAACCTGTCTCTTATTCCAATATCTGATCATTTACTAATTTGCCAAAAGCATCAATTTGTTGAATTTCCGATTTCCAGATGAATAAGAAAGAAAAACCATTAAAACTTTTATTTACAGAATCTGTACGCACGATAATTAAAGTTCAATATATTCTAACTAAACTGACAAAAATCTTGTTTGAATTTTTAAATTTTTTCGACTGTATATAACAATTTAATTTTTTCATGCCATATGTTAAAAGCGTATTACCCTCAAACTGCACTGATTAGATATGAAGAATCTCCAGCCATATCGTCAATCGGCTGTATGCGCATATTACCCAACATGCGCATTTAGGAACACTTTCCCCTATTGGTGTTTTTTCGGTCTTCGGCTGTTTTATGGTGTGCTCGACTCTATGCAGGCCGCGGCAACGATATACAATCCTTGTGGGGCACATCTCTCAGATTTAAGCTTTTTTCCTCAGATTTAAGCTTTTTTCTTAGATTTGAGCTTTCATCCCCTATGCTCTCAAGGCAAAAAAGCTAAAATCCGAGGATAAAAAGCTCAAAAACGAGATTCACTAACACTTAGTTAACACGTTCGTCGCCACGCTCATTTTGGTAGTTTTACTAGCCGGGCCTAAAGAAATTTTCAGAGAGAGAAAGCAAAGAGGGAGCACTCCCATATTTGAAACGTGTGGAGAAGCTGAGCGGTAAAATCAAGTAAGAGAGCGTCACACGCTTTTTGATGTGACGGGGCCCCCCAGGAAATACACCCGTCACCCGAATATGGGTGCCGTGGCGACGAACGTGTTAAAAGATGTTGGTCACACGATACACAGACAAATCCTGTATCGTTGCCGGAACCTGACTAAACCACAGAGATGCAAAGCTGCTTTTTGCTAAGTGTTAGTAGATCTCATTTTTAAGCTTTTTTCCTCTGATTTAAGCTTTTTTGCCTTGGGAGCATTGAAGAAGAAAGCTCAAATCTGAGGAAGGGTGCTTAATCGGAATAGTGCACGGCACCCGTCCAAAAAACGAATTTCAAATCAAAATCAAATCTGAGAAAAAAAGCTTAAATCTGAGGAAAAAAGATTAAATCTATGAGATGTGCTCCCATGTCCCGGCAACAATACAGGGATACGTTTGTCTATGTATCGTGTGACCAACACATTTTAAATAAGTGCTAGTGATTCTCGTTTTTAAGCTTTTTTTCCTCAGGTTTGAGCTTTTTTTGCCTTGAGAGCAAAGTAGATGAAAGATTGAATCTGAGGAATAAAGCTCAAATGTGACGAAAAAAGCTGAAATCTGGGAGATGTGCTCCACACGATTGTATATCGTTGCCGGGACCTGGTTTTAGTACCTTTGTACACCTTACAAGCTTATATTTCAAAGGAAGCTCATTTCGCCCAGAGTTTTCTCAACTTGCCCCACATAGTGACTGATTTTCAGCTTTAGCAAACGTTTAAAATGTTTTTTCAACGTTACTAACTTTAAAAAAATTCTAACCCGGCACGAAATGGACTTCTTGAGTGTCTGAACACGATCCAGTGATGCAACTCACACATTAGAAGTGTTTTGTATGATTAAACATGCGTCTTCCTTAAGGTGCCCATTATACCTTTATTTCCCTACCTACCAAATTCTTAGGTATAGACTGGTAACTTGTATCTTAATGGTTTTTAACATATATTTTAATGTTCTCATTCAACCAAAAGAACCAGACTAGATTCTCTAGAAGATTAGCAAATCTACGATAGATGATCTAACAAATATGTATCAAGCAAAAGTAAAGATGAATCTGAATATTTTAAATATACAGTACCGTTTATAATTGTATAGAAATTGGAAGCACGCGCTCTGTCACTTTGAACTTCCATAACTTTTTACTCTTATGATAGTTTTTGATCAAATTTTCTGCGTAAGATAGATTAACTATCACACTATTATATCACAAAATTTGAGCTTTTTAAAGATTGTGTGGCCAGAGATACAGTAATTCTACGAAAATCGGACTTTATGGACTTTTACCATTCAAACTGCGATATCTCAGAAACTTCACAACGCTTTTTATTGAAATTTTGCTGAGTGGTTGTTAAAAAATTAAATTAACATGTCTGAAGTTTTTAAAAGGTTTATAGATGGGATCAAAAGCTACGTTTTGTACAATAAAAAAAATAATAAATGATCTATTTGTGTTTTGAAATCAGAATCTCACAAAACTGTTTTAGATTTTTGATTGAAACAGATTTACTGGCTGGAAACATTCGTCCAAAATTCTATAGAAATCGCATTTTAAGATTCATGCTTGAAATATTGTACATCGCGTAACTTTTGATCTCATCGATAGAACTTTTCAAAAACTTCAGAAATGTTAACTTTATATTTCAACAATCTCAATGCAAAATTTCATTAAAGGGCGTTGCGTAGTTTCTGAGATATTGCAGTCCAAAAAGTCCGATTTTTGTAGAATTGCTGTATCTCTAGCCACACAATCTTTAGAAAGCTCAAATTTCGTGATACGATAATGTGATATTTTTAAACTGCGACCCAGAATTGGTCTTGACTCAAACATTCAGTCAGCGAAACTTTTTTTTTGTAGAGAAATGAATCCAACTGTGAAATTTCAGGGACTAGATAAGAGAAAATCGATGTTGAAAAACATGCGAAAAAAATTCGCCTTGTCTCCCGGTAGGACTTGAACCCACATCTTGCGCCTCTCCGGGGCCCATGTATTAACATTCTTCTACAGGAGACCAACCTGGCGTATGAATATTATACTGGTTGAGTGTCGATGTCTATCGGAATGAAGGGAATAGTTCTCCCATGTGATCATAATCATTTTTCTTGGTCTATTTCTATTCCCATCATTTTCATCTTACGGTAGTTGGAATCAAGTTTGGACATTTTTAAGCACGGCAAGATTTGCATTGCCTTCTCATATCCTGCACGGGTTGTCAGTTATGATGAGAAATGATGCGTTTGCCGTATTTGGATATCCAGCCAATTTCGGTGAGTCAAGACCCATCTCTGGGTCGCAGTTTAAAAATAGAAATAAGGCGGTGCCATTTGCATACTACATCATTTCACAAAACCTATAAATCAAGTAACTTTTTGTTTAAAAAATCAATAAAGGTTTTGATCACCACACTTTTCTATGGTTTTCTTTGATTGATAATTTTTCGGTGATTTATTTAGTGCGAAATTAAAACTGCTGTTTTTTTTACGTTTCGGCCAAAACAAGTTTTTTTTTCTGAAGATGGCTGAAGCTCAGTAGGCCGAAACGTAAAAAAAATAGCAGTTTTAATTTCGCCCTAAATAAATCATCGAAAAATTATCAATCAAAGAAAACCGTATAAAGATGAAATAAATACACTCTTCCGAAATTTGTGTTTTGGTCTTGGAATCTTTCGGATGTTTATTTTTTTCGAAATGTACATACCTACAATATCCCAAACTTTATTTATTTCCCCCTTCTAGTTTTTGGAAATTTCGAAAAAGGGGGGGGGGTGACAAAAGAAGGAATGGGTATTTGTTCCAGTCTAATTAAATATAAATTTCAAATATTTTACACACAGGACAATAATACCGCCTAAATGTACTGATTTTGTTTGTAAAAAAATCGAAATTTTAATTTATTTACGGAAATCCAATAAAAAAATTGACCGGACAATACGTTTTTACTAAAGCACTAATGATTGACCATTTTGATCCCTGATGAAGGTGTTATTCGACATCGAAACGTAGGATTGAAATAAATTTTATAAGAAACTGGACTGATTTGCCGATAATAAATTTATTGATAACATTGAGAAGCAGGACTTAAAACTGCAATTTCCACTTTTCTAGAGCATCGCATTGCTCGAATATACTGAAACAGTCTATAAAACCAACTAACTCGTGGTCCAATCTCGCTAGCTTGGAGGAATTGTTCCATGATCATTAGTTTCCGGTTTCAATTTTCTTTTCTTTGTAATGCTTTCATGATAAATAAAAAAAATCACCTAAAAGGCTCTAAAACATCGTTTTTAGTTCAAAATACACCTTACCTTAGACAATTTATCTCAAAACATCATTTACTAGTCTAGGGTCTATCTTATTGCTAAAAAGTTGGAAAGGGTGTGATAATATAGGAAGGGTATTGGTAAGAATGGGATTATTTGAAAAAAGTAGGTGGCGCTGATTGAATCACTACTTCGAATCGCTAAATGTTGTGTAAAAGTTAGTCATTCGAAGCTAAATTACTAAAAGCAAACTTAAGTCAATTCATTTATTTTTTTTTATTTTTGTGACACTCAAGGAGGCAAGGTGATGAATCCAAGGGTAATGGAAACTCGAAAAAAATCTACACTTTTTTGTGATTAGAATAAAAAATGAGATTCTCATCTTTTGGAGTCAATCTTTAAAACATCTTGAAATGCATCATAAGATAACACTCGAAAGGCATATCTTTTTTCAACAATATTTGAATGGAATGTCAAATCCAAAATTTTACTCACCATTTTGATTGGTAGATGGGGCAGCCAGGCTACCACTCCGGGTTGCCTTCAGGGAGGCGTTCTTCTCGATCGGCAAATTGATATCGTGAGACCATTTTCCACAGGGCGCTGACTTATCTAGCAGTCGGGCCCGGGCACACTGCTCTATCGTTTCCGCACAGGTGTGCCTAGAAAGTTTGATGGAAAAAAAATCTAGTAATATCACTTTAAAGTAAAAAAAAAAGTCTCCTTACCTGCCACAAAATCGGGCCCACTGTTCCGCCCTAAACCCTCGCCCGGAATCGGTCTCGACTGGCGATGCCCCTGTCCGCAGAAAGCAGAAGAGTAGAAACAAAATAACTTAAATGGAAAATATCCTTTCCGACACCGAAGTAGAACAATACATTGTAAACATATTTTCTTGGAATTTTTTTAGGTGTTATCTTTAAAATCTTCAACAACATGATTTTTCAGAAGGAAAAGTAAAATCCATATGACCCCTACCAGCGAACAGGAGCAGTTTGGCGCATCGCGTTCTTCCCTGAAGAGCGGCCTTCATCAATGGCGTGAAACCAAGATTGTTTTTGGGGTCGACGACCAGGCTGCGACACTTGGTGATCAGCATATTGACGATATCCGAAAGTCCTGGCAGAAAATGAAACAATTAAATAAAAATATGTAAAGTTCTTACACTGAAATCTAAAAATGTTCGGGTTTGAAAAGCTATTCTAAAATGAAACTGAAGTCCTTTATATGTTCGTTAACCGGGTTTAACGACTATCCTTTCCAGTGCCCTAAACTGCTAAAAAACTATTAAATCGACAAGAAAAAAGTAGATTTCAATCAATTGCAGAACCCATTGATGAGTCAATTGCCTCAATTAATTTCCCAACTGTCATTCAATACTCGCACCCATGTTGTCGACAATTGGCGTCAACTGTGTTTACTAATCGATTAAAATTTCGTTTGCGCCATGCCGAAAGACGCACTTAGAAATGCCCCCCGTCCAGCTCATGACAAATCAGTGCTGATGAACTGCATGGAATAATTAATTCGATTCGCTGATTTCGTAAACGACCACTCGATTGTTTGTTTGTTCAATAAATTTGTTTTCGGTTAACTCGATGTTTGCTATCGTATTACTGGAACAGTTCATATTCTTCGATCATCTTTTTTTTTAAATTTTGAATCTTAGGCATATTTGACAACAGAATGTTGCAATTAAGCATTGAATTTAAATATTAAAAGAAGTCATCCTTCGATCTTCATCCTATAATCTATTGAGGGATGCAACTTTTTTTCATCGATTTTGAACCAGCCTGATACTGTTGTTTTATCTGGTCTTCCGGTTTTACCGCTGGCGGAGGTGTGCCTCGCCCTCTGAATGTTCGATTTTGGATTTGTGCTTCCTGCTGAAGTGCAACGAGGTCATATGGGCCATCAAGTTGTTTATGCGTCGCTTTTTGAATATCAGACTGTTGCTCGACCACGCGACGTTATGTTGATGTTCTAGGAACAAGGAAGCGTACAAAAAGGCACGCAGCGTCGATTTGAATACATAATCGTTCGGATCGTAGGTGGTTTTGTTTGATTACTAAAACTACAGTTTATCCGGAAATAGTTGAATGAACTGGTGGAAAGTCCATTGAATTTTTACATAGTAAACTTATAGGTTTTTTTTCAGGAGCTTTTCGTAAAAAACTAATATTTTTAGTTTCGAGTTCAAGAAGGAAACGTTTCCAAATTTACTGGAAGCCTATAACGCCCATGAAAAGGTTTATGTAATATCTTAGTTTATAAATACAGCTTAAATTTTAGACAAGTTTATAATCCCGTAAATATGAAGGATATTGTGAAGAATATGCTCCAAGGCCGTAGCAAAAAGTGCCCCGAGTTTTGGTGACTGAATTTTTAATGTTATATTTTTGCCTGAATAAAATGTGAGCGTAAAAATGTAAAAAAATGACTATCTGATAGTGATTGTTCGAGAAGGCTTTTTACGTTAATATTTTTTGTTTCAAATCATATCTATAGAAAATTAAAGTATAAGAATCTTCAAAAATGGTATGCCCAATTTGTATTATGAAACTTTAAGCAATAAAATAGGTAACTTGAAGGGTTTTTAAAAAGAAAAAAATATTACATTTTTTAGAATCTGCTAAAACGCTTTATCCACCAAGTTCTTGAGCAAATTTGATTTATTTTTTAATAACGCAAACTCAATAAAAATTTGAAATTTTCAATTTTTTTTTTCATATTCTGAAAATATAAATAATATTAAACAACAATTCACACGCCAGAAGATCCAAGGATAGCATCCTTGTCTTCTAAGCCAACGGTCATGCACACATAGTATAATGCTCTTCAACATCTGTAAATTTTCTCCTCACTTCTCTATCCATCTTTACCAATTTCAGAACTACATTTCATTGATATGCCGAAAAATAAATTTACATAAACCTTTTTCTGAATTTTGAATCTGAATTTTAAACCTGAATTCGAAAATTGAGCTTCGAATCTGTATCCGAATTTACATACGATTCTGAAATTTACAAAAAATACGATTCCCGAGTCAAGTTTTAGAGCCCTCATTCATGAACCTATTATTTAAATTCTGTAGTTCAGTTTAAATCTAAATTCACTATTTAAATTATAAATTTTTATTCTGTATCGTGAATAAGAATTAACATATGAATTTACAAAGATCTGATTCTGATTTTCCATTTTGGATTGCCATTTCGAAGCTTTAAATTTTTGAATTTTGTGTAAGAAATAAGATTAAGAACTTCGAATTTCAATATAAAACAAAATTTTTCTTTTTACATATTCGGAAAACTGTTACCAAAATATTGAAAATGCATATGATCTTTAAAAACATGATTTAAATTTGATATGAAATGCAAAACCAAATTTGAACAAAGATTTCGAAGCAGCTTTTCATTTCTTATTTTTAATGATTAATCAAACTGAAAATCAAGAATCCTGAACTGGATACAGAATTCGAAATACAAAAATAGGAATACAATTTTGTTTATGGGGATTAAGGAATAAGAACCTCCGAAATGGGTTTAATTGAATTCAAAACTTGAATTTTGTCGAACAAATAAAAAATTTTTGTAAAGGTGTAGCAGAATTTCGGACTTGGGATGGATTTTTGAAGTTTTGGCATTAGTTTTTAGTCTCGATTGTTACTCTTATTATCATAATTTGGGTCTGAATATAAAATTTCTGTCGTCTTGTGGCCTTTAATACGTTAGCATAGGTTCGTGATCTTTCTGGCAACCAAAATCTGTAGTTCTGTACACCCATAGAAGAGGTTGCAAAAATCCAATGCCTATTTAGCACATCGCCGATAATGCGCTGAAATGTGCACTGTGCCGAAGATGATATGTTTGAAAAACCGTAACTGGCATAAGGACTCGCCTCCCAACCAAAATGATGACCACTACATTCAAGCGAAACAAGAAAAACATTTTATGGGATTTCCTTCCTATTGGATAATTCATCCCAGAAACAAGAAAATAAAAATATAAACTACAGCACCCGTAGGGAGAGTCGAACTCAAATCACCAATTATATCGTCTTGCAAGTCCGATATCCTAACCAGTGCGCTATTAGAGCTTCATGAAGGACGAGGGATATTTGTCATAGGCTTTCTGCCACCGAACAATCACAAAAAACGCACAACAGTGGCTTCCCGGCGTTTGGCCGCCTTTCAAGGTAGTCCTTTGTCTTGCGATGGAAACGGGAAAGGGAACGGGAGTGAAGGCAAAGGGAAACCCATTGAATGAGAACTGTGCTTTGCTTACTGCCTGCTATTACATACACACGCTACATATACACAGCTGCTAAAGCCGGGCAGCTTGGCCGGTGAACTGAAGCAATGTTTTGTTGTTGTTTTTGCTACATACACACGCACAGCTTAGCCGTGGTTGTTTGCCCATGGATTGAATTGAAGCAATATTTTTTTTGTTGCTTTTACTGCATACACACGCACAGCTTGGCCGTGGTTGTTTGCCGGTGGATTGAAGCGATTGAATTAGAAGGATGTTTTTGTTGTTGCTTTTGCTACATTCACACGCACAGTGCACGGTTCGCTGGCTGCCTGGTGTTGGCCGGTATTTATTTCCATCCTTCTTCGTCTTGTGATGCGATAGGGAGGGACGTGAAAGCATTTTTATTTTGTTTCTTTCAGACATACGCAATTCAGTTAACTTGGGAGATTAATGCCGGTGGGAGCAAATCAAATCAGCACCGGTCGCGTTATCTCCTTGTACCAATGATGCTATGTAATTGACTACACGCCATTGGCACAGAGGCTGAATTTTGGGTGTATTTTTCACGAACCGCTGTACGGCGACGAATTCATCGGTAGAAAACACGATATTCTCCAAATTTTTCATGCGCGGACCGCGTAAGCTGCGCCTTCGTCCTTTCTACCCGCTCTTGCTTCTGTTCAAACAAGAGGTCTTGAAATCTTAGGATCTTGTAAAGCTGGGCCTGAAGATCATCTTCCAAGATCCGACGGCGAAATTGATCCGGTGTATTAAAATCTATCGCCAATTTAGTGTAACCACGTCAAGAAATTCTCTCAGGGTGCATGTTGATGATCTTCACCATATTAGGGGTCGCTATTGTAACTTGACGATCCCCACCATACTATACTTGGGTACTTCTGATCTCCAGGTCTCTTCCAAGTGCGAGCCAAAAAAAAAATACATACACTCATTAGACATCTCACGAAATATGTCTTTCTACCGTTTCACAGCCTGAAACTAGGCAATCAAAGCACTACATTAAGGTTCGAGCACTATTTTTACAAAATAACACTTGATTACAAAATTAACTAAAATATCCTCTGACAACTTAGACATAAGGTTAACAAGGTGACAAGGTGTCATCTAACTTAGTTTTGTATACTTCGAAATAATCACTCCTAAAGTTTTGTAGCAGTTCAATTGCAGGACCCTGTATATTACAGTGAAACTATTCGAGATATTGTTCCCTTTGCTGTTATAAATCCAATTTTCTAGTTTTGTTTTCCTTGATTTCTAGAATTTTAAGTAGGGTAAGTGTTCCTAATGTGGCATGTGTACCTAATGTTAACATACTGTTCGATTTTGCCTGTTTTTGGCGTTATTTTTCACTTATCACAATTATCAAAAATATGATAATGTAAAGGATCATGTGAACTTTCATTATGCAAACAAATTAGCTTTCTAATTCACAAGATTTTTCGTAAAATCCGGATTGTTTCCAAGTATGTCCAAATTGAATGGAATTGTTAGCAAATTTCTTAAAAAATACCTGTTTAGAAATAGAAGATTAAAGCTGAATTTGTCAACCGATTTTTTTGAAATTTTTTGTCGGATTGTTTTTTATCATGATTTAAGTAATAAGTATGTTAGAACGATGTTTTGTTCGTGTAAAAACTAAAAAAAGCATATGTCCACAATTAGGAACACTATTTTCAATGTGTTCCTAATTATGGACATAGTCAAAGTTTTCCAAACTATATCAAAGTCATAGAATGTATTTGAAATAAATTTGATTGAAAGAATTATGTTTTAACATTATTTTCAACGATCTGTTGAAATAAACTATTTTGAGCTAATAAAACATGATTTTTTTTTTACTTCAGTATATCTCAAAGCTTAAAATGTTGAAAAAATATATTCGCCAGGTTGTAAGGAACGCATCTTTCGCGACAGAGAAGGAAACCATCAAGTTACAGAGAGCTTCTTAACGAGAACAGAATCGAAAGGAAAAATTAAAACAAAAATCTCAATAAAATACGTTGTATACCGTCTTTTGGGGCATCATGCAACACTTTGCTTCTTAAACTTTAATGTCCACTGATAATCCTACCGTTTGTACATCAAAAGTTTTAAGGTTAATGGGACATCAAATTAACGTAGTCAGAAAAATAATTGGTTTCACCAGTTATTTTTTAATTTACATAACATACGATTTTCACCCTACTAAGAAATAGGGGTATCTAAGTTGCAAAAACCTTTGTTCTTAATGAAAAATCAAACAAAAAAATTTTGAAAAGTTTTTGACATGTTTGTGATGTCGTTACGCATAAAGCACGATCTCCAGTTATTTAAGATTGTGTTAGAATTAAAGTTTATATTTTTTTTCTTTAAAAAGAAAGCAGAAGGGTGCTGATGCTGGGATAAATAATACTACAAAAATTTTACATTATATTCTATCATATGGAAACAGGATTTAAACTGTGAACCATTGATTTGCATGGCGATGCATTTTAGCCCAGACTGGTAACGGAATTTTAAAAATATTTATTTTAAAAAATTAAATGATTGTTCGAAAAATATTCATACACCAACAGTGTTGATGTAGGATAATAAGTTCCATATAAAGTTTGTAGGTAATATCACTAAGTCAATCCGTCCCATTGTGTAAAGTTTTTTACGACATCAAAAATGTAAAAATTTCGATGATTCGAATTTTCTATGAGATTAAAAAACTTCATTAAACTCTCTCACGATTTGAGAAACTATGGCATCATCGTTTTTTTTTATCATTAAACGATAATTTTAGTCAATTATATTAAAATAAAAGTTTAATAAGTGTTGTGGTACCCAAATGTTGCATCTAACAATGCTGTTGCAAGATGCTCTGTTTAACTGAACTTATTTGTATCCATTACAATGAATTTTCTACTTTTTAAAATATAATAAATGTATCCATTGGAACAGGTAAAGTTTGAATTTAAATGAGCTTAATATTCACTATTTTCTTCAAAACTAGCGTAAAGGAATATTGTGTAGGATTTAAATAGTTCTTATTTCCCTATCCATATTCCAAAAACGTTGTTATATTTATAAAAAGGTGAGTTTTAAGATTTTTCTTTTTAAAGTATTAAAAAAACAGACCCATATGCAAAATCAGGAACAAAAAGTGTAATATTTGGGTACGCGGATACATTTTTTCTCATATGTTAACATTAGGAACACCCATATGTTAACAATAGGAACAATTAGTGCCATATTAGGAACTTCGACACACTTTATAAAACATGATATTTTTCGTAAATTAAGGCTTGAAATGATTATTTCAAACCAAAACAGAGTTCAGAAAAAAATTTGGAATTTAGTTACCAAAGAATTGTATATCTAAGTATTAAAGATTCGGCGCAATAATATCAAATCTAAAAACCTCTGACAAAATATAGCGAAATTAGGCTCATTTACCCTAGTTTGATTTATGTAATATTAAACTTTTTTTTCCCTCGGGAGGGCCCGGGGTAATTGCCCTCATTGCCTCCCCCTTAATCCGATGTTGAAGATTTGCGAAGTTTTTAGTGCATTTTTCTTACACGTGTTCTTCAAATCAATAGCTTGTTATTTAAATAACAAATAAGTAGCTCGGATCTAACAAAGATTCGGATTTGCTCGACCCGATATGTGCCGGATAAACACTAGCTAGAATGATTGTTTTATAGATTATCTTTCAGGTTTGCTTAGTAATCGTTCTGTTCAGATAAACTTTTCAAGTTAACATACTCTTTATTAAATGTTCAATAAATGCAAATATTTCGATAACAGATGACGTTGGTCAGCGAGAGAGTGCGGTTGCGTTCGATCATACGGAGTCTTTTGCGTTGCGTTTCATTGGCGGAGTCAATCTGTTTGGTGGTTTTGCGATTCTAAAAAGTTAAAAAGTGAAGTGGTTGAATATACGGGAGTGCGGCATTCGAAAAAAGGAGCTTGAGTGCTGGGCCGAGGGCCAAATTAAATATATATTTCTGGCGTGTTCGGCCATTGTGGGGTAGCGGGAAAAAGTATTGTGCTAGAGTGAGAGGGTGAAGTATTTGAAAAAGCATTGAAACGGCACTAGTGGGTGGTTTCGCGAGTGGAGTGCTGGGCTATAGTTCAAAGAAATTAAAAAGAAAAGCAATTTGCAAATAATTTTAGCCCCGGTGAAATTGGTTGGGCAAAATTTGTTTATTAAGTGCAGTTAAATTTTCGACAACGGACGCGTGGGAGAAAGAGACAGGTAAGTGGCAATCTTTTCTTGGGATTTTGGCTTGTAGTTTGCTTGGGAGAATGGATCTGACACGTAGAGAGCCCCGCAGAGGGGGCGGTAACGAGATGAGTGGAGAGGAGGTAGGATGTGTAGAGTTCTCAATTAAAACTAGTCAGTTCAGAAACAGAAGGTTGCTCGTGAGAGAGTTCAAAGAGAGGGGAAATGGTTTGGAAGAAGCATTGAAACATCAATTACAACATTTAGCGCACGGAAACAAAGTAGGCAGTGTGAAAGAGAGAATGTTGTTGCTGAGTGCTTTTTTCATTGACCATATGTTCAAACAAAAAGTGCCGACGGGAAATGAATGGGACGAGTTAGCTAATCTTTTGACGATGAATTTAAAAATCATGCAGGGAAACCAGCGAGATGAAATATTTACATGCCAGGGCGATTCCGATAGTAGAGGCTTGATGCAGCTGTGGTATGAGAGGGAAGGAATGTTTGCTAGTGTAATACAGGTGGAAGAGATGATTGAGTCGCCGGTTGTTAACGTTGAGCTGAGACTGGGAGAACTTAAAATTTTCCCCGCTGATGGTGGTATGTTCAATATTGTTGATTGTGTGCGTCATCAATTACAAATAATGAAGAAGGATTTGGATACGGCTCGGTCACTTGAGTTAAGAGAACAGGAGATTTACCGTTGGAAATTTGCTAAAGAAGGGATGAATGAAATAATTAGCCAGAGAGAGTGGACGATTCAGGAAAAACTAGAGTGGATGGCGGCGAGATTGGAAACCAGGATAAAAGTATACTCTCTCGATGAAACGGTGTACTGTTTCGGGTGCAACACGTACCAGCTGGAAGTGTTGTTGTTCTATAACGGTTTCAGTTTCTCCAGTTGTGTAAGAGCGGATGTAGAGGAAGTTTTGTCTGAGAAAAGTGCAGAAAAAGGAAGGAATGATGGACAAAGATTCGAGAGCATAGTACGCACAATATTGAATTGGAATAAGAAAGAAAACGCGAGGAATGATTCAGGTGTGAGGAAAGTGTACAGTAAAACTATTTCAGGTTATAATCTAACTGTCAAGGAGATAGAAGGTGATGGTAATTGTCTCATAAGAGCTATATTGGATCAATTATTGAAAGGCGAGTATAGTCGAGTGGATAGAGGGTTAGTGGAAATTTTTAGGAAGCTAATAGCGGAGTATTTGAATTACAATAGGATAAGGTTCGAGCCATTTTTGGTTGAAAGTTTGGAAGAAGGTTTTGAATCATTCTTAGATTATGTAAGAAGAGATGGAACATGGCTGGGACACGAGACAATGGTGGTGGTTTCAGAAATCTTTCAAAAAACTGTAGCAGTATATCAAAATAATGAAGCAGTTATCTATGTGGGTGAAGCGGGTAACAATAGAGAAGTAATAAATCTACTATATACAGGGAATGGAGCTAATAACCACTATGATAGTGTAATAAAGATATCAGAAGAGAGAAATGAAAGAAGGGATATTGAGTATGAGGTAACAGTTCCAGATAAAAACGAAATCAATAGAAAACAAATCGAAGAAAAAGTGGAGAATGCAACACAAGTTTTTAGTAGTCGAAACAATCAGGATGGAATTCGTATAGGATCGCTCAATGTACGTGGCTGCAGTAAACAAGAAAAAAGAAACATAATTGATGAGGTACTATGGGCACACAGAATAGACATTGCTGCATTACAGGAAGTTAATACAGTAGGTGAAATAATTGAAACTAAAAATTACATATGGAAGGTTGCAAAAACAACACAGAATAAATCTAGAGGATTAGCTTTTTTAACTAGGAAGGACAAAATCGTGCAGTCAAAAGAAATAAAGTTGATTTCTTTTGGAGCAATTTTATCGGAGTTTGAAGTGGAAGGTAGGAGCGTGATAATTGTTAATGTTCATGGCCCGAACATTAAACCACAGAATTTCTTAGCAAAAGTAGGAGCGGTAGTAGATAAAGCAAAATTCAGAGATAATATAATGCTAGTTGGGGACTGGAATGCACAGATAGGCTCTGACGAAGTTGAGACAGAAGAAAAGCTAGTGATAGGAGACAGACTAGGGTTCAAGACGAATAACGATAATGGTGAGGCTTTCAAAATATTTTTGCAACTGCACAAACTAAAAAACATATCTTCTATGATACGGGTAGACACTTTCGAAACATGGAAATGCAAGAACAAGTCAAGTCAAATAGATCATGTATTAGTACCGATTAGAAATAACATTCATATGAGATGCATTAAAGGTTACTGGACGAGGATAGAAACTGACCATAAGCTTATAGTGACAGTTCTAAGAAATGCGTTAGGAACACAGCAGAAGAAGAAACAGAACGAAAAGAAAAGAATCCTAGAGGCGTCTGCACTGAAGCATGATACAATCAGGGAGAGTTATCACAAGGAGTTGAAGCGTCTAGAGGAAGAAGTAGATTGGAAAAATCAGGATTTAGATATAGTGTTTAGAGAAGTGACAGGGAAAATGAAAAAAGCAGCAGAGGTAGCGCTAAGATCTTCAAGACCTCCGTTATCCCCCAAAAGGAAAAAAGCTTTAGCCAAACTGAATCTGGCAACAAGAATAGCGAATAAGTTTCCAGATGTGCAATTCTACAAATTTAAAGTAAGGGAAAGAAAAATAGAGTTTTTGGCAGCAGTTAAGGATTACGAGGAAAAATCCATTACCAAATTTTTCAAGGAAATAAACGATTTTGATGTAGGCGTTAGAGTTAGGAAAACTTATGCTTTCTTGAAGAGGTTTAGAAAAAAGAAAAGTCTAAAGAAAATAAATATGCCCATCAAAACTTGGAACGAAATTTTGAAGTCAGGAGAAGGGGAAGCAGATATTAGGCTGTGGAAAGACGAGGATACTTGTCCCTTAACTGAGCCACCCAGAAGAGAAGAGATGGAAGCAATACTGAAAAACCAATGCAATGGGAAGTCTGCAGGTAGTGATGGGCTAAAAATGGAGCTAATTAAATACGCAGATGAGGCAACATTAGACGCACTAATGATTATTTGGGAAAGAGTGTGGAGGGAAAACGAGATGCCTCAAGAAATGCTCAGGTCAGTACAGATACCAATCCCAAAGATCAGGAATCCCAAAGTAGCTAACGACTATCGTAGGATAAGCTTATGTAACGTAGTTTATAAACCATATGCGAGATGGCTCAGAGGTAGGTTAGGGCAGTTTACACAAGAGATAGATTTGTCACAAGCAGCATTTGTAGAAGGAAGATCAACAGAAGATAACATTTTTTTAGCACGTAGAATTATGGAGGAGTTTTGGAATAGTGGGAAACCATTGTGGATTGCGGCACTAGATATTAGTAAAGCTTTTGACAATGTAAACTTGAACGAGCTTCAGAGAATTTTAAAAGAATTAGAAGTCCCAGCACACTTAGTTCAGAGAGTCGTTACTTGCATTAAGGACGAAAAAACTAGGATACTTTGGCAGAATCAATGGTCAGAAGAAGCTAACAGAAGAAAAGGGATTAAACAAGGGTGTCCATTGTCACCATTTCTTTTCATACTGATAATGCAAAACGTTCTACGTAAAGTTGAGAATAGGGTGACCGAATTGAAGACAGTAAGACGGGGAAATGTTGAGGTGCCTCTAATACTAGCGTTTGCAGATGATCTTCTGATTATAGCTGAAAACAAAACACAGTTAGCAAAAATAATGAAGGAAATGGAAGAACAGTTAAAGGAAGTGGGATTGGAGATCAATGTCAGTAAAAGCCAAATACTTATTAGAGAACCAGTTGACAAGGGAGAACAGGTGAAGACAGTAGAAATTAATGGCAGTAGGTTTAATGTATGTAGCTCTATTCGATATTTAGGAGTGAATTTAACCTCAAAATTGAATAGGCCAGAGGCGGTAAGACTAAGATGCCAGAATGCTTTGAAGGCAGCTAAAGTAATTGTAGAATTCTGCAAGACGTACAAACCATCAGAAGAATTAGGAAAGCTTATGTACAATGCAGTTATAGCCCCCTCAATGTTATACGGAACCAAGGTCGCTACTCTTACCAAAAGAAATAGGATACAACTAGCAAAATTTGAAAAGCAGATTTTATTAGAGATATGGAATAATTGTAGGAAAGTTCCAGGAGATAAGTTTAATGTAAGGAGAATTCTGAAGGGGAAAACCATCAATAGAAGGGTTCGGAGTGGCAGGTTAAAATATTTGGGACATATATTGAGGAGGGAGAGCGATCACCCCCTCAGATTAGCTAAAGATCTTAAGTTCGATAGTAAGAAAAAAGGTAGGCCCAGCTTCACCTACAACATAGGGATAGAACAGGACATGCAGAGGTATGGTATAGATCCAGAGGTTTGGTTGAATTTAGCAAAAGACAGAGGGAAATTCGCACACCAAGTAGATCAGATATATAAATATAGCGAGAGTGAAATTTCAGAAGGCACAGAATCAGAAAAAGAGGAAGAATAACAAGTCAGGATAGATAGAGGATCTATTCTCTCAATGCGGATAACTGCAAAATTAATTTCAAATAATTTAACTATGGATTGCCACTTACCTAATTCGCTCTGTTTAATCATTATATTTATTTAGATAAATTTCATTTCATTTGTCTGGGCTCTAATTTTATTATTAAGTGTTTTTAATATTTTTATGTAATCATGTAATATAGAACTGTAGCTTAGTTATTGGTGATGGGTTTATTATACGAAATATATTTGCTCCGTTTAATTCATATGAATTTTGCTATTGGTGATGGGTTTAGTGATTGATACACTCCATATTCTCACTCGGATTCCTTATAATGTTGTTTAAATGTGATAAAAAAAAAAATTATAAAAAAAAACTAAAAAAAAAATTGTAGTTGTTGACTTTACTAGATATAAGATAACCTTTTTTTTCCATTAGCAATAGAAAACAACCCATGTAAGTAATGACATATAAATATATAAAGTTATAGCAAATTTTTATTATTATATAATTACAAACAGCTCAAATACACCGCTTATTTGAATTTCTATTCATCAATATTTTATTACATATTTATTAAATGACATGTGATTTATATTATATTATATTTCCTTTTATACATCATTATATTTATACTGTATTTCATTTACCAGAGAGAAGGCATCTGGGGATAACCTAAAGCAATTATGCAAGCGGAGTGGAGTGCCAACCATTGTAGGTTTCTGAGGGTTGGATGCTTTCTCTCGACGAACCATCGGCCGTGGAAGCCCTAGAAGTCAATTCGAAAGGCCAAGCCACACAGACATAGGCTGGACCTTGCTACCGATGGGGGAACTATACATACATACATACATACAATAAATGCAAATATTTCGATAATTTATGAAATACCCACTCAATCATGAAGAAGCTTTTTTCCTTGTACACAAGACGTCAGTTCTAAAATGTTTTGATAATAAAACCTTTATAAAAGAGGTCTATACTTCTCAATAAAGCCAAATTTTTCGATCATGAAATTGTTACAAAAAAATTGCCTGGTAAAAACTACTTGGAAATATAACATAAAGAGGCTTTCTCAAGGGTTAATGGGCTTTTGTGGAAAACAACCCGAGCAGACTTTGATGCCTGAATCGATAACAAACTGTAACCAAAATAAGCTATCAATGCCAAAATGATAGCATTTTTAAGTATCGCATTTTTCCCGATGGCAGAATTTGGCATCATTGGAGCATTAATATATCGAAATATGATACCAAACCAATACCTAAATAAGGCATTGAGACCAAAATGAAAGCACTATTTGGTTTTGTTTTCTCCAAGATAACAAAACAAGGCATCATTAAGGTTTCATTTATTACGATAGAGCAGAAATGTAAGATCAAAATGATAGCATGATTTGGTATTCAATTTTTTGTGATGAAAAATCAGATTTATATATGTGTCCGAAATTAAATCAAATTGAACACAAATAGCAAATTTGTTCATTACCGGCATAGTTCGTACATCTTAAGTGGTGATTTTTCATTGATTGCAAAAATTGGTATCATTAAGGTATCATTATAAAGACCTGGGCAGCTAAAACAGGGCCTTGTAAAGGACCAGTCGGCGATAGAACAGGTCCAATCCACAGAAGGAGAGTCGATTTGCAAAGAAAGTACCTTGGCGACACTCAATCTCAATGAACCAGAGTCGAAGGACCAGGGCCGACTGATGGACCAGGGACAAGACTCAGGGACAAACGGGAGAAATGAGAAAAGCCTCAGTAAATTCAATGCAGATTGCTTACCGAAAGGGACTAGGTTGTTGAACATGGGCCCATGTTTGGAACAAGATCAACTTAAACCAGGCCCGAGTGGAATGAGCAGTTTTAAAGGTAAAGTAACCATCAACAAACCTGCTAATACAAAATTAAGAACTACTAAGACTGGTTCAAGAAGCCTCAGCACATGGAGCAAACCAAAACGAGATAAGCAAACATGTGCAAATGGCAAAAAGCCGGTGCCTTGCCCCACCACCACGGGCAAAAAACCACAAAAATGAACACTCTAAAATGTGTTCAGGCGAACCTTCATCATGCAGTAGGAGCCTCGAGTACACTACTGAGAAGATTCGTCTCAGAAAACCTGGACCTTGCCTTTATCCAGGAACCTTGGGTTAACAAGGGTAAGGTACAAGGGCTTTACACGCCGAGTGGTAAGATTCTTTACGACGATAGAAGCGCTCACCCAAGGGCTGCTTTACTAGTTAATAAAAGAATTAAATTTACTCCCTTTACAGAATTTATCGACGGAGACATCACGGCTATACGAATGGAAATACCGACACCAAGAGGTAAGCAGACGGTGAGTGTAGCCTCGGCGTATTTCCCAGGAGATAGCACCGATATACCCCCACCGATGGTAGTAGAATTTGTAAGAAAATGCCGGGCACAAAACCAGCAGTTTCTCGTCTGCTGCGATGCTAACGCACATCACACGCTGTGGGGAAGTTCAGACATCAACAATAGAGGTGAGTCTTTATTAGAGTTTCTTTCACAAAACCACATTGAAATATGTAACGAGGGAAACAAACCTACGTTCACAACCGTGAACAGACAAGAAGTCCTCGATTTAACTCTATGCACACCACTGCTTCTAGGGAAAATAAATAACTGGGAGGTGTCGGATGAAGAATCACTGTCTGATCACAGACATATTACATTCGACATAGTGGGAGGAGAAATAATCAGGGACGTTTATAGAGACCCTAGGAACACCAACTGGGATCTCTACAAACACACACTTGAAGCCTGTAAACCTTTGTTGGATGGGAAAATACGCACATCAAAGCAATTAGAGGAAGCTTCAAACAGTTTTACAAATAAAATCTTATACGCTTTCGAAGCAAGCTGCCCACTGATGGAACGTGTTTCAAACAGAAGAGTTCCTTGGTGGAACAGACAACTAGAAAGGTTAAGGAAAAAAACAAGAAGACTTTTCAACAAAGCAAAAGCTGACTCAAACTGGGATGACTATCGTAAGTCCCTAACTGAGTACAATAAAAATATTCGAAGAGCTAAAAGAAGTAGTTGGAGGCACATGTGTGAATCCATTCAAACTACGCCAGAAGCTGCCAGGCTCCAGAAAGTTCTATCTAAAGAACACTCAAATGGACTGGGTCAATTGAAGAAAAACAATGGGGAGCTAACTACAGACCCAGAAGAAACACTTCAATTACTACTAAGTACGCATTTTCCAGGATCCATCGAAGGGTTAGAGATTATGGACACTCTGGCTGGAAGACCCAGTCGAAGTGTTAGACGCGAGGAAGCTCTCCGCAAATCGCGCACAATCTTTACACCGTCAATGGTTAACTGTGCAATAAGTACATTCGAGCCATTTAAAGCTGCTGGTGAAGATGGAATTATGCCAATCCAGATACAGCAAGCAAAAGAAATGGTAACACCTGCCTTGGTAGAGATGTTTGTCGCCAGTATGACCCTCTGTCATATTCCCACCCAGTGGAAAAAGGTGCGCGTTATCTTCATTCCGAAACCAGGAAAAAAAGATAAAACTCAACCAAAGGCATTCAGACCTATTAGTCTGACATCCATTATTTTGAAAATAATGGAGAAGATACTTGACGAGCACATTAAATCTCAGTATCTTAGCTTATGTAAGCTGAACAATTTTCAGTTCGCTTACAAAAAAGGTATGTCAACGGTTACGGCCTTACATACCTTAACACAAAAACTAGAAAAGACAATGGAAGCAAAAGAAATAGCACTTGCTTCTTTTCTGGACATTGAAGGGGCATTCGACAACGCATCTCATTACTCAATCGAATCAGCTATGAAAAGACGAGGGTGCCACATGGCAATTGTTGACTGGACTAGTACCATGCTGATAGATAGAACCATTTATGCAAGTTTGGGAGGACTTACGATCAGAGCCACTCCAACTAAGGGATGTCCCCAAGGTGGGGTTCTATCACCGTTGTTGTGGTCACTGATCGTGGACGACCTCCTAAACAAACTTGTATCTATGGGATTCGAAGTTATTGGCTTTGCTGATGACCTAGTTATTATAGTTCGGGGAAAATATGAGAATGTGTTGTCTAATAGAATGCAATCTGCACTTAATTACGCACTATTCTGGTGCAGGGAAGAGGGACTGAACATTAACCCTTCCAAAACTACTGTGATAGCATTCACTATGAGACGAAAAATTGCATTAAAACCTCTAACACTAGATGGGGAAGTGCTAAACTTCGAATCACAGGTGAAATATCTAGGAATCATACTAGACTCAAAACTATCATGGAACCCACAGTTAGAGCATGTAATAGCCAAGGCTACAACAGCTCTATGGGTTTGCCTCAAAGGAGTAGGGAAAAAATGGGGACTAAGGCCGAAAATCATCCATTGGATATTTACAGCTATAATAAGACCCAAAATCTCCTATGCCTCCTTAGTATGGTGGACCAAAACTGTGCAAGCTACGGCCCGGAAGAAATTAGCGAAGCTTCAAAGAATAGCAACGCTATCTATAACTGGCGCTATGCGAACCACATCAAGCGAGGCTCTGAATGCACTACTAAATATTCTGCCACTACATCAATTTATTGAGTTAGAGGCAGAACGTAGTGCCTTGAGACTCTCAAAAATCAAAACTCTCTTTGAGGGGGATCTTACAGGACATCTAAAAATTTAAAATAAACTCACTTATTGTAAGGAATGATGACTGGATGGAGCCCGTTTTCAACCTAGACATACACACCAAAAATTTTCTAAAATTAAACGAGCTAGAAACGCTTAAACACCTAATGGTTTTCTTTACCTAATCCAGATCAGATCTAATTTTACATCATCCTTTATCTAAACGATACACACCACAAGAATTTACACTTTTGAACGAATGTTAAGCTTGAAAAGATTTAAATTTATTTCATTAAAGATGTATTTGTATGTCATGAATTTAAAAACGATAACGAAAAAGTAAAACAGAAGTTGAAATCTAACAGTCATTGACAACCTTTCAAGTAGCTTGCCGCGAGTTAGAATTAAAGGACAAATAAGAACATTTCCCTCTTTCGTTTAGAATGAGTGTTACCAAAAAATGAACATGGTCCTCGCGGAATCATTTCGTTAGCAAAGCTGCCTGAGATTATTTCCCGTTTAGCGAAGAAGTGACGAAACAGTAAATTGTTTCGGGAAATCGAGTGGATAGGATGTTTTGCTGCGGCAGTCCGAAAAGGTAATTACACGTTACTTTAGTTTTCTAAAGAAATAATATTGATTCAATTAAACTGATCGTCATCAATCCAAAGCTGGCAGGCAGAGGGATCCCTGAAACGAGGCCTGCCTTTGAAGATCTCCAGAAGCTGCTAGATAAGTGGAACCAACAGCAGAACACTGACTGACGCTGGCAGTAGTAGCATCGTTCATCAACCACAACCGAGGATCCGATTCCAGCAGCACCATGATGGATCTAATTGGGTTCTTACAATATCGATACCGAATCTATCGAGCGGAAATTGCTGAAAGGGCTGTATAAAACCGTAAGTAATCTGTATTATTGATTCGGAAAAACGATACTTGAAAATTGCGCAGTAAACATATCGCTACTAGTCATTTCAAAATTATACCTAATAGTTTTTGTTAGATTAATGTTTCATACAAAATATGTTAATTTTGCACCTTTAAATGAATGAGCAAATACAGTACTCGCTCGCGGAAAATATTCTTATAACTTTTAAAATTGTTAAATTTTCTTACTCAAACTTCTAACAAACATTCAGTGTAAGTTTAGAAAAAGCGATTTTCCTATGCGTCTGCATCTGAATGCATAAAAAAACCGCAAGCGAAACATTTAAGTTAACACATTCTTACATTGGGTCGTACAATTTAAAATATTTAATTTTTAAAGTGTGATGCTTGATTGAAAATGGTTGTACTACGCACAAGAATTAGATTACTGAGACAACAGAACAATAAATTGAAAACGAAATAAGAAAGCAACATTTTAAATTATGCTTCATTTTCAGTTTTAAACAGTTTTTATAAATATTCAAATACAATATTAAGATCCGACTTACCAAAATACTCCTACGAACGGTAAAACTCATTTTGAATACCTTCATCCCGTTTCCGTCAAGGCATTTCATTCTAGGCAGTCGATTTTGATTTGACGTTATATATATATATAGCATTCGATTGTTGAATGAATGAAATGTTAAATGATTTTCTCTATCAAGGCGTTTAAAGATATCTGTGGAAAATTTGGAACATTTTGGACTTACATCTTGATCATCATAGCTGAATTCAGGCGTTTTCTTTAAGTAATTAGCCGGACAAAGTTCTATAAGTTACTTTTAAGTGAGTTTTTGCAAATGACAAAACATAATTTTCAATATGAATTAAACACATAACTTTTGGTCAATAAGAATGAAACTGAAAAAATCTAATACGCTAGAAGCGACAAATCTTAATAGTTATGACATAAAACCATCAATCAGAAGAGCCAACTGTTTTAAAGAAAATACTCTTGTTATTTCCTTATAAGCACAGTTTCAATTCACAGTTGAATGTAGATGACGAGAAGAAACGTATAAGAAAATCGCAAGTGGTATGTTCATGTATTCAAATGACAAACAATAATGTAACACACAAGAAACTCAAATTCAAAATGTTGAAAATAAAACTAATTTAAAATTCGAACCACGTATATTTATAACAGTATACAAGATGACATATCTACACTACACTATCGCTTTCGTTGTTGTGAAATATTTATGTAGCTGAATCCTATTTGAAAACATTCTCCATTCCGAAACAACATTTCGTTCATATATTTTGTATGAAGAGGCAATATCAAATGATTAATCAAATCACTAAATTTTACATTGGAAGCGATGCGCATTCCAACACAATCGCTATACTCACAAATTTCAGTTTTATTTATTATTTATTAATTTTATAATTGAATAACAGCAAATAAAAAAAAATAATTATATTCTTAAAACGATTAAATTACAAAAATTACACTTTAATTTTTCTTATGCATTATATTTTCATCAAGCAATGAATTCTATTATATTGACAAATAATCAGAAATTTATCTTATTTGCTACCCTAGTAGCAATCACCTAAAATTTCACAGTGCTTGTCGAGATGGAACATCACAAAAGTTGTTTTTTTTTCCTTTTTATACTTTAACTCAACTTTAACTAAGCTTTTTTATGACCAAAATCGACATATTCCGATATTGGTTCCGATAAAGGTTCTTTGAAAATAAAAATATTTTGTTCAGTGTATATTTTTCCGTTCCGATTGACCAAAACTATAGTTAGAACAGTAAGTATTAAGATTTTTAGTTAATCGAAGAAAATAATGATAGAAACTTTATTTTCACTTTTTACTTAAAGTTCCTTTAAGTGTTTCTCTTCTCACTTTAACTCAAAGTAGTGGCTTGGTTCAAACCGTTTCTTCACAGCTTTTTTTCCTAGCTACAGATGCGGGCTAGGTCTTTGTAGATTTTTTGAAGATACATTCCAGAGGCTTCGTAGTTTTATCTGTCAGGGGGAATAATTTTATTAGTGACAGTGACCTGCTAAATTTAGAATTCATTCAAAACCTACCTGCAGTACTTCCAAAATTCTTTCGGCGGGTTTCGATTTCATTTTACAACCATCCATCATCAGCAACCAAACAGAGGCCAAAACTTCCGGACATATGCAACTTGTCAACATTCTTATTTTTCTGCTGGAAGCACCCAGACCGGGTGAGGGGATTCTTGCAGTAGCGAATTAGCGATTTGAACGGATTCTTGGATTTCGGTTCCTCATCCGAATTTCCTCGGCCGGGGTCTGCTTCTTCTCCTTGGTTTGCTTCTGTTGAGAACCAGCACCTCCCCAGCCATCTTGCTCTATAACTCGACGAAGCGTAAAGTTCATGATGACTGCCCAAAACTGTGACTGGTTAAGCAAAGTGGTTAATCAACGGTGTCCAGAAGGTTGGATCCAGCACGAAAAAACAAACAAAGTCGGTCAAGGATTGACTCGATAATTCCGATGACCGGGAAAGTCTTCCGACAGAACTGCTCGAGGTGTGTCATCTAAAGACCGAGGAATTTGCGTCGGATTTCGAGTTAGCAGCTGAAAAAAATTGATGAATTCAATTTAGCCATGGGAACTGGTTGTTTATCCAGATTCCATTCAGTACAAACCTGGATGTTGCTGTTGTTTTCTGCTGGATGGTATTCCCGGAACAGCGGTGGAATCCGGAAAACTGGGCCACTTGTAGAAAACCGACAGGAATTCTTCCAAAATTGCACAGTTCCACTTTGTTTTTGTTTTTCTTCGAACTAAAGGTCCAGCGAACAATGATAATATGCCCACATCATTTAACGTTAAACTTTTGGCGGTGTTTTTTATACGCGGTAACCGATTTGAAAATTCATGAACAAATTTCAAAACAAACAGCTCATAAAAATTTAAAGCAACGCAATGCACAACGTTAACATTGCGATGTGTAAAGTTCGATGTAAATTTATGTCAAAAAAGATGTTTTATTTTTGTGCGTCCGATTTGACATAAGTTTACATCATTGATGATGTAATATTAGGTTCAATATGCTATTATATTGATATCTGAGGAATTATGGCTTCAAGCGTTTCTGTTTTCTCTCGTGTAATTTTATGTCAAAAATGATGCTTCGATTATGTGCATCCAATTTGACATAAATTTACACCAAAAATTTAATAGTGTGTACCATACAATGTAACTATCAACGATAGGGACGTGTGGGAGTCAGGTGGTCCTAAGGTTCCTCCCGGATCGATTAAATTCTTTACTGATGGGTCAAAAATGGATAACAGAACTGGGGCAGGGGTGTTCGGACCTAGACTCAGGATCTCAATTCCTATGGGAAACTGGCCAACAGTATTCCAAGCAGAAGTTCAAGCAATTCTAGAATGCACTTTAGCCTGTTTGAAAAGAGGATACAGGTACACAAGTATCTATATATTCTCTGACAGCCAGGCCGCTCTCCGAGCACTAAGTACGTTCACATGTTACTCCAAGCTAGTATGGGAGTGTATTGTTGCACTAAGAAACCTGGCCATACGGAACAGAGTATTTTTACTCTGGGTTCCAGGCCACTGCGGTATCCTAGGGAACGAAGAAGCAGACCAGTTAGCTAGGGAAGGATCTCAGGGCCTGTTAATTGGACCAGAACCCTTCTGCGGAGTATCGAGGAGTGCCTTGAATATGGAACTCAAGAACTGGGAAAGCACCACTATTGTCTCCAACTGGAGAACAGCAGAGGGAGCAGCTCAGGCGAAAAGATTCATTGAACCAAGCGCACGACTCTCCAAAAACATGTTGAACTTAAGTAAGCACGAGTTAAGTACTTACACAGGTCTCTTGACCGGACATTGTCCAACAAAACAACATCTCAAACGGATAAACATTATTCAAAACGACGACTGTCGGTTCTGCGGGTTCGAAAAAGAAACTGCAGAACATCTTCTATGCAACTGCTGCGCCCTCCTTAATAGGAGAGAGCGTGCTCTTGGGGCAAAGTTAATAAGCGCACAAGACATATGGTGGCATATCAGCCCTAAGAAGGTTATATCATACATCTTTGATATCATACCCGATTGGGATAAAATGCTTAGTCAGCAATCAACTGTCACTTTAACACATAGTGCAGGTGAGCCTGATAGCATACAGTAACGCGGGGTAATTACCACAATAGATCAACTACTGGTCGCAGTGGGCTCTCCCCTACAAGGAAAAAAAAAAAAAAAGGTATCATTATTTTGAGAAAATGGAATTTAAATCTGAAATCTGTTACGGAATTCAATACGACGCATAATGTAATTCAATGAATTGAGTCGTTACTATTATAATGTGGGCATTATTTTGTGTTGATTTTTTCCGTTCAGCACAACTAGGCATCATTAAGGTATCATTATCCTTTTAGCACGAATCGTATATGAGGCCCTCAGAGCCAAAGGGGTATAAGTGACAGAATGGTCGATTTTTAGTTAATGATGCCAAACGAGTCTTCATATTTCAAACTATATTTGATGATTTTTTCAGATTTTGTAAATTTTATTTACATACTTTTACGTTCCAAAGCAAAATTAAAATTATCTAAAAATATATGTAAAATTGCCAAGCACAACAACTTAAAAGCCTGTTTTCTCGAAATTAGCTTTCATGCACTTATACCCTTTTGGCTCCAAGGGCCTCATAATTATTCTGCTTGCCGAGTATTATAATTACGATTGATTATAAAATCGAATTTGGCAAACGTACTTACTTAGTATTGAGAAACATACATTTTAGCACTTGTAGCACTTATTGTGTGTTTTTTTTAAAATTTTCCATCAAAAGTCTTAAAATTTATCAAGAGGAGCTTTGCAATAAATGAATTAAAACATTTTAAACTTTCTAATATATTTCGGCACATGACCCAAAAATAAAGGCACAAAAAATAATTTAATTTCAAATGAACAGAAAAAAAATCTACCTTATTACCTTCATACAGAAAAAAGTTGAAGTGCTGAGGAAGAGTGCTTTCTGCCAAAACCAAACAAACCATGCGATAATAATCATTCATTCAAATGACTCAATCATTATAAGTAGAAATATGTAGCTGCTTCAAATTGTAAACTTCTTTTGTATGACTATGACACCTTATACCAGTTAATAAAAGTCTTACTTGCTGTTAATGATATTTTTGGCATTTTGAATAAAGATCGCAAGTCCAAGGCCTACAAAATGTAATATGATGGAAGAACTTCAAAATGTGATTGGTTATTAAATTTGTTTGCAATCAAATAAAATTTTGAAATCACTCACTTGTTCCACAATACCCAGAAGCATCACGCAAGTAAACTAGGTGATATTTTCAAAATACTGTTTTTTGTCAAAATAGCTTCATTTCAGAAGTGCAGATGAATTAATGCTTCTTCAAAGTTAAATTTGCTATGGAAAATCAGATTGAGATAATTGAAAAAAAGTTTTATAGTTGTTTAACATTTCTCACGCATACTTGCAGAGCGTGTACATATTAGACGGGGCAAATAACCTTAAAAACTATCGGTTCCAAAACGGGAAGCCGATCGAAAAACATGGTCGTTTTTGAGGTTGATTTTCTCGAAACTGAAGGTGTTGGTGAAAAAACCATCATAATATCACGAACACTACCAGCGGAAAAAAGGACTTATAGTTAAAATGTTGATTGGATTGATTTAGGATGGTATTTTATTTAAAAGAGAAAAAAATATATAAAGAATTTCATTCTCGTCCTTCTGTAATTTTAGTCTCAAAAATTTTTAAAATATTTATGGCATAATGTATTTCTCGTTTATAAATTTTAAGGCGACCATCAATAAAAGTTAATTTTATTTAAGAGTTAATCAATGAAAATTATAATTTTAAACATTATTTAAAGATGTACGTGTTTAGCAGTGGGTATATGCTCTAGGCTACCGATCCATTTGTTTTGTTTATGTTTGCCAGTTTGTTGCGTGTTTACCTGTTCAGTGTGACGGATTTTTAAGCTTATCCGACATCAGCAGTATCAAAACGATTCAATAATCAAGTTAGGATTGAAGCAGCAGAGTTAAGAAGCATCATCCGTCCCAAAACTCAGGATGTACCCGTTCCGTAAGCTGAAGGAAATCCACTACGAAAATTATATCGCTGAGGTCTCAAGGAAAAAGCTGTGCAAAAATTTTCATCGGATGCTGGAGCTTTTAATGACCTGCATTTCCAGTGAAAAAAGAGAAGGCCTTCCGGAAACCTGCCCGGCTACGCTGTATGGATACAGACGAGTCAACTGCCGTATCACATTCGAACAGTGCACCATGGAAAGCGAGGGCAACTGCCGCGGAATGTCCATAGGCCAGCAGCAGCAGACTGGTTAACAAATCTAAAAGGTATGACCAACATAGTAAATTATTCAAACTTTTGTCGCTTAAACCTAGTTCACTTTAGAAGAGTGTTTCTTATGTTTGGTTGCTGCAGCTAGTAGCATACCTCCCACTTTGTTCTAAAGACTAAACATGTCGTAAGCCTCCTTAGCAACTTGTAAAAGCTGCGACTTATTGCAGCAGCCAATATAGCGCAACTTTCTCCTAGCTTTCTAAAAGAACAGGTGATGTTATTCGATAGTAATTAGCTTTATTATGGTTAATCTAAGGATAACTTCATTGCCAGTTTCCTCTCCTGATCATTCTGGTCTTATTAGTTAAAACTCCCAGTAGCTTGTTACAGTTATGTAAACAACAATTCAATTTTTTACAATTCTCGATTGGTTGTTCTAATTTTGATTCATATTATTATTATTTATTTTATTATCGAGAAAAAAGTTGAAATTCTTGTTCTATCTGAGGTGGGTTTAATGCTTCTATTCATTTTGTAGAATTTTTTTTTTATAATTTTAAGCTATTAATTAAAATCATAATTTTTTTTTAAATATTCATTTAGTGTGAAAAAGGGTACAATTCTGAATTGTATCTGGTTTTTAACTACAATGTCGAAATGATTTCCAAATTTCAAATTTGTAACTCTTTTCTGTTTAATGAAAACTACCTTGATAAATTTAATGAAATTACCACAACAATTATGTTTAAAGCATGTTAAGTCTAAAGTTTTTTTTTTTGGAAAACAAAAGGTGTTAGGTACAAAGGAAAAAAGTTTTAATTGTCTACCCAAAGGCGTTTTAATTATTCACTTTCATTAGACAAATTCTGTTCTTGTAATTGCAAAGAATGCATTTATATACTGTTCAGTCCACCCAGCGGACTGAAGAACAGCAGAAACATCGAGAACGGAGAAAATCCAATGCGCGACGCCCGAGTAGCGAGCGCTATAAAAACAAGCGGTCGCGCTCCTGTCGGGTGACAAGTTTCCTTCAACCTTCAAGCAGAGCGGATGCTCTTGTTTTCGCTCTCGTTTAGACGTTTGAAAAAGTGTTCTGAATTGTGATTGTTTTGTAATTTAATACGCAGTTGCTCTGTTTATAGTAATTTATCTAGTGTTTCCTTTGAACCGAAAAATCGAATCGCTGCTGAAAATTGAGAAATCTCCCCCGCCAAATGGCGGAATCTTTTTCGCCCTGGGGGGAACCTCCGGGTTCTTCCAATCGGAACTCAAGATCCATTCCAAGTTGGATGGACCCCTTCGACAAGTACGGAGAGGTACAATACCTCAATCTGAAGGCTGCTAGCGAAACTAAACTTACCACCAACCCTTTCGTGATTGCCAAATCAATCGACCAAACTGCGGGCCGCATCGATGGAGTCAGCCCGGCAGAAGGAGGAAAAACTTTTCTTCTACGTGTCCGAAGCAAACAACAAGTGGACAAGCTTCTTCAAATGAAAAAGCTCACCGACGGAACTCCAGTCATCGTAGAACCGCACCCCACCAAAAACACCTGCCAAAGCGTCGTCTCTTGCCGTGAAGTAGCCGATCTTAAAGATGAAGAGATTTGCAAATTCCTTGAAGATCAGAAAGTGGTTAAAGTTTACCGGTTCTCTCGCAAAGTTGATGGAAAAACCATGCCGACCAACACCATGGTGCTTACGTTCAGCGGCACCGTTCCCCCAGCTCACGTATGGTTTGGCTACTTGCGCGTAGCTACTCGTCCATACTACTCGCGTCCTATGCAGTGTCTACTATGTGGAAAGTTCGGCCACACCAAAACGAAATGTCCCAACCAACCTATCTGCAACAATTGTGGGGAAACTACAATTCATCAGGAATGTTCCAATCCACCTCATTGCAACAACTGTTTGGGCAACCATTCCACTACAAACAAATCCTGTCCAAGATACAAGGAGGAGCAAACCATCATCCGGATCCGCACCGACCAAGGCATCAGCCACTCCGAAGCTGCTAAGGAGTACAGAGCTCGTCTGAACACTCAATCAAGACTTCAAGCACGAATGGACAACGCCAAAAACACTTCATCCAACAACGTAACAACTGTTCAATCGCTAGAAAAGAAAATAGCCGAACTGGTCAAGATCAACTTGGAACTCCAGACCAAAATTGCCAATCTAGAAAACCGCAACAACCTAGGAAACGACGACTCCGATTCAACACTAACCGATACCAACAGCACAACATCGATGGACACTACCGACCACTCCACAAGTCTAACATCTACCCCAAAGCGCGGAAGAGGTGCTGATTCCCCCGAATCCATTTCACCGATCAACAAAAAGAAGCCCATACCCCGAACGGTCCAGAAACCAGAAATACCCGAATTCACCAGCCAGCCCAGACCCTCAGGTTCCATAGAAAAGGTATTCAGCTCCACCACCCCCCCATCTACACATCGGTAAGTTTATCCAATCTTCTTCCTTTTTCCACTGATGTTAAATTCTCAGTCCATCATATTCCACCATAAGTCATGGCCACAAATAGTTGCAATAGACCTACACACAAAAATACTACAGCCTTCGCCATTCAGTGGAACATCTTTGGCTTTAAAACACGTTTACCCGAAATTCAACTTTTAATCTCAAAATATTCGCCCATCATATTAGCATTTCAAGAAACTCTACTCCCACATACAACTACTCATCTAAATGCTATCAAACAATATCAGTTTCTTACCCACAACGTACCTTCAAACCCTTACTGCAGAGGCGTTTGCCTTGGAATAAAAAATGGTTTTCCCTACACACCTATTAATATCCAATCAACCCTCAACGTAGCTTGTGTCCGTCTTGAAGCTCCAATTAAAATTTCAGTTGTCTCCGTTTACGCATCTCCTTCCCTCTCATTTCAAGACTTCGCTAAAGGAATGGATGACCTCATACCACAAATCCCTACTCCCATATTATTGTTAGGTGATTTCAACGCTCACTCTACAGAGTGGGGAAGCAGAATTACTGATCGAAAAGGCAGTTTCATCGAAAATTTTGCCCTATCCAACTGTCTCAGCTTCCTCAATGATGGATCTCCCACGCGCCTATGTCCCCGCACCGGGAATACTTCAGCCATCGATCTTAGCGTTGTATCGTGGACCCTAGGACCAAAATTCAAGTGGGAAGCTCTCACTGATAACGGTGGTAGTGACCATTTTCCCATCATAGTTAATCTCGAACATCCTTCACCAATATCCTCTACCAGGCCCCGCTGGCGATATCAAGAAGCCAACTGGCCAGAATTTCAAATCCATGTTGACGACCTTCTCTCTTTGAATCAGCCAAATTCTATACACAGCTTTAATGATATCCTCCTTGATGCTGGTCATAAATTCATACCCCGCACAAGCGGTACTCCTGGTAAATCCGCAGTCCCATGGTGGGGTCCCGAGGTTCGAGACGCCGTTAAAAGCAGAAGAAAGGCACTAAGAATTCTCAGGCGCCTTCCTCCAGATCACCCAGAAAAGCAAAACGCACTTATTGCTTTTCAAAAAGCCAGATCTTTCGCAAGATCTACTATTCGTTCTGCTAAAAATGAATGTTGGGCTAAATTTACAGAAGAGATCCACCCTAATACACCTTCCAAAGTGCTTTGGAGTAAAATAAAAACCCTAAATGGGGAACATAGGAAAAATCAGTTTCACGTACTCCTAAACCAACAATTCACCAACGATCCCTCTCTCCTTGCCGAAGCCTTCAGTTTACACTTCTCCTCAAACACTACCATTCAGTCCATCCCCACCGACCCTATCCAAACTCAATCACCCACTTTCCACCCATCACTCTCTTGTCCTTCCTCTAACCCAATCCTCTGCCCATACAATTCAGACCTCTCCCCTCAAGAACTCTTCTCTGCCCTCAACAAAGTCAAAGGACATTCTTCCGGGCTTGACGACATCGGATTTCCCTTCCTCAAAAACCTGTCCCTTTCTGCTAAAACGACTCTTTTGGAAATAATCAATAAAATATGGAACGAAGGGTCTATTCCCGATATCTGGAAGCGAGGTCTTGTAATACCTATTCCAAAGCCACACAAAGACTCAAATAACATTGACAATTATCGCCCCATAACCCTTCTGGATTGTTCTGGAAAAATTATGGAAAGAATAGTCAACCATCGCTTGAGCACAATTCTCGATCAAAACTCGCTCTTAGACAACCGACAGTTCGCCTTTCGACCTGGTCGTTCCACTGATGACTACTTCTGCAAGCTTGAATCAATCCTAGATGACGCCTTAAACCGCAATCAACATATAGAGCTTTTATCACTTGACTTAACTAAAGCATTTGATAGCGTTGACCCTACCACAATCCTACGCACCTTAAGCGACTGGGGAATCGAAGGTCAACTTTTCCAATACATTCATAGCTTCCTCTCGAACCGTTCTATTCAAGTCCTTGTTAATTAGATGATGCTTGAAAAATATTTACAATCTTCCTTTGCTGCATCCAACTAGGCTTATTTATTCATCCAGAGTCCATAATATCTTACCCTTATCAGATCTTTGTGATCTCCAAACTATATTGTATGTCTTTGATAACCTGCATTCGTCAACTTCTATTCAAAACCTACGTTTCACAACGGGAATACGAACACATAATACTCGTCACTTAAATCATCTTCAACGCTGTCGATCCTCAACCTCCCTAGGACAAAAAAGGATATCGTTTATTGGACCAACAAAATATAATTCCCTACCTAATGAATTAAAAGAAATCAGTTCACGATCCATTTTCAAAGTCAAATTGCTTCAAATATTTAAAGATAAATTAAGTCCGTAAAACAAGCCGAACAAAGCTAGCCTTTATTATTTTTGTAATTTTGTAGCGTTAATTATTGTAAAATTATAGTTATAACTTAATCTTTTAATTTTAATCTCTTAATTTTAGTATTACTTTTTATATAAATATTTAACATTTTCTTAAAAATGAATCTCTTTAAAGGAAATCTCTTTCCATTGAGATTCAAAGTATAAATTAGTTTAACTTATATCGCCACATATCCTCGCATTAAACTATAAACTTTGAGTTCTCAGCACGAGTAATGTTTTGCTCGCGTCGCGTATTAGATTGTTTGTTGTTGTTTCTGCTGCCAGACGTGCTGAGAACAGTAGCGTCCATTACCAGGGGGCTCAATGGAGCCTTTTGGTATGGGGGAGTGTGGTGGGCCGCTACATTTAAAAAAAAAAAAAAATAAAAAAATAAAAAAATAAAAATTAAAAAAAAAAAAAAAAAATTCTACTCTTTCCAGTCCAAAATCAGTAACAACCGGGGTCCCACAAGGGTCCGTTATCTCCCCCACACTTTTTCTGATAGCCATCAACTCCATATTCAAAGTAATTCCTGATAACATCAAAATACTCGTTTATGCCGACGATATTTTGCTGATCTCGATCTCCCCTTTCGCCCGTCTCACGCGTAAAAGGTTGCAAAGTGCGGTTGACTTGGTTGCAAGCTGGGCTCCCACGGTGGGTTTCCAGTTCTCACCCGGTAAATCTAAACTGCTACACCTAGGTCCTAACAGAAAAAAGCTGACTAAGCTTCCTCCCATAAAAATGAATAACCAAATCATTCCTCTGGTTCACTCTACCAGACTGTTGGGTGTCTGGATCGATGACCGTTTAAATTTTAAAACCCACCTTAACCAGATTAGGAAAAACGCTATCAACAAAATTAACATTCTAAGTATCCTTAGCAAAACCCCCAGCCATGCCAACCGCGATTCCCTACTTCGATTCCTACATGGATGGTTACTCCCATCGACTCTTTATGGCCTAGGCTTGGTGAGCAGATGTGGTCCCTTTCTCCACCAGAAAATTGAACCTCTGTACAACAGATGCATCCGAATAATTGGCTCCGCATTTGTCACCAGTCCAATTGTCTCAATTATGGCAGAAAGTGGACAGAGTCCATTTAAATACCTTATTGCTAAATTACTAACTTCCAAATCACTACGTTGGCTCGCGATCGGCGGTAATGAGGACTCCCCTCTAATATCCCGCACTAACACTTTACTTCAAGAGATAACTAATTCTTCTCTTCCAAACATCTGTCAGAGAAGAACGACTCCCTTCAGATACTGGACTGAAAAAGTTCCTCGGATTGACTTTTCTCTGTCACTCAAAATAAAAGCGGGCCAACATCCTCTTACTGTGCTGCCATATTACCACAGTCTAATCAACGAAAAATACTCGTCCAACTTCCACATCTTCACCGACGGCTCCAAAACTGCCGACGGCAGAGTTGGGTGCGGGATTACTGATCCTATGACCGAACGTAGTATTGGTCTGTCATCACAATGCTCCGTTTTCAGTGCCGAAGCATATGCCATATTAAACGCTTTATTAAACCTCCCAAATCTATCAATTACTCCAGTTATCTTTTCAGACTCTGCCAGCGTGTTGAAAGCCGTTCAAGCTGGGAACATCAAGCACCCCTGGATCTCATCAATAGCCCACGAAGCCTTGAACAGGAATGCTACTCTCGTTTGGATACCAGGACACGCGGGCATTCCCGGCAATGAGTCCGCCGACCGTCTCGCCTCCATCGGTACAAGTCTAGATCCGCTACCAACCCCCATACCACAACAAGATGCCTATCGTAACATCTGCAACTGGCTGTCCCATGCCTGGGAAGATAACTGGGCAAGCAATCGAACAGCTAAACTACGAGAGGTCAAAAACAGCTCACTTAAATGGACCGATCGTATCAATCCTGTAGAAAGGATAGCGCTCACTCGGCTTCGTATAGGCCACACCCGAATAACTCATTCTTATCTTCTCAATAGAGAGGACCCTCCTATCTGCCCCGCCTGTAACTGTCCTCTAACAGTAAAGCACATCCTAGTGAACTGTCAAGTATATGATATGCAAAGATCTCATTGCGGTTTGGCCGACAGTCTGCGTCAAATCCTGCCAAATTGCCCTGATGAGGAGAAGAAACTAGTTACCTTCCTTAAGAACACCAAACTCCTATCCCAAATTTAGTCTTGTTGTTTAATTATCCGGACTAGATTACCGTTATCCGAATTTGTTTCCCAAAGATTCGGTCATGAATGCCGTTGAACAATTTGTTTCCCCTATATCCGGAATTGAATGCCATCAGGACAGTAAGCCACTTAAAGCCGGACCTACGTACCGCAAGAAAACAATCTGTTTCCTGACACATCTGGACTTGATTGCCGATGAAACAATTTGTTCCACCCCAGAGCCGGACATGCGTGCCGTCACCGGAAACAATTAGAATCTACAACAAGAAACGATCCTTGACCTTGTACAATAGTATATGTAATTTTAAGGCTACCGTAATTTTGTATAATAAACTTAATAAACGACAGGAAAAGGGAAGAATGCCACGACGTGGTAAATTCCTGGCAAAAAAAAAAAAAAAAACCTGTCGGGTGAGTTCAATTCCAACCGTCGCGAGAGCAACATCGTCCCGAGAGTGTCGAGAGCGGCTCAAGAAGAGAGCCAGCCAGCAGTGGGCTGCATCAAGGCCACCTGAGGAGAGCAACAGCCGACGTTGCTCGTCGTTTGAAAGAACAAGTGCTTATTCAATAAGAAGAAGAAGTGCCAATCCTATGTAAATAGTCCCCGAGAGAAAAATAAATATGAATCAACGCCAGCAGTAAATCGAGTTCTCTATTGCTTCGCTCCTGCTCTTGCTCCGATTCCACAACTAATCGGCTCTTTTCAGAGCCATCTTTAGAAAGAGTTTGCGATCACTGTGGAAGACAGTGATCGACCCGGCCTTGGCCCGCCCAGGTACAGTCCGAGGACTTGCCTCCACCGGTGAGACAACAACTGAGGTTGTCTGGGAGAGACTCATTTCCACGAGGGGAATGAGTCCCATCGGTGGTTGTTTTCCAAGCGCCGCCCCACGTCCACTAAAGGTTGTTCATGGCCCAACATATACCTTCACTGGATTCTATTTTCTAATGATCTTATTTTGAACGATTTCATTTAATACAATTTACTCGAAACAAGAAGATTTTCTAACAGAACAAAAACAAATCCTAGACATTTCCGCTATTTTACCAAACCACTCCTGGGAGGTCAATTGGACATAACTCCTCGACAGAATCATGGACAGATAGTCACATGAAGATCCATCGGAAGGTTTAGGAAAATCGTAGCAGAAAGCAATATCCAGCACAAATCTAATTTGCTACATCTCTGAATTCAGCGTTTTTTTTTTGCATGGTTGCATTTTTTTACACATAAGTAAAACTCGTTTGAAAAGACAAACCATCTATCGTTTTATAAACATTGAACGGTAAATGTTAAAATTAATTTACAATTCATAGATTAAATTGAATAAGTCAGAACTAATATTTTCAAAGTACGATTCGAAATTTTATTGTTTTCATCTTAATAATCATTGATTCGATATTCATACTTTATTTCAGTGGAAAAGTCCAAAGCTAATTCACAAATTTTGAATGTTAAAAAAAATTCTTAATTTTGTTCAATCTCTGGTGCAAATAACAATTTTTTGGAATATGATGGACTCATGAATATCGATGCATCCCAAGAACAGAATTTGTTCAGTCACACAAATTAAACGCCTTTGTTTAGACTGAATACTCATTTTGGTTGTTACAATTTTTTTTGGAAAATCTCAATCGAATGCGTTGCGTTCACAAAGGCAAAAAAGAAAATAATTATTAAAAATTATAAGCGTTAATGTTTTTTTATTCTAATTAGAATCTTTTAGTATCGGTTGTTTAACTCGAGTAGAACTTATGAACATAAAATAGATTTTTCGATGAACTTCAAAATTTCAATGGTATTTTTTGATTGTCTGAATACTTTCATTATTATTTGAAATTTACCTAAAACTAAAACTTTGAAGAACATTTTTTTGAAAGCCTCGTTTCGTGTAATTAGATTTCTTTGGCCCTGAGGGCCTTATTTAGAATAGATCTTGACAATAACTTAAGATGCACCCTTTCAATTCAATTAATCATTCAAGAATCAATTAATTAATAGCACAAATTAAATTCTTCAGAGCCTTTTATGTGAGTTGGTGCATTTAACATTTTGGAGGGCTTTTAAGACTAATCACAAATATTACATGATATGGATAAATATTTTTTCCCAGATTTGTATTTGGCATTGGCATATAAATTCAGGCGTTTATCTGGATGGAATGGTCTTAATTCTAATATGTGCTCGGGTAAGTAAAAGTGATCTTACGAACATCGGAAGTACCACCGCAAAGCATGCATTCGTGAAGACGATATCCACGATTCTTAATAAATATAATAAACATTCACGTGTAGATTTTAAAGACAAAAGTATAGAAAAGAATTTATGCTATCATGCCTTGAAAGCTTAAATTTGGTACATAGTTTTTGCCTGAAAAAAAAAATCCTACAGTGCCAAAATTAGGGTCTATAGCACAGTGGATAGCACCGTGATGAAAAATTCAGGTTTTAATGGAAGCTCAGTGATGCCTCGTTTCACAACGTTTTTAAAAAGGATTTGATACCACAAAGATGCCAAATTTTGGCTGTAAATTAAACCTAAAAGTGGTATCATTATGCCTTCAAAACTCGTTTAGAAACGTTGGCTAAATAAGGTATCATTAAGGTTTCAGTGAAACCTACACTTGACATGATTGAGGTATCCATATATGGAAAGTGAGACCCAAATTTTGGCATTGTACCACCTTTATTCGGGCAAAATGATACCTGAATTTACTTTCAAGGCATGATAGCAAAATTAGGTATAATTTTGCCATAAAAGTCTGCTCGGGAATACCTGAAGCAATCCAGTCGGAAATAATTCACGGTTCTTACTTCTAGTGATATAACTTCGTGTAACTTGTAATATTGTGTAATACTTTGATCTCCAATTTAGCCTCAATGGTGATCTGAATTGAAAATCAAAATCTGAACATAAAAATTTAATTTTGATTTTGAATGAATCCCAGCAAGTTCGGACTCCTTCCACAATACAAGATGAAATCAACAATCAGACCGGACCAGGTTTCCTTAAGTTTAGCTGTAAATATATGGCGAAGCCTGAATAATTCAGGAAAATCAGAAATTAGGACTTGCCTAGTAAAATATTTATTATTTTTTTCGCGTCCAAAAACGGTTAGTAAATGTTAATTTCAAGTCAGAGATTGACTTGAATTTAAGAAAATGTATTGGATAATATTTCACGTTAAAATAATTGTAATTGGTGAAATTCAACATTAAAGTTTGATTCAATATTCAGAACATACGTTTTAATCAGTTTTATCAATTCGAAGATCGTTTTTTTAAATAAAAAAAAATTGTCCCTAAATTTAAAAAAAAAATAATTCAACTGTGCTAGAGATTTTTTTTTATATTTCAATTCAACAGTTTATGTTCGTCAGAACTGTTAATCCTAACTGAGGGTTTAAATGCTCATAGAATTAAAGTGTTAATCAATTATTAACTATCGTTAGACTTACCAGCCTGGGCAGCGAAATGCAGCGGAGTATTTCCCTCGTTGTCCGGTTTGTTTACATCGATGCCGGGCAGCTGCAGGAACAGTTCCAGAAAGTTTGTCAAATTTGTGGAACAGATGTAGGAGATGGCCGTCTAGGGAAAATTAAAAGAAAGAAAATAAAACCATCAGCGATTGGTCTGTGAAAAAAGGATGAAAAAGTTGAAGTCAAAAAGCTCACAGTTAAAATATATGATAGTGTCATCCCAATCAAACCTCAAGTCGATAAATGTCGCTGGAATGAATGAATAAATAATCATCACTGCGGCAAGGACTTTTTTTCGGTATGCTCTCTGTGTGTCTCCTAAACTATTCCAGGATCTGTGTTGGAAAGTTCGTGTCAATTCGAAGCGCGACGCGACGCCCGGTGCCATATGGAAATGAAACACAGATAGCGAAATAAAAAGGAAATCCACCAACTGCAAAAGCGTCGCATGTGGTGGCCTTCCAATTTGGGCAACCATTCACACGGTGTCGCAATGAATGAACGACTCGATTTGATGGCTCTCCAAACTGACGGAAGCAGATGGGTTCTAGGTTAAGTTGCAGATTATAAATGATGGCATGAGCTCCAATTTTCCTGAGGCCCGTGGGCTTTTGCATGCTTCCAACATTCTCACAATAAACGAAAAATTCCTTATTTTGTTTTTTTTTTTGAGAAATTTTATATTTTAGAAATTATTGGACTTCTAAGATTTTGAAAAAAAAACAAAACAAAAATGGGCATAGTAGAACTTAACATGTGCTTCGTTTCGTGAATTGGCAATTTAATAATTTTATTTGAAGGGAGTTAATTTTGATTGTTTTAAAACACAAAGCTGTGGTCTTGAAGCTTTTTTAGCTTATCAATTATTTAAATTAATACATTCAAATTATTTAGAAATTTTTTGTGCCTTAGTATATTTTGAAGAATTTTTTTTCCTTAATCTGTGATCTGTTCCCGACATCTGCTCAAAATCCAGGGTAGTAAAACGATTAACGACTTCATTCCACCATGTGTATGCATTCCTCTCTAAATTGAGGTGCATGTCTGATTAAATGAGTAGGGCAAAAATATGATTTATTTATCCTCGCATGAACAGCAGCGTTCAATTCCGATGAGTATTATGATGGAAATGTTTATTTTTTTTTTATTTGGAATAAGAAAATTCTGAAAGAATCTGTAGAAATTAATCTTTCGGTATTCTACATCGTGTTAGGATCAAGGTAGTAAAAATTCTGGATAAAATCTCCAAAAGGAAATACCTATAAAAAAAATGGCAATGACTTTCTTAAGTACATATTTCTTCTCCGTGATGTAACTTTCGACTTTTTTTTTATCTTTTAAACTCTACCGGTAGGTAAGAGATCATTTGAAAATAAAGAGAAACGGCTCTGGAAGTTAAGCTATTTTCAGGGTATTCTTTCCTCTACCGATTTCTTCCTAAAATCGCACACCGGGGGTCTTCTGATATGATGTAATTATGTCATTTCTGTTTCAATTATGTTTGGGGTATTTAAAAACATGATCTGAAAAAAAAACGCATGACGTTGAACCTAGTCGAAACAATTTTTGAAGGTCGCCATGAAACAGACAATAAGAATAAAAATTCGAGCACCTGACACAATTTCAAAACCGCAATATTTTTTAATGTCATCTGTTTTTGTCATAATTTGATTCTGGGATTACTGCGTTTTTAGATTATCTTTCTGACTCAACATCATTGACTGTGGTAGATTCGATCACTCCTTGAGACAATACACAAATCAATTTGCTCCATAAATAGCTCCAAAGGACCCTGATGGAATTCCTCCATTACTCTTAAAACATCTTGTAAATGAACTTAGTATGCCCTTGTATCTACTGTTTAACTCATCATTGAAATCCGATGTTTTTCTCAAGTATATAAAGAACCTTTGCTTGTACCCATTTTCAAGTCGGGAAAAAGTCTGACATTAAATATTACCGGGGTATAGCAATCTTATCTTGCAAACTATTTTGGCAATTGGCAATTGTAAATGAAAAAATATATAATCAATTAAAAGCACTCATAACTGAAAAGCAACATGGATTTGTTAAAGGACTATCTTCAACGACTAATTTACTTGAATTTGTTTCCTATAATATCCAATCCATGGATCCATGGAAATTCCGTACAGGCTCTATACACGGACTGTAAAGTTTTTGATATAATCGACATCCCAATGTTAATTTCTAAACTACATAAAAACGGATTCAGTGCACAACTTCTGAAATGGATTGAGCCGTATTTGGAAAACCGTACATAAATTGTAAGATTTAATCGTTCACTTTCGAAAAGCATCTTCGTTACACCTGGTGTGCCTCAAGGGTCCCATCTCGGTCCCATATTATTTGCTATACGTCAATGACATTACTTATCTAATATACCAGCTAAACATGCTTATATATGAAAACGATATGAAGCTATGAAAGTCGATAACGAAGAAGATTTGAGGGTGTTTCAAAACGAAATAAATATATTTTTCAAATGGTGCAGAAAAGTCTTCTTGAATTAAACGTGAAAAAATGTTCAAATATTGTATTTACAAAGAAAAAATATCCATCATATAAAACTGTTACATTAGTAAATGAGCCTGTGGAGAGAATCAATAAGATAAGAGATCTAGGTTTATATTGGACTCGAAATTTTCCTTTGCAGGTAATTATAACTCAGTAATTCAGAAATCAAATAGTATGCTTGGCTTTATAAAACGTTTTAGTTATAATTTTCGAGACTCTTATACAGTAAAAACACAGCTTATGTCCGATCCATACGTGAGTACTGTAGCGTTGTTTGGTCTCCCTTTGAAATTTCTCATAATAACCGTTTGGAATACGTTCAAAAACAACTTGTTCTATTTGCTTTACGAAATCTAGGATAGTCAATTACCAAGCTACGAATCACCCTGTTTACTAATAAATATAGAACCACTAAATGTAAGAAGATAATTTGCTGCAATCTCTTTTGTAAACGACAAAATTAATCAGCTTGTACAGTATACTTATCTACTAAATCAGTTAAACATTTATTGTCCGTGTCGCCAGTTGAGAACCAGAATTCTGTTTTTTTTCAAACCTCTGTTCGAACTGATTATGGAAAAAATAGTCCAATCAATTGTCTGAAGCAGAACTATAATAAAAATTACAAAACATAGATTTTACTACAGTATTACCTCGATATAAAGCAACCTCTTTTTTTTTCTTTTGTTTCGATTATAGTCGTTTTACCATCTTTATGACAATCGCGACTTTATCAACGTTGCAGTCAACAGATCGTTATTGAAAAACTTATCCGGTACAACTGGGTGCGATGTTTACTCTTGGGCTCGAACTCGCGGACATCGGCTCAGGAGACAACAGACTTGCCAACTGAGCTATATCACAAGCCATAAAGCAACCTCGATATAACGTAACCCAATATAAAGCAACTTTTACCTCTATATTACGTAACCTTTTTTTTTTTCTTTTTTTTTCTTTATTATAGAGACGTTCAGCCTCGGGCTGGTTCGTCTCTTTCGTAACCTTTAAAAATGTTTCTAATCTGAATAAATATGTTTAATTTCAATACTTTTTTGTCATAAAAATATAATAATGTTGTTTATGAGCCATTCGGTAAATTCTCAAATGTAACTCCAGTACTTTCAGTATTGTGATAGTCGCTTTAGTGCTTTTTAAAATCCAGCTTAGAGCATGTATCTCTATTTCAAAACTTAATGACTATATTTGCACTTACAGATAAGTTGCTTAAGCTGAAGTGAGGTTAGGGCATGTAGTCTTTTATTCAAATAAGTTTTTATGATTGCTGACAGTTGATCAATCAATGTACAGACTTCTACGTCGGGATGACCAGAATTTTATTTAATGGTTTAATGGTTTTTTGAGCAGTTTGTGCCAAAAATCACCAATTTTCTTGAAGAATCTGGTTTACCTATCAAAGCTGCTCTTGTTTTAGACAATTTTTCTGCGCATTTTAATGCAGATGAGCTGAAAACCGAAGATGGGTCGATCTTCACCATATTTTTACCACCGAATACCACTGCGGCAATACAGCCGATGGACCAGAACATAATTCAAATGATTAAGTCACGTTACAGAAATCTAATGATGCGTGAAATTCAAGGTCGAGGTGGAGAGTTCGACGAAAACATAAAAAAAAAACATTAACGATGCAATCTATTGGGTTGCACAATCATGGGATTCAGTTCCCGCAGAAGCTATCCGGAAGTCTTGGAACTTGTTGTATAACCTTTCTGAAATTGAGAACGAGCTACCACCAATCGTTTCAAATATCCTGCATTCTTATCATCCAGACGAGGATAACAATGTGGTTAGTTCGCAGTCAGCAATTAGGATATATTGACAGTTCTACACGAACACCACCTTGGCAGGAGGCTTCAGCCCTAACCTCAAACCATGGGAGAACAGAATCGATTTTTGAGAAGGGCGCACGATAAACGCGATTTCCCGGTAATAATATCGACAAATTCGCCCTGTGGAAAAGCGAACAGCTGTGTTCGTGTTTTGATTTTATTTGGGTGTTCAAGGGTGCCAAGTTCATTGATATTTGGATCATGATTTTATTTTTTAATTGCATTGTTCTTGAAAAATCTTTTCATAAGTACCGAGAATTTGCAACTTTCCCGTAGATTTCTATTCGAATGTGAAATTCAACGAATCATTTATCTGAACGAAATAACTGTCTGTATCGCACACTTAAATGATGTTGCGTTTAATGTGGATATGTTTCAAATAATCAGAGCATGTAGGCGATTATTTTTAAAGTCAACATAGACGGGCCGTTCATTGATTTACTTGTTTGTAACTGTGAATGATTTTGCATTCGTTTAGAAGTTGGAAACAACTCTTGTTTAATCTTCCAAGCAGTACATGAAAATTATTTCAGATGTTTTGAATCAACCTTGAAAATACATTTGCGAAAGATGGCTTATCTTCACCAATTTAAGGACGACCCGTAATGAATTCAAACATTTAGCTGTTGATAGTTAAACACTTTAAACAATTCAGAAATATTATGAGTTCAAAACAAGCAAATACTGATTCTTGAAAAGCACCAAGCATCACAGGTGAGGCCACCAACGAATCAATATTTGAGGTTATGGTTGAGGTCAATTTTTCGACAATACTATTGTCCGTATATACCCTTATAGACGATCCACCGCAGTCTGTAAGTTTCTAAAAATCTATATTTTTTTATCATTGATGTTATTTTTAATAATAATGGTAATTTACATCTCCAGACACAATCGAAGAATGATCTCAAAAAATGCAGATTGATAAAAATTCCTAAATACAGCTACCTTTGAATAGCCGTCTAAAGATGCCAAAATGTCACAAATTACGTAAATTTTCCAAACCACTTTTCAAAAAACTTCTACTGTGACTGGAACAGCTTTGACAATTGATTCATTGAAAAGTACGATTTTACACCACTTTTTTACATTTTTCGTGGTCATGATCTTAAAAATTTTTGATTTGTTTACAGATGTGCAACATATAGTTTCTAACATCAGCTTTTCAAGGCACTAAGTGAATTTTTGGTCGAGCTCCTAATAACTGACTTACAGCCTTTTTCCCGAAGCATGTTTTTTCTGGTTTTTTTCTTAGACGTCGAATAAGTTTAAAATCCATGATTGTAGCTAAATATTGTCTGAGAATTATATTTGAGTAACGTTACAAGCTTTCCAAAACTTTAAATTTTGTAAAAATCGATTAACAAATAAGAGAGTTTTAGCGGAAAAGGTGCTAACGTAACTTCGATATAAAGCAACGAAAAAAAAAATTGGTTGCTTTATATCGAGGTATTACTGTATGTCTAAACAGCAACTAAAAAGAGTTTTTTACGGCAACAAGCACTGAAGTAGTATGTAAGTTAATATAAAGATTGTAAATCCTAGGTTTAAGACCATATGTAGCCTACGATGTTTGGTTAAATAAAAAAATAAAAAAAACATATTTTATTACTACGTATCAAAAGCAAAACTAAGAAACCGCATTCAAATCTAGGCATAATATTAGAAATCTTTAAATCAATTTAGTTTTAAAAAATGAACATTTCGTCACTGTAAACAGTATCAAAAAGTGGTTCTTATTAGCACTGAATTCAGTGTCGAAAAGTACATTCCACGGCCTACTTGATCATAAATTTTCAGTCGTTGGCATGGTTGTCCGTCCACATGTTATCCACATTTGTTGACATTCTCTTGTAGGTTAAATTATAAAATTTCTAGGGAATTTTTCGAGTTTGCATAAAATTGTGTATTCAACTCATTGCAAAATTCGATTTTTTAAGCCTCCAATTTTTTCAATTTGTTACATATTAGTTTTTTGAATCAATTTGTAAAAAATGGATTTTTACAGCACGAGTTGTAAATGTATCCAAAGAGGCTTGCCGATTTGGATATAAAGTCGAGTGTTTCAAGAATCGAGTTTTGCAACGTGTTGCACATCCAATTTTATGCAAATTTGAAAAATTCCTTGAAAACTAATAAATCAACCTACAAAAAGCGCATGTCAACTAATAACAACATGTGGATGACCATGCCAACGACTGAAAATTTATGATCAAAAAAGTCGTGGAAAGTACTATCCGACACTGAAATCAGTGCTAACAAGAAGAACTCTTCGATACTGTTTTCATTGTCGAAATGTTCACCTTTCAACACTGAATTGTATAAATAACTATGTTACTTCTTAGGAAAAAAAACAAAACTCTGTCAAATTAGTTTAAAAAATATCGTGTAGAATCATAATGGAAATAATTTGTTCTACAATTGTAGACACACAAAACTGAAAATCAATTCCATTTGATATTTTATCAAATCAATAATAATTATGAAAAAACCTCGGAATCTGCAGAAATTGGCACAAAATTGACGCCATTTAGTGGAAAAAATATACGTGAACTCAGGGAGGGATTAAGGGGGTAACGGAGGCAATTGCCTCTCCACCCCCGCTTAACTGAGAAGGCTGTCCCAGGAATTAAAATAGACTTTGGCCCTTATGATGCGCCACGCGGAAGGTGGCGATAGTCGAGTCACTCGAGTCACTCGATTCCAGGAGTTTCTTTAGGTGAGGAAAAAACCCGTCCATGGGGGGTTTAGTTTCAAAATTCAAATTTAGCTAGTAATAACAACAATTCCAAAAATGCACAATAAATCCGGTAAGTCATTAAAAAAGTCTGTGAGCCTAAATCGGCTAAGATGGTGTATGTCTTTTTAAAATCCCTCATTCAACATAATGGGGAAAAGTCAACAAAAATAAAACTTATTTTACTTTTTTTGTCAAAAAAAAACTTGCGGTTTTAGGGAAAAATGACAATTAAATGAAAACATTTATTCTAAAAAATTTTTTGATGTTTTATCAAAAAAGCTCCAAATTTTCTCTAATGATTCTAACATATTTGCTTATAAAGGCACAAAATTTAATAAAAATTAACTCTAATATTCATTGCACCTTGGAAAAATGTAAATTTTGTGGCCTTGCCAAGGTAAAATTTGTGTCTTGAAGAATATTTATTTGACTAATTAAAGTGATTAAGAAAAAAGTGGAGGTTTCATTTTTGTTACTAGTTCTTTCGACAATCGTAAGTATTTAACGCCTGTCACATGACTACCAATATGTTGACATGTAAAAAAATCGATGAATGAATTTGGAAGTTATAATCGTTGGCTTCTGAACTAGTTTGGTTACCCTTCTAAATAAAAACCCATTCTAAATACAACCCATTTTGTGTCAAGATTTGAGTTTCTATACAGATAGCCTATCAAATTGCAAACTTTAATTTACAATCCAAAATTTAATTGTATCCTTTTTCCGTAAAGTAAGAACGTTATGTGTCGTGTCTTGTAATACGTCGTGTGATATGTGTATAGTTGAAGTTCTTAAGTTAGCACAAATCATATAAAAATGAGTCAATTTGTAAACGTCTTAAAATAAAATATTTTAGGTCTCAAGCTATTCATGACTAAATTTCACCGTAGGCGATTTAATTTTATAATATGTTTTTAACACTTATTTTAAAACACCTTTTTGAATCAAGTAACTTCCATCACTACGGTAAATTCCTTTCTTCAACTGAAACTTTACTTGGAAAAATCCATGAAGGTTGGAGGGGGGTTGAACCCCTAACCAGTACCCCCCTCCTTTGCACGGCCTTGGTTCCTCCACAGATTTGAATAGTATCAATATTATGAACACAAAACAATATTAGAACAAAATTAAATTACAGCATGTTCGCGTGGTAATGTAAATTAAATATGGACTTGTGATATAGCTCAGTTGGCAAGTCTGTTGTCTCCTGAGCCGATGTCCGCGAGTTCAAGCCCAAGAGTAAACATCGATCACAGTTGTACCGGATAAATTTTTCAATGACTGTCCGCCAACTGCATTGTTGATATAAGTCGCGAATGACATAAAAATGTTAAAACGACTATAATCGAAAAAAAAAATCATTTCATCATCACTTAGCTCCTAAAATGTTGTCTATGTCGGGACACATCGAATAACTTAACCGAAGTAAGCACCAATAGCACAACAAACGTGGGAAAATGAGTCAAATAACTTGCACAGGTACTTTAATATGGATTTTTTTATATTAAACATCCGATGAAGCTTTTTATATCTACTTCTTTGACAAATCAGAAAGTAACATTTGTTTCGAAAAATCTTGAGGAAAGTTGTCTAAGACCGGACAGCAAAATTTAAAATTTCTCCGAGGACTAACATATTTTTGAGCACCATTTGAGGGTGCTATGAAGATGAAAAATTTAATGTTTCAAGTTGAAATCACGTTCAATTTTCAATATTTTCTTGTCTGGTCATAGGCAAAAATTTTCACTTAGTTTTTTTTCATTTCGTTATCTTTTATGTACTGTAAACGAAAGATAACCAACCAATGATGACGTTTGTTTGCAACCTTTCCGGAAAAAATATCACAATACAAGACATGAGTTAAGGCGATACTCTTTGACAGCTTTCGATGGCTGTCATTAGAATACCATATCAGGCTGCTATGTACCCTATTTTTATGCTGTCAAAACATTATTTGGATAGTAAGTTTTCGAAAAATCAATGTTTTCCGGCCATTATTCTTATTTATGATTTTTAAACAATTTACTAAATTTTTATTTTTAATCTTAATTTGCAAGTCATATACAATTTCAAACAATTTGCCAACTGTTCTATTTCCAATTTTCGAATCTTCAGATATCAACTTAACTTAAATTCTGTTTTTCAATTACTGCATATATTCTGTACTTGAGTTAGAAATGTATATCTATAAATTAAAAAAAAATTGAAGCCAATATGACAACAAAACTTTAGTTCTTTTTGTAGACTCAATTTCAGAGTTTTAATATTATTTGAAAATTGGGATGAGAATAAGAAAAAAAAAATTATTTTTATTTTGGTCATTGTATTTAACTACTGTTATACTAAATAAATTCTGAATGTATTTTTATACTAAATCTGTGAAAGGGTTTAGGTTTCATTTTTTATTCAACAGCTTTTTTTCTGTTGAATACCAGTTGCATTAACCGACATACATCGCTAGGTGAAGCAGAATGAATACCCTCATTACTGAACAGCTGGTGGAAAATCTATCTGGAACGGTCATCGCTATGGCGATTTTCTCATTTCACGTCCTCGTTACGGTTGACATATGTACATTTCTACCCTTTGGACGAAGTCTGTAGTGATTGGTAAGTGTATGGGAGGGAAAATGTCAAATGCCATCGTCGTTTGCCCGGTGCACAAGGAGTTTGAAAGAGAAAATTCGATGGACATGTTGATTAAAAATTCCAATTGATTTATCTCGATATCAAAAACTAATGACCAGAAATAGAGATGATAGGCCAATATCAATGGAAAACATTGGAAACAATTAAAAGTAAGATGTTAAAAACATGTAAGTGTTTTATTACCCTAAATAAAATACATTCACCCACCATGCACAACGGCCATAATAATCCAAACACCATTATAAATCCCTGGTCGGGATACTCTAGTTGTTCGACCCAGTTTGTTGTGTAGTGCCAGATTAATGAGCCCCACAGATGATTGACTGCACTTCGAAAATCAGGAGAAAATCAACAACTAACTAACGAAACGAGCTCCTCTATATGTACATGTGTAGGTCCATCTAAGGGGACATACATGCTTGCCCGGTTAGTCACCTACATCCGGAACCAGGAACTATCTTCTCTGATGATAGCAAACATAACAAAAAAACAACCCATGCTTACCCTTCCACTCCGATCGGTTGAGTTCAGATTTTCCCGGGAGATGCCATTCTCCAGAATGTCCCGGAACACTTCCTTCAGCAGGTACTCGTTGGCATCCCGGCTGGCCCGCAGCAGGGTCGTCACCGTTGGCACCTGTTCCATGCTCATCCGGAGGGCTCTGATGCGGGAACTGAGGGTGGGGCTGGAAAAAGAAAACAGTGGAAACGCCACATGATTATTGTGTGTCTGAGTTCGGCAAAAGGGAAATCGAATGGTGATGATAAAGAGCGGTCAGATCAGACGTAATGCAAATTTCAGTTGGTCACATCAGGAACGTGGCGGGTTTAAACCTTGTCCCGGTGACAGTGACAAGGAGAAACTGGATGTGTCCGATAATGAGGAACTGCAATGCAAATCTGTACACTTAAACAATATTTCTTTTCAAGCTGATAAAGTCTAAGGATGTTTCAGAGCTTACAAAAAAGTCAGGAAAGTTTGAAGATTCTTAAGGTTTTTTTTTCAGAGATATTCTTTTCAACTTCTTCTATTCAACAAATATTTATTTTAAACTCCAGATAAGAAATGAGATTAAATGTGTTTAAACTTGATTTATGTCGCTTTACAATTCAGTAGCTGCATTTGAGCTGTTTTGAAAAGAAGAAAAAACTACGAAATCAGTTTTAATCAATTATGTGGTCAATGATTTAAGCCGGATAACCCGATATAAAAAAATAAAAAACTTCATAAACTGTTAATGTTTATTATTACTCCGTCTTACCAAAACCAAGTTCTATAGATAAAAATTCAATTATTACAATTATTTCAAGATTTTAAATTAACTATAAACTAAAAACATTGAATTATATTATCATTCAACAAATTTAAAATTGTTATCTTAATATTTTAATACTAAAGGGTGATACGGTCAAAATTTGGTCATTATCAACTTGACGTATTTCTTTCAATTTTGCATTTAAAAAACCTGAACACCCCTCATTTTGAAGGTGTGTGTGTAGAATATTGCTCCTATTTTGATTTTGGAATTCACTCTTCAGTTGTCAAAATGCCGTCCAAGGAAGAAGAGCAGCGTATCAAAATTTTGCTCACGCATCGCGAAAATCCGAGCTACTCGCACGCAAAGCTGGCAAAATCGCTAAAAGTTGCCAAATCAACCGTTACAAATGTAATTAATGTGTTTGGGGAACGTTTGTCGACAGCCAGGAGGTCTGGATCGGGGGAAATCGAAAACCGGAAGCTGCTGGGACGACAAAGAGAGTAGCCGGTAGTTTCAAGCGAAACCCTTACCTCTCTCTCCGAGATACCGCAAATAAGCTGGGTGTATCGTCTACAACCGTGCATCGAGCCAAAAAACGAGCCGGACTATCGACTTACAAGAAGGTTGTGACTCCAAATCGCGATGATAAACAAAATACGACGGCCAAAGCGCGATCCCGGAGGCTGTACACGACGATGCTGACGAAGCTTGACTGCGTGGTAATGGACGACGAAACCTAAGTCAAAGCCGACTACAAGCAGCTTTCGGGACAGGAGTTTTATACGGCAAAAGGAAGGGGAAAGGTAGCAGATATTTTCAAGCACATGAAACTGTCAAAGTTCGGAAAGAAATATCTGGTTTGGCAAGCATTCTGTACCAGTGGCTTGAAAAGCAGCATTTTTATAGCTTCCGGGACTGTCAACTAAAAAATTTACGTGAAAGAGTGTTTGAATAAACGTCTGCTGCCTTTCCTGAAGAAACACGGTTGTTCCGTACTGTTTTGGTCGGATTTGGCATCTTGCCATTACGGTAAAAAGGCCATAGAGTTTTTCCTAAATTTTATACTAATTTATATTAATTAATTTACACGCGTTTTGACAAATTTTGACCGTATCACCCTTAAACTTGCTCTCACTCAACTATACGAAAACCAAATTCATATTTTTCATCTTTACACAAAAGATTACTACCAAATAATGACCCATTGATAGATGGAAATATTATCGAGAAAGTAAAATGCTTTACATACTTTGGAATTTACGTAGATGAAACTCTTTCTTGGAGTCGTCACACAGAATATCCAGAGAAAAAAAACTTGTCCTGATTGTGGTATCCTATGGAAATTGAGAAATTTGGTGTCTCGACATCCCAGGCAACCAGAATTCCCTTAAAAAGGTTTCATAGAAGCTTAATCAGCTCTCGTTTCTATCTAAACAGAATGCTAATCATCCCAAAATTTAAGTTCTTAAGGCTACTTTGAAGTTCGTTTAGGTGGCTGAAGAGAATACTATTCAGCTTCTAAGAGAATGGCAAAAAACTTCTACGCGCCGAAAAAGTTCGTTTGACAGATTGCTCTGACAACCAGATGGCAGATTGCTAGGTTGCCGGTCTATCATGGTTTATCTCATTGGTTTTGAAAATATATTCTGATTACAAAAGCTGCTTACGCCTAGAGGATTGAACCGCTGCTCTCTATGTTGCAATGAAACTCACCAGCCCCTCGACCAATCCAGCAAAAGTTCATTGCCACTGTAATAATTAGTATTTAAACTCATATAATTTGAGATGATTGAATAGGTTGGTCAATAGATTGTACCTTATTTTGTTTAAATGACCTTTAGTACGCTTAATAAAGAATAAAAAAAATTCTCATCATCAAAAATTTATTCGAATATCTTAACATGGATAAGAAAAATACGAAAACATTTTAAATTCCTTTCGTAAATATCAGTACAGATATAAACCAAACAAATACCATGACAAAAAATTGAGAGACCTTTTTGACATGTCGCTTAGAGGATTCCCATACAGGTTCTTTAAAACACCAGAAGTATCTTAACGGTGCGTTAGAAAGTGTTAAACGAACGTTATCGACCTTCTTGAAAGAAGTTGCATTAAATGCGCTTAGAAGCTCCGTTATCGATAATTTAACCTTTCAAAAGGCGATGTAACTTTTACGTGACTCCTGAAGCTACCGTAAAACATTTTCTCAGCCAAATGTGAACTTCAAAGTTCCATCTTTTAATAAAAATGTCTTTTGGTTGCTTGGGATGTTCTATTGAAGAAAGTAAAATCACTGGTCGGTAGATTGATGAGAGAAATTAGACGTTTGAAGATTTTTTTTCTTTTTTTATTCAGTCTTCCTGTCCCAGATCTAGACCAGTGGCCTCTACCGCCCTCTGGGGGGCGGCGAGCGCATATTTGTAGTTTGGGGGCGTTGGAAGAAAAATTTACAATTTCACAAGTTTCGAAGCAACGTTGAATTGAAATGACAACGTGTAAGTTTAACGCACAACAATAAAATAACATTGCAGAACTAAACACCAAAATTTAATCAGGTTTAAGACTGAAATAGTTATCTGAAATAAGCGTACATTTTGAATGACAATGCTTGAAAATCTTCAATTATGCAATGAATTACCTTAAAAAATTTGCTGATCAAAAAATGCTTTCTCAACAATCTGTATGAAAAGCCGTGGCAGATTTTTTGAAGTTTCGAATTTTTTGATATTTGACTCAATCGCATAAAAAAATCAATTAAATTAAATAAGTTGGTTATTGAAATCTATGTTTATTTTAAGACCCCTGACTGAATTTCGAACAGAATTCCAGTTCAATTTTGAGGTTTTATTAATAAAGTTTGAAAAATATGATATCAAGAAATAATATAACTTTTTTATTTCTTACAAATTGCAGTAATTATTCCAAGTTTAAATGATAAAGATCTTGGTTTCCAAAATTCAAGCTCGTCGTTGTGTTCATAAAACAAACTGATAGTAGGTACGCACTCATTTAAGAGTATGTACTTTTCATTTTGATATTTTTGTAATAAGCATATTTTGTGGATTTTTTTTTCAATGTTCTATATTTTCTGAAGTCATTATCTAGACACCGGCAGGTTTTTTAAGCGATATCCAAAAACTCGTGAATAAATTGAGCAACAGTCAAACAAATGGAATACAAACTGAATAATGAATTGAATAAAAAAAAAAAGGGTTTAGCTAGCGAAGCACAATTTTGGACTAATAAATAGAGAATAGAATAGTTGGAATTTCAAACCGATTTTAGTGTTGATAATCTTTTAAAATTTTAAATTTTGAGTTTTTTTTTCATTCTTCTTATTATATTTTAGGCGTCTATTTTATCTCAACAATAATATTAGTATTCTCAAAAGTGATGTTGTAGTTGTTTCACTTCGACAAAAATGTATTTCATTTTTAATTAGCAATTTTTAAATTTGGAAATTGAGATATGAATTTCGCAAAGTTTAAAACATTTGTTTTGCTGTATAGATGTCAATAAAAAAATTTGATACTTTCAAACTTTGCAAGCATTTTTGTATAATTTATTGCTTTTTTCTGAAGATGAACTTCCTCAATGTACTCTTGCACCACGGCTGGTTATGGACCCTTGTATAAAGCAAAATATTTTAATTTAACTTTTTACTAATACTAACTTTGAATAAATGTTCAATTATGTCTTACACATAATAGCTTATGCTTTTTAACAATTCCAATCAGCGTTTTTTATTTTCAATATTATTTAAGGGGGGCGTTGAGCTAAAAAAAATTGACAAAAGGGGTTGTTGAGTGGAAAAAATTTGAAAACTACTGATCTTGACAGCTCGATACACCTACAGGGATTTTTTAAGGCAATGAAATCGACGTTATTCAGCAAAGTCACTGAAAACGTCGAGTAAATATCCCGGTCATAAGAAAATCTTTATATTGAATTTGAATGAAAATGGTGGCTAAGATAACGCGAAAGCTGCATTTTGCCAAAAAAAACAGAAATAGAAAGTAATAAAAAATGCATTACATTGGAATTCAAATTAGAGTATGGTGGGGTAAAAGTACTACCTCAGTGCTATCCTATTTTTAGAAAATATTGCCGGTTGTTTTTCAAAAAACCAAGAACAGCATTTGATTCTTTAGGCTTTTATCTCTCTTCTACAAAATTACTAAGATAACCGATCGACGCATTTGATAGCAGTAGTGGAAATGCCTAACTGCTATCGAAACGTACTCCTACCCCACCTTTGGAGCAAAAGTTCGAATGACTTGGGGTAAAAGTACGACCATTCAAAATTCCACAATTCTGCATAAAGTCAACAGGAAAATTAAGTTGTATTAATCTCTGCTTACAGCAGCAGCTTCTTTGTTCGCTTCTGATACAAATCCCATACATGGGCCAATATCCTACGCGAATTTGGAGTTCTCCAATAACTATCCATACTCAGCAGGTTTTCGAAATCCAGTCCTCATCGTATTTGAGCAATTTTCCGCGCGAGCAAGTCTTATAGAAACAAAATATACGCTGATGTTTCCAGAGCATTTTTAAAAAAAAAGTTAAAATTTTCCGTTCAGATTTACTTCAGCAGACCCTTGGTACTTTTGCAGTTCGTACTTTTGCCCCTTCAAGGTTTCTTATGATTCACAGTTTATTATGCAGAACAGAGATATAGTAATTAAATTCTTTCTTCGGCATTTGATAGTGATTAAAAACATCTAAAAAGACGCATTAAAACTTTCATTGAAAGCCAGACTTTTGATTGCACAAACATGTTTGCCGTTATTTGAAATATTACATCATTCAAGCAAAAAAGCTACTTTACCTCATTTTGCGGAGTGTTTCCAATTTCTACGAAAAAAAAAATTATGGTTGGCTGTTGGTAGTCCAAATCATTGTCGATCCACGCCAGAGTTTTGAATTTTACTGATCTCGGTTTGTGATAATCCCAAAACGTACTTTTACCCCACCCTACTCTATGTATAATGATTTCGAAATTCGCTTCATGAAACATTTTGAAATAATATTGAATTATTTAGAATAAGAACTTAAGAAGAAAACAATTTGTTGTGATATCGTTATAGCAGCTGATTTAATCTAACCCTACCCTTAAGACTAAACTAGATAAACAGTTTTTGAAAACACCCTCATAAACACGGTATATTCGAAGGTAGGATATTCATCGAGCCAAAACATGACACAATTTCCGAGAACAACCAACACAATCTAGGAAAATTGCATCACATGGTAGCAGTTAGGAATTCCACCGGTTCAGTTCGGTAACCCACATGTGTATCGTGACACACCTTCCTCATAACAACAGAACAGAACCTCCTCCCCAATGAAAACAAGAATAACAAACTCCTAAACCCTACTTAGAAATTGGTCCACCTCATTCCGAGATTCCACCGGTCCGAAGATCCACTAGAGAAGACGCAACATTTTATGCGTTGCAATAGGGTTTCGCTCGGATGCAGCCAATTCGGCAGCAGGGCTAATTTTAGAATCGCTCCCAAGAGTTGGTGATTGGTTTTCTTTTTTTTTTTCTTGAACCATTTGAGAACGTCATCACCATGGTTAACATGGGAACTTTTACTTTCTGTGTTTCATCTTGGGTAATCGACCTATCATCATCTGTTAGGTGGTTTATTTCAAAATTGGTTCAGCCTCCCGCTCGTCATTTGCTCTTCGATGAACAAGTTTTCACCAAAAACTATGCTAGGTGTGAACAAAAATTTCGCTGTGTGGTCTAATTGTGTGTGTGTGTGTGTGTTTTTTTTTTTCGATAACTACCGTTAATCTGTTTTTAATAGTCCGATAAGGTTACAAAAGCCATGCAAACCTCGCTTCAACAAACGTGTTCTATGTCATCTTTTTTGTTTATGAATTTTGTAGTGGGTACTTATCGTTATCATCACATACCAAATTTTTGTTCAGCTCGGGCCAACTACAAATGAAGTGGTAGCTACAGATGGAGTTGCATCGACCACCACGATTTTCAACTTGTGGGACGAACCACGCTTGGCCTACTAAGAGCAAGTTCACTCGTGTTGTACAAAGGTGGTAGAAATTTTGACACTTCCAGCACATTTTGAAAACTTTAGCATGCAAAAACATTTTCAAGATTTGCGGCCTTCAAGTTTTTTAACAACACGTGTTCTATTTTCGCATGCTGTGATGCAAAAATAGCAATATTTCAATCGCATACGGCTGAAATAGAAACAGTGCTGTGAAAAAATACAACGCCCAAAGATCTTGAAAACATTGTTACATGGTAAAATTTTCAACATGGGCTTCAAGTGGCCAAATTTCTACCACTTTTTTCCAACACCAGTGAACGTGCTCTAATGTGTGGTGATAGATGCAATTCTATCTGTATCTACCACTTTATATGTAGCTGGCCCGTGCTGAACAAAAATTTTGTATGTGATGAAAATGCTTCTTTTCGATAAAAGTTATTTGACGATAAGTTTCCCAATGTCAATTTTCGAAGGGCAAGGCATTGCCTCAAAAAAGGAGATGGTTAACTTTTCGATAGGTATTTGATTACTCTACCAATGCGATACTGTTTAATAAAAAATACGTACGATTTACACACTTTCGCACTTGTAACTTCTTTAATAGGTCGTAAAGCTAATCAGCGTAGTTTTTCGCTTTTCAGTTGATTTTTGTTTTGTTTTGATTAGAGTCGTTTTAACATATTTATATCATTCGCGACTTATATCAACGATTTAGCAAAGGAAGCAATTGACTTGCCAACTGCGCTATATCACAAGCCCTTTCCAGTTGATTTCAGATTGCAAAACCCAACCTAGATTGTTTTTTAATATTCTTACATTGTAAAACTTTAAACGATTTTGAACTGCACTAACCAAACAAACCAAAATTTCACACTCTCTAAAACAAACGCATAGAACCAACATAGGCACTACAGTGGATAAGTCAAGTGAATAAACAAACAAGTAAACATAGCACTAAGATAGTAGGAAAAAAGCCCCTCGTTTACTCCACCGATAGACATCTACATGTCAAGCACACAAAACGTGATCATCATTTTGCGCGGTTTGATTTTGTCGTGATCTTCTGCTACTTTTATAGGTGATGCCACTGATAAGACCGCAATTGCAAAAGAACGCTCTCCCATGGTGAATGTCTCTGGACGGGACGATCGGATGGGGTCAATAGCATTCAGAATCCGACATTGGCGTTTTGCATAATCCATAGTCAGCAGTTGTTTCACTTGCTCTGAATGAATAACCGAGATAAGGGGTAGGTAGAAGGAAAAAAGGTGGCATCTTTACGGATTTCAGATTCAGCCAAGCATGATGGAAATTACAAAATATAAACTTGTGTAAAATATTGAACCGGATCAATGAATCGCTGATGGGACAGAAAATTGTAATTTTCGCTTCATATCAAGTTTTAGAGTATAATTTATCAGTGAAACTAAAAATAACTAATCAAACAGCACCTGTTTTCAAATACAGCTTTTCAGCTTAATTTTCAAATGGAATAAACAACAGTGGCTTTCTGCATTTTATTACTTACGTCGTAATCCTAATGTCCTATTCATCTTAAAGTATATTCCGATTAAAAATCTTCAGAAAATTGTTCATTTGTGTATCGTCTACATCAATTATTTATAATCTTCAAAGTTCATCAATATGAAATCTTTCAAAGCTAAAAGCGGTCCCTAACATGATAATTTGTACTTGAACGTCTTATTCGTACTACAGTGAGCGAAATAAGAATAGCACCACTATGTGTTTTGGTTGTTAAAATATGAATGATTGAAAGTTACGAAAATTTTCTTCCATAGTATGTTCTGAATTGTTAAACGGATAAATCAAGCATAAGTTTACTTTTTTTGGACGTAGCAATTGGCGTTGAGGACCAAAAATGTGAAAAAAGGGTGCGAAATAAGAATAGCACCACTTGAGTTTTTCAACAAAAACAAGTTTACTGTGTTAAAGTGAATAATAATGCTTCTACGAATTATTTGAATAGATAACTGCATTTTAAGGAGTTTTCCAGAATTCCAAAGGTTTTCAAAGGTATTAAAAGGGGGTTTTAAGAGATGCTTAAGCCTCTAGCCTTAAGGAATATGATATTTGAGCTGTAATTCAAACATTTGGGATTAATTTTGAATCAGAAAAAAATAGGTAGGAAATCAAAACCTTTGATTTTGTTCAGTAAAACAACACTTTTTCCAGTTTTAAGTCGTAGATGGCAGCACTATCTTGCAGTTTAAACCAAATTAAGTCTCAATATTGAATTTACAGGTTTATTTAGGCCCATATTGACCATTTCGAGGTGTTTTTCCATCACAGTTTTGTGGGAGTTCACACTGCAGAATGCTTTTCCTGCTTAACCAAAATCATCCAGCACTCCCTAATTAACCCCGGATATTCGAAAATGGGCATGAATTTGGTTCAATGGCAAGATAGTGCTGCCATCTATGACTTAAAACTAGAGAAATAGTGTTTGACTATTAAAACACATTAGTATTTTTGAATTTCAACCTGCTTTTTGGATTTAAACTCAGCTTTAAATCTATGTTCCATCATTTTGCATCATATTTATGATTGTTAATGAAGAAATCAAGCAGTTTGATAAAGTTTTATAGCTCAAATATCAAATTCCTTAACGCTAGAGGAGCATCTTTTAAAACCTCCTTTTAATACCTTTGAAAACCTTTGGAATTCTGGAAAACTCCTAAAAATGCAGTTATCTATTCAAATAATTCGTAGAAGCATTATTATTCACTTTAACACAGTAAATTTTTTAAAATAATCTTGTTTTTGTTGAAAAACTCAAGTGGTGCTATTCTTATTTCGCACCCTTTTTTCACATTTTTGGTCCTCAACGCCAATTACTACGTCCAAAAAAAGTAAACTTATGCTTGATTTATCCGTTAAGCAATTCAGAACAAACTGTGGAATAAAATTTTCATAATTTTCAATCATTCATATTTTAACAAGCAAAACACATAGTGGTGCTATTCTTATTTCGCTCACTGTATTATTTCATTGGGTCATGGGCTTCAACGCTTCATTTCGCTCTTACCACTCCCACTCGTGGTAATCGGATTATTTTCTTGAGTGCCGAGCTAGTTTACTTTGAAGTTGAGTCTTTGATCATACCGTTCGTTAGATGTCGGTTATTCAAGCGAACGTATTGCTACAGGAGTGTGTTGATCTGCAAACAATAGAGCTGTCCCTCGCAAGTGTCGTGATCCCCAACTGTAGCACCCTTGAGCCTTCACAGTTAGGTGTACCGCGGGTAAAGGCTAGTGTCTGGCACCTAGGTGTCAAACACGATCGTATGGTCTCCGGGCTATGCTTGGGAATAGGGGAGACAACATTTCCTCCTGACCCATGATGTCACCAGCCTGGACGAACAGTGGCACAGTTTCCAAAACAATATACGGTAGCGTAAATAGTAGAGTTTAAAATCTCGGAATTTGAACCCGGCAAGAATTGAACCCGCAATTTCCGCTTCAGTACAACGGCGCGTAAGCCAATTACACCACTGTGAACGTGACGAAATAGGCTCCAGTACGCGTACATGTCGAGCTTTGACGATCGACCGCTGGATCTTCTATCGATACCCCATGTATATCTCGCGCGTGTTCTTTGCCCACTATTGATCTCTCTATTGTTTCTCTATCACCGACTATCAACTCGGGATTTTAGCAAAATAAAATTGATGACCTTTTTTGTAGTCGTCTGGTAAAATTTTCATTTATTCGCAGAAACCCTATAATATTTTTTCGAAAATCCAAAGATCCAGTGGTCGACCGACGGTGCTCGACATTTTTTCTAAAAACCCAGCGAAAACCAGGCATTGGATTTTAAAATTTTCAACCCAAAATCCGGGTGATATTCGACCTAATTCGATCAAAACCACGGAATTATTCGACAATAATCAAGAAAAAAGAACACTTGGAATTTTGTTTTCCATCAAAACACACCAGCAGATTGTAACTTATTTTTTATTTTTTATTTACATAGTATTCCGTCTCACGACATAACTTGACGAACATAATTCCTAAAATTCACTCGGTCCATGGAAACCGTTCTCCAATTCCTCGGGCACCCCACGTTCGCCAGATCACGCTCCACTTGGTCTAACCATCTCGCTCGTTGCGACCCCGCTCGTCTTGTTCCTACCAGATTCGTAGCGAACACCTGTTTTGCAGGAGAGTCGTCCGGCATTCTCGCAACATGTCCCGCACAGCGTATCCGGCCATCCTTCACCACCTTCTGGATACCACGCGCGAGCTCGTGGTTCATCCTTCGCCTCCACACTCCGTTCTCCTGTACGCCGCAAAAGATGGTTCTTAACACTCGTCGCTCGAATACTCCGAGTGTACGCAGATCCTCCTCGAGCAATATTTTTTTTTTTTCAGATTGTAACTTGTATTTTCGGCTACCAAAACCGTTTTTAATTATTCAATTAGAGTTTTTTTGTTAGATTTTACAAAAAAAGTGAATAAATTCAAGCATTTTTCAACGAAATTCGGGCATTCGGACGGGACCGGCATTTTCTTAATTTTTGTGTGAAATATCCGGATGAACTCGGGCAATTTTTCAAGCTCACCCTAGAGTAGGCATTCCAAATTTTTCCCGCATTTATGAGGCCTGAGCAAATCAGGATAATTTTTTTTAACTTGAAAAATTTGGACTTTTGAATTTGAATTTTACTAAACAAAGTCCTCACAAATCTTAGCTGAATTCAATGAATTTTAGAAAATAAAATCAAGAAAAAAGGGAGGTATAACAACTACAATTTTTATTTTTATCTAAACACGAAAGCTGCGTCCAAATCGTTTTTCAAACTCCCTAAAGTAAGATAAAAGTTGCTCACTGTTCGCTTAAATCTGGCGAATCTGGAATGCGTACGCTACAATAAACAAAATATTACATTTTCTTATTTATTAAAAGAAATGTGAAGTTTCTAGCGAATCAAGTTAAAGTATCACGATTTGCATATGAAATATTTTCTTCGCATTAAAAAAAAAGCTGCAGCTTTAATGGCGACTAAAATAGTATTTTCTTAGATTTGTAAAAAAAATTAAAAACTATAGAAATAATGTAAATTTACAGTACGGAATAGGTTGAATAATGAAATCATCTCCCGTTTTCATTAGGTTCATTAGGTCATTTTAAATTTTATCATTACCGGCATGGTTGGTCGGCTTCTTCCAAAAAACAAAGAGCCGGGAGAAAACAAAACTGTTTTCAGTTTGGTTTCCAGTCAAAATTTGGTCAAAATTTGGTCAAGGGAAAACGCGTGTTAATCGGTGAAATCGTTTATTTAAAAAATCAAATTAAATTTCTTTTTCAAGTTTAATTAGTATAAAATTCAGGAAAATTATTCAGATAGGCTTCCGCTTTTCCAAATCTGAATTGCCGGGCCCTACGTTTAACCCCTGCCATCAGATTTTGTACAGCCACCTTTTCCACCTTCTTCGCCGCAGAAAGCCAGTTTGCCTTGAACTGCTGCTCGTCCTTAGCAGTTTTTGGTCTTCTTTAGATCCGCTTGACAATAGCCCAGTATTTCTCAATTGGGCGGAGCTCTGGCGTGTTGGGAGGGTTCTTGTCCTTGGGAACCACCTGTACGTTGTTGGCGGCGTACCACTCCATGGCCTTTTTACCGTAATGGCAAGATGCCAAGTCCGGCCAAAACAGTACGGAACAACCGTGTTTCTTCAGGAAAGGCAGCAGAAGTTTATCCAAACACTCTTTCACGTAAATTTCTTGGTTGACAGTCCCGGAAGCTATGAAAATGCTGCTTTTCAAGCCACAGGTACAGATGGCTTGCCAAACCAGATATTTCTTCGCGAACTTTGACAGTTTCATGTGCTTGAAAATATCTGCTACCTTTCCCCTTCCTTTTGCCGTATAAAACTCCTGTCCCAGAAGCTGCTTGTAGTCGGCTTTGACGTAGGTTTCGTCGTCCATTACCATGCAGTCAAACTTCGTCAGCATCGTCGTGTAAATCCTCCGGGATTGCGCTTTGGCCGTCGTATTTTGTTTATCATTGCGATTTGGAGTCACTACCTTCTTGTAAGTCGATAGTCCGGCTCGTTTTTTGGCTCGATGCACGGTTGTAGACGATACACCCAGCTTATTTGCGGCATCTCGGAGAGAGAGGTTAGGGTTTCGCTTGAAACTACCGGCAACTCTCTTTGTCGTCTCAGCGGCTTCCGGTTTTCGATTTCCCCCCGATCCAGACTTCCCCAAACACTTTAATCACATTTGTAACGGTTGATTTGGCAACTTTTAGCTATTTTGCCAGCTTCGCGTGCGAGTAGCTCGTATTTTCGCGATGCGCGAGCAAAATTTTGATACGCTGCTCTTCTTCCTTGGACGGCATTTTGACAACTGAAGAGTGAATTCCAAAATCAAAATAGGAGCAACTTTTGACCGTATCACCCTTTAGATACAGTAAACTGAATTGAAATGCTCAAAATTGCAGAAGATATGCATTCAAAGATTTAAAATTTGCAAGTAATCCAAAGCGTTGTAATTTTTTTGTTTGACATACCTCATGGCATCACTGATGAGGCCAAAAGCTTGGCCAGTTTCGAGGTTATGGCTGAGACCAATTAGTTACTTATTTATAATAAATGCCGTATATAGCGTAATAAGCATAACTTAACGTACGAATGAAGCAAAATTGATTTAAAAAAAAAATTAAAAATATAGAAAAAGCTTCTATGGATTTTTGAATTGGAGCAATCAGCAATCCTGAGTTATTTATTTGAGGTTGCTTTACTTTTTACTCCTTACGATTTTTTTTGGTGTTTAAATAATATGAACTAATTCTGCTTTGGCTCTGATTGTAACTTTGATTCTCAAATATGTGTTTGAATTTTATTTGTTATTTGTTTCTCAAACTTGATTTGAAATTAGGATTTTAATTTGGGACCCTAAATTATAATTCCAAATAAAATACGATTTGAGGTTTTGAATTTTACTCTCAAATTTTTATCTCCATGCAATTTTATTACTATCTATTTTGCTCAATTTTGGATTTCCAGTCTTAAATAATAATGTGAATTCACAATTTTAACGAGGGAATTAATCTGCTTTCGATGAAGAACAAGCGATCAATGATGAAATAAAAAACATTTTAATAACTGTTGTTGATTTTTTTCGAAACCAGAGAAATTTGGATGGTGATATTATTCAATAAGCTTCGTATCAAATTACGTATTTAACAGCTCAGAGTTTTCATTTTCGATTTGTTGATTAAATTGATAATTGCAATGTTATTTGTAGGCAGTAAACTAAACTCCCTTTCAGTTCCACTATAGGTATGTCGTGTATCCAAGATTTCAAGAGTTCAAAGATCGGATGATTTTCAAAATGTTACCAATAACAGGAAGTACATCAGATGATTTCTAGAGCATTATCAACAAAGTGAAATCCGGAACTCAACATGTCGAAACAGGTGCCAAGCAATTTGAAATTGGTTACTTGACGACGAAATGAATGAAGGTCAAATTTAAATAAGATATTTTCAAAAGTAGTTTTCAAACAGAATACTGATACCATACCATACCATACTTTCTAATTCTGGGAAGGTTTTTGAAAAATTTGAAAAAAAATTGGGCAAATCTGTACAAAATCTACAATCCATACTAGAGATAAGTGAAAGAAAACAACTGTAAATTTCAATTTTTCATCGAAGCATATAAGCAGCGTTTAAATCGTGTCTAAGGATCTAAGTTTGGACGTAACAACTAAAATTTGTCAAGGAAGAATGTGAGTTTTTTTATTTGATTTAGCAAATAATACCTCACATTTTCGTAGGTGATGGAAAGAGTTAGAGAAACATGAGGTATCAAAGAACGAAAGAACATAAGCCGTAAATATCAAAAAAAAATTCGAAAAAGATAAGACGGCTCACCGGCAGGACTTGAACGTGCAATCTCCGCGGTTTTTTTTTTCAAAACCTGGGCATCCTTAAACATGAAGCTTAATGTCAAGAATCTTTATTCACTTTGCAATGTTCTTATTTTGAATTTCGTAGCTCTTTACAGTGTTTTGCAAGAGCCATTGTCAAATTAATAAGCGCAGTTAATTAATTCTGTATCGACTCATAATCAGCAGCTGAGCGACTTCAAACGTTTGTTGGAGACTACAAGCGAAAACCGGCACCGGGACGCGCGTATCTTTTCCTAACATAAACAAAACATATCGCAAATCTCGGCCGTATATTTTCCGGACCGCAACCCGGCGTACGAAGCCCCACGGTCGGTGACTGCCAACAGCTGGCCCCATGTGGTCTCCCCGAGGATCTTTTGTGGTGGGGAACACCGGGAATAGCTTGAAATGTATCTTCACCAACGAGAGACCATGGCGACTGACTGGAAACGAACGATTTTTCTTAGAAAAGATTTCCTTTTTTTCTTCAAGTGGGTTTTCCTCATATACATCTGTACAACCATAACACGGTGGAAGTTACACTTGGGTATAAATTCATAAGACGCAGCAGGAATGAGACATGGGACGCGGTATGGTTTATTTTTATCCGCGTGTAGATTATATTGTTTGCCGAAAGCCATTTTCGATATCTAGATGAGGCCATGCTCTGGTAGTAAACGAATCATCATCGTCAGGCAACAACTTAACTTCCACATTGTTACTGGTCACTTTTGCCGGTCCATATGGATTATGTTGGGCTACTTTAGTGTACACACTTCACTCCGGACGGTGCGAGAAGAAAGCAATGTGAGGTTGTTTTGGAAGTGAGCCAATATGAGTGATTCCATTGGTATTAGCTAAACTGTTTTGAAAAATGTTTAGTTTCAGAGGTAGGTTATATTTTTAGAAGTTGTACACAAGCGATTACTAAAATTTAAAAGCAATCAAAATAATGAACGCAAATTGACGATCATAGTGTAGGGATGAGATGAAGGATATGCAGAAAATAAATTAGATTTAATTAAAAATATAATAAAAGTTGTATTCGGCAGCACTGAAAACAAATAAAATGAAATAAATTTCTATGGCAACGTTTGCTATTTTGGCAACACTAGGCAAACAAACAAAACAAGGTCAGTAATTGATCTATTCTAGTAAGCGACAGACGTGTCTGAGTGAATCTCTGAATTGAGATTCGTAAAAGCACGACAGAATCTTTCTGAAAAATAATAAAATAAATTATCTTATTAAATGAAAAAAATCAACCCTGTTTGAAAGTGGAAAGAGTCTTTCAATACCATAAATCATCTAATTTTGTAAAACAATTATTGGTAATTCAATCAAACAGCGTCAGCATGTCAAAACGCTTACGTTCGTCAATTTTGAACAAAAATCCATCGAGGATTTCATCATGTTTTTGTTAATTTTTATAGGAACTCCCCATTTTTGGATTCGGAGGTGTTTGAAATATGTGTATTATATAAACTATTCCCGGTCTTCAAAATGGCTACACACCAAATTTCATGTTGATCGGTTATGTAGTTTCCGGAAGTTGTTCGAATTGTGTCATATTTTTATTGTTTTTTTTATGAGAAGCCCTCCCCCCTCCCCCCCCCCCTTCCTTTAAGTATCTTAGAAACCATCTCCGATCCCAAAAACTCTTACATGCCAAATTTCAAATTGATCGTTCAGTAGTTTTCGGGAAATTTTAGTTCAATGCGCCCTGAATATTTAGTCAAATATTTCCAGATAAATAAAAATAAAAGGGACAGCTTGCAAATTCGAGCCAGTCGTCATGTTTCCTTCAGCTGCAATCACAACTTGTGATCTACAAGGTACCCCTGGCACCTGATACCGGATTATACTGTCATGTACTCCGCACATCTCAACTATAAAATTTATACTGTCACTGCAGATTAAACTAATCCATGTTGTTTTTATACAGGATAGCAAAGGAAAGAAAATATTTGACAAGAATCAATCTAACGTGATTTGAGAGAATGGTACTGTCCTAAATTCAAGAGCTTGGATCGAGTTCCTGTGCTATCGTACCAAGTTTGTCTCGGATTTCAGGAAAGATGAAGCGTCCCGAGATTCGGGTGAGTTCCCGCTCGAACTTCGTTTAAATTGAGCAGTTTTCCTGAGATACGGAGAAACATGGTCCCGAGCGGGATAAATGCAATCTTAAGCCCGGTTTACAGTTCTTGTGAACTCGGACGCGAACGTGAACGTGAACTCACCACAGTGAAAACATATTCCGCAGTGAAATGTCAAATCGATCAAATCTCCCAAATTGGCAATTAGTTTGTTCAATGACAGACCGAAATTGGTTTCGATCGGTAAATGATAGATCATTCAACCAATGTTTTGATCGATACTAGTCGAACCGGTGTTCAAATTTAAATTCAAATTTCTTAAGACCAAAAATAAAACCTATTCTTCTCCAAGCCATATTCATCTTTGAAAACGATTGATTAAAAAAAATAATCCAAAAGTCTTTATCCGCGAATACAATGAATTTAAATTTGAATTATGAGTTCTGAATACCTTCAAAAAGTATTTATCGATCAAAGAGTAACTAGCTTAAGTGATTTTTTTTTGAAAAACTTATTGAAAAAACGTTATGAATAACTTATGCAAAATAGCCATTTTTTTTTATTCTTGATTGAAAATTTGCTAAAAAAAGGTTATCAAAATAACTTTTTTATAAAATGAAACAATCGAAAAGTTTTTATGAAATTCAAATGTATCGGTTTACTTTTGCTTATGATTTTGCTTCTTTTCAGTTCTTTTTAAAAACATTATATTTGAAAAATTTCAAGAGTTTTCCAATTATTTCCGTACCTTTTCTGAAGAACACATTCGAACAGAGCTGATTCAACTTTTTTTTTATTTCAATAGACTCTGGCCATTCGCATTGTTCTTGTTTACATTTATTCGTTTAGAAATTCTCACAACAGGTACAATTAAATGGTGCCCAAGCGAGTTTTTAACATGAAAAAAAATTATCTAATGCGAATCATTTCAAACTCGTAATATTTGTAAGCCTTTCATTGCCTTCAAATGTGCCTGCAATTTAAAAACAAATTTCTATGGAGCAAAAATTTTTTCCGTCATCGGTGAATTTTTTTTCAGAATGCACATTGCCATTCGGACGTGAAAATGAACGTTAAATTCATATTCACCACCCTTGTTCGTTTTCCGTTTTCACGTTCACTCAGTGCGTTTACACTTCGAGCGGAATGTCAGTGAACGCGGAAAAAATATTCCGCAGTGAAAATCGGGGGAATTGAAATAAAACCAATTTTAAAAGGTTTTGAACAAAAAAATCAGTTCAAAAATAATCATTCAACCATTCCGCATCTATTCCACCTAGTTTCGCAGCCATGAAATGCAGCATAGTCGAGTTTTTCAAGAATATAAGTATTTTCATTTTCACGTTCGAAAGAACTGTAAATGCACCTTTAGTGAGTGACACAAATCATGACAAGTAAATGTACGTTCTATGCAGCTCAAAATTTAAGTTCTTATCGATACCTTCGAGTTCCAAAACAAGTCTTAATAATCTTCTATTCAGCTTCCAGTGGACTTTCGATTCAGCTTCCAAAAAATCGAAGAATGGGCAAAAAATCTCTCTATCTTCGGCTTCGGTTCATATCACTTTCTCTTGATTATTTACTATATTCTGTACATGGTGCCGTCATGATGCCACTCGTCGGAATCCAAATTCGACAAATTGGTCAATTGCATTTTTTCTACATTTCCTTCATATATCGCATCAGAAAGAACACTCAATTACCAAATAACTTATTGAAACAAAAATGCCCGGCTTGGGGATCGAACCCCGACCTTCGTGGTGAGAATCGAACACGTTACCATAAGACCACGCCTAGATGTTGTTTTAACTGAAACTAAAACTCGAAGTGGTGATTTGATTTTGAAAGCACACCAATGCACTTTTTGTGACTTACCAAATCCCGTTTTGAGCACTTTTGTGTCATTTAGGTGACTTAAGTCCCGTATAACGTACATATAAAACACTTTTGCAATTTTCAAGTTCGTTAATAAGTACATATAGAACCCTCATGGGAATTGGGCAAAACAAGTCACATACAACGTACATATTGATCACTTTAGCAACTTTCAACTTCATTAATGAGTACATAAAGTTCACTGATTCTCCTTGCCAGCCAGTATGTGGCAGTATGTGCCTTCATTCAAGTAAATATGTGACTTTTGGTTGCTTGGTTTGTCAGATTGACCGCCTTTACCCTGACTTGCCTGAGCATTTAATACACAGTTTTGGAAAGGTCCACTGTGGGAAAATTTTCCAGGTTTCGTTGATTAGAATTTTTTTTTAGATTTTTTTTAACTTTTCGAGTCAAAGAACGAAATTTTTGAACAAATTTTATCAAAATACAAATTAAGTATTTTTGGAAGCCTTATCGAACGATTCGAAATTTGTTGTGTGAAATGAATGTGAAATGTTTCAATTGTTGCTGTTTATTAATTGATAAATCATGGGATTTACTCAAATTTGCCCAAACTATAAGTTCAAAATGTTGAAATCAGTTTTGCCTGGATTTGCCCGGTTCGGATTCTCACGCGAAAATCATGGCACCCTTATCTAGTCAATATTGGTACTTAAAATTAGATTTTCTTTTGTGGAAAAGATCGATCAATCAGAGATCGATCCTCCAGTTCCGATTTCTTAGGTGGATCGGTCCTACGAGCGTTCATCTGAATCGATCTAGGAGATCGATCTTTTCCTGAGAATCAAACAATCCTACGATCCTACGAACCAAATCTTTGATTAAGCGCTTCTTGGTTATCCACTTTTCACTTCTACTTTGATCATCAACTCCGTGCATAACCATAAATTGCAATGTTAGAGTCAAAAAATTAAAATTTTAAGCGCCTCACGTCACTCTTACATAAAGTCCCATGTAATTTTTAAATAAAGGAATATTTAAGAGTTACGGACGCGTACGCGGCCTTGAGGATAGCTTTCGTGACTTCTTATACATAGTACTCTTGGCATCCTAGCCATCAAAATCCTTGAAAGATGTGCGTCTTAGTGTTGAGTAAAATATGATCTTTTCAATGAAAAATGAAGTTTTACTGAGTTCTTATATATATATATATATATATATATATATATATATTTATATATATATATATATATATATATATATATATATATATATATATGTATATATATATACATATATATATATATATATATATATATATATATATATATATATATATATATATATATATATATATATATATATATATATATATATATATATATATATATATATATATATATATATATATATATATATATATATATATATATATATATATATATATATATATATATATATATATAGACGCGAAAGCTCGTATCAATTTTTCCAATACTTTTTCTGCTATGCTTTTTTTTTTTTTTTTTTTAAATATGTCTTTATTTGTATCAAATCATGATTACACTTATATTACATTATTGCATTAAATTAGGTGTTCAGCTCAATAATGAACTGTTCATAGCCCTATAAGTAACTAGATTATAAAAATTTATTTATTAGATTTAAATTTGCTGAGCGCAATCAAGTTTTTAATGTAGGAGAACATCCTGTAATAGCAAAAATATTTTATACTTAAAACTAAACACTATCTTAAATTTAAACTAAACATAAAGAGAACGAATCTCTGCGATGGAAGACTGCATCGATTTGCCTCTGAAGTTGGAGATGATTTTGTTGGCCATCTCTTCGATAGATTCAATGCCTGCAATTCGATGAAGATCTTCGGTGCTGTGCCAAGGTGGAAGTCGCAAAATCATTTTCAGAACTTTGTTCTGAATCCTCTGGATGACTTTCTTCCTCGTTGCGCAGCAGCTAGACCAAATCGGAACTGCATACATGATCGCTGGTCGGAAAACTTGTTTGTAGATGAGCATCTTATTTCGCAGACACAACCGGGATTTCCTGTTGATGAGAGAATAAAGAGATTTAGTGTATTTATTACATTTAGATTGAATATCTTCAATGTGATTTTTAAAAGTAAGATTCCGATCAAGTGTAAGTCCCAAGTACTTCACGTGATCAGACCATTCTAATGAAACCCCATTAAAAGTTATGGAATGATTTTCATTAGGTTTTAAAAAATTTGCTCTTGGCTTATGGGGAAATAAAATAAGTTGAGTTTTGGATGCGTTAGGAGAAATTTTCCACATTTTCAAGTAATTCAAAAAGGAATTTAAATTTTGTTGCAATCTACTGCGTACCACCCGTAAATTTCGACCTTTTGCTGAAAGCAAAGTATCATCAGCAAATAATCTTCTACCTTTTCCTTCTGGTACATCAGGAAGATCAGAAGTAAAAATATTGTATAAAATTGGCCCAAGTATACTGCCTTGAGGGACACCAGCTCTAATGGATGTCCTTTCAGAGCATGAATTTTGATAGCTTACTTGTAAGGTTCGGCTAGTCAAATAATTTTGAATAATTTTGGTGAGATATATAGGAAAATCAAATCGAGCTAATTTAGCTACTAAACCTTTGTGCCAAACACTGTCAAAAGCTTTTTCAATATCAAGAAGAGCAACACCAGTTGAATAACCTTCAGATTTGCTAGCGTTAATCATATTAGTTACACTCAAAAGTTGATGTGTAGTAGAATGTCCATGACGAAATCCAAATTGTTCATCAGGGAAAATGGAATTCTGATTAATGTGAATCATCATTCTATTCAAAATAACTCTCTCAAATAGTTTACTTAAAGATGGAAGCAAACTAATTGGTCGATAACTTGAAGGTTCTGAAGCACTTTTTCCAGGTTTCAAAATTGGAGTTACTCTGGCATTTTTCCATTTATTGGGAAAATAGGCCAAGTGAAAACATTTGTTGAAAATTTTAACTAAAAAATTTAAAGTGCTTTCAGGCAACTTTTTAAGAAGAATATAGAAAATCCCATCTTCCCCTGGAGCTTTCATATTTTTAAATTTTTTGAAAATCAATTTAAGTTCATCAATATTTGTCTCACAAGAACTTTCAAACACATTTTGCTTAGAAAGAATATCATCAAATTCTAGGGAAATTTGAGCATCAATTGGACTTACAACGTTTAAATTAAAATCATGAGCAGACTCAAATTGTTGGGCTAATTTTTGAGCCTTTTCTGAATTAGTTAAAAGAAGTTTATCCCCATCTTTCAAAGTAGGAATTGACTTCTGGGGCTTTTTCAAAATTTTAGTTAATTTCCAAAATGGCTTTGAGTAGGGTTTTATGTCCTCTACTGCTTTAGCAAAATTTTCATTACGAATGAAATTTAAACGACGTTTGATCTCTTTTTGAAGGTCGCAATAAATTAATTTCAAATAAGGATCTCTAGTACGTTGATATTGGCGTCGACGAATGTTTTTCAGTCGTATCAAAAACTGAAGATCATCATCAATTAAAGGTTGATTGAATTTATGTTTAACTTTAGGTATTGAAGCGGCTTTAGCATTGACTATTGCAGTTGTCAAATTTTCTACAGCCAAATCAATATCTTCTATTGAATTCAATGGAACGTTTACATCTAAATTACGTTCAATAAAATTCATATATCGCTCCCAGTTAGCCTTTTGAAAATTAAAAGTTGATTTTAAAGGGTTTTCAATGGGACTTTGGGATAAAGAAAATGTTACTGGAAGGTGGTCTGAATCGAGGTCCGCATGAGTAACTAATTGACTACAATGCTCGCCTAAATCCGTTAGAACCAAATCAATTGTGGAGGGATTTCTAATTGAAGAAAAACAAGTATGCCCATTAGGATATTCAACAGTATAATAACCTGCAGAGCAATCATTAAACAAAATATTCCCATTTGAATTTGATGAAATATTATTCCAAGATCGGTGTTTTGCATTAAAGTCACCAATAATAAAAAATTTAGATTTATTTCTGGTGAGTTTTTGTAAATCTCCCTTCAAAAAATTTTTCTGTTCACCGCTACATTGAAAAGGCAAATATGCGGCAACAATTATAATTTTCCCCATAGAAGTTTCTAATTCAATTCCAATTGTTTCTAAGACTTTTGTATTGAAAGAAGGAAGAAGTCTAAATTTGAGACGACTATTGATGACAATAGCTACACCCCCACCTTGTCGATCAAGTCGATCATTTCGTAAAATTTTAAAGAAAGCATTGCTTTTCAAGTTATTGTCTGGCTTTAAAAAAGTTTCAGTGATGGCAGCAATATGTATGTTTTGAGTTTTCAAAAATAAAAAGAACTCGTCTTGGTTAGCCAGCAAAGATCTAGCGTTCCAATTCATAATATTTAAACATCTATTTGGATCCATGAGGGAATCGTAAAGTCATAATAATTTTGTTAGCATAATTAAAAGAAGTTTGGAAAGCTTCAAACATTGAATTTGCTTTCAACATAAGTTGCATCATTTCCGTTAAATTTTGATGCAAAAATTTTAATTTTTCCTCAGTAATCTCACCCAAATCAACAAAATTGTTAGAATCAGAAGAGGAAGGAGAAGAAAAAGTATTTGAATTTCGGGGATTTTCCCAAGCCTTCGCATGAACGTTGAGACTTGGTTTTTTCCCATTTTTATTAGTTAAACCTGAAGAGGGCAACCCATTTTCAACCACCTCTGAGAACGATAAACAACGAGTCTGGGGCGCAGAATCAGCCCAGGTAACATTAAAATCACTTCGGGTATTACCCAGCCGTGATTCCAATGTAGACCGAGGCTGAATGCGAACAGGCAGGTTGTTTGCCGGCCCGACGTGTGAAGACGAAAAAGAGGAAGGAGGAGAAGAAACTTTTCTGGAAACTTTGGGATTTTTCCTAGAAGCAATAATTTTTGCCCTGATGGGACAGTCTAGCGAATTCGAGGAATGATTACCTGCGCAATTTGCACACTTAAAAAATTCTGTTTGTGGCTTATCACCACCAAAAAGGCATTTAGATTTTTCATGATCGAATGAGCCGCAAAACATGCATCTGGCATTCATTCTACAATTTTTAGTGCCATGACAAAAAGCTTGACAACGACGACATTGCGTAATATTTTGAAGAAAATTGGTAGAAGATTTACGAAAAGGTTCGAATTTGACTCGACAATGAAACATAAGACGAGCCTTTTCAAGAATTTGCAAATTATTAACCTGATCCTTTTTAAAATGGATCAAATAAAGTTCAGGAGCAAAACCAACACTACTGGTATTATTCGTGTTGGTTCTTTTCCTCATTTGAATTACTTGAATTGGAGAAAAACCTAACAAAGAATTTAATTCAGCTGTGATCTCATCCGGTGTCTGATCGCCAGTGAGACCACGAAGTACAACTTTAAATGGACGATCACTTCTTGTGTCGTACGTAAAAAATTGGTGTTTTTTATTATTCAAATAATTTAAAACCTTTTGAAAATCATTAAAAGATTCCGCCAATATACGAGCAGTTCCCCTTCGACCGATCTGAAAAGAAATCTTCACATCCTTGACGGAAGTGACGATTTCTTTTCGAAAGGCATTGAAGTCAGGAATCGTGACCGTTATTGGTGGAATCTTTTCGTTTTTAAGAGTATAAGAAGAAGAAGAAGGTTTCTTAGTACTCTTATCAGAATTAAATATGAATATTTCCTCATCACCGATGTTATGAAGGACATCGAATGAATTGGAAATTTCAACTTTTTTGGCAGATGGCCCTGGATTAGGTTCAGCAATCCGTTTTCTTCCGGCCCTTGAGCCGGCCGAAGACTTCCCCATGCTGGAAAGAAAAGAGAAAATATGAATAAAAGAAAATGAAAATAATTTTAGCACTGAAAAGTGCTGATTGAAATACAGGTAAGGAAAAAATAAATAATGTAAAATGTTCCTGCAGGTACACAGCAACGATACGATGCTCCGGCGTACGTGTTGACGGCTCAACGGTACAGATGGAAGTGATTTTCTGCTATGCTGATTAAGCATTTATACTATCGTATGAAAAGTCACGTGAACAGCACTGATCGATCAGTAAATGAACGATCTAGGTATGTAATTTCTATACAAGTTATAAATTTATACATTTTCAAAATATGCATATGGAGTACGCTTTTCTACTTACAAATACATGTTGTATGGCCCAATTTGACACACATTGTTTTTTTTTTTTTCAGAAAACTAATTCGTCGGCTTTAACGACCGATCAGCAGATCGTAAAATGGTATGATTTACGACCTCAGGATGTGGCGATATGAGTGATTTATGGGGATCCGGGGGTGATCTACATTTCCAATTACTTTTGGTGAGGTGACCTGGTGAAGTGTAGCTTATGAGCAAATTGCGCACAATTCCGATTTAATGTTCACGAAATTGTCATAATTACGCTTTCTTTTCCAATTGAACTATAACCAACGAGAGTCAGATCTCAATTGTGTGAAGCGATGAAAGCGTAAATATTTAAATAGTGGAATCGATCATGTTTCATAGTACGGGTGAAAGATTTGAAATCCATACCATTTCCTGCACGGTAAAAAAACACAAAGTAGAGCTGAGAATAAAATTTAAACTGAAGAATTTAGAACTGAGTGGTTCTCAGATTGTTTAAAATCCATGAGAAGATCAAGTTTACATATGCTAGGATCATATAACCTTTTAACCGTTTCTGATTCAAATTTGTTTCAATTTCACCAGCTGTTTCTAGAACTAATTAATAGCATAAACTGTTCAAGAAGTACACATTTTGTCACAAGCTAAGAATCGTCCTAATTATCTGATGAGTATTTTTCTCGAAGCAGGTATATACCGACAGTCGAGTAATTTCAAGTGATCCATCATTTTTCTCCTGCCGCGGCGCAGCGCACGTGTTCTTGATCGTTGGGTTCGCGAATTGGGATATGAGGGCGTGAGAGGAGGTGTGTTCAGCTTTTTTCACCGGACAGTTTTTTCGCAGTCAGTAAACTCTCACTCGAACTGACGCCGCCAGTCGCGGAGTCGCTCGGCAGGGTTGTTATTCTGCGCTTCTCAACCGCCCCACCAATTAGTAGAATATACAGATTCGAAGCCAAAGTTACTAATGCATCGATAGGTGGGAGAAATTTTATAGCTCTCACAGTAGCAGTCGGCAGAAGGCGAGGCGAGATGAGGGAATTTCTCGAGATTTTTTTGTTTTGTTTTCGAGCTTGGTTTTGATTTAATTTATAATTATAGATGTATGCGATGCTACGTGTGAATTCGAACTTTTTCCAGACTGCCGTCGAATAAACGTCGGAATCGATCAAATGTTGCAACGATTTTTCAATAGAAATCGAATGGCTTGAAGCTGGAAGACTATAGCTAAGTGGGTAGAGAACGAGGAACGAATTCCTGCCGATGGATGATTTCCCATAATCTACTGACGTCATCGTCGAATCGATTTGATCAATGCGTAGTACCTACTTGAGAAGGTAATGGGTTCGATTCGATCCTCGAATGGGGTAAATTCAAAACTGAAAAAGGTGTTTAACTAAATTTTATTCTGATGTGAACAAGAAACTTGAATCCTTCCAAATGTAGACGGATCAAGATACAGAATTTCTTGACCCTGATAGGCCTTGTAACCTGTAATTTTAGTACTCACAAAGTGGGTACACCTTTTAAATATTTCAAACATATTTACAAACTGATGATTTATGCATGGAGAAAATCTGAGGGTGGGTGGGATGACTATTCTCGAATTGTTAGCTCTGCCTCCCATATCTAGATCAATCGTTACTTTTCGAGCAACAACGGTTTATGTGAACAAATCGGTTGTAATGAAGCAATATGTATGCCGATCGGATGAAATCAAGCACACCAATAACCATGAGGCCGGAAATCGTGCGATAATACGATGCTATGCTTCGTTAATTTGTAAGTTGACAAATTCATATTTTTATACATTTCAAAATTTATTTTGTAGGGTTTTAAATTCCTATGATCGGAATAAGTTTTGACATAATATTTGATAGCAAAATGACTCAGTCAACAATATGCTAAACTTAACTACTTTAAAACGTCCGTCACTCACAAGATTAGACCAATAACTGATTTGTGTTTTTGTTTAACTTTGTAGCTAGTAGCCACATACATATTACTTTTATTTAATTTTATAACTTTACGTCTATTCAGTTTTCTGTTATTCAAAGTCTGAGAAAAAAAAAGGAAAAACATGCTTGGACTATAGATCAGCTACGGAATGCTTTAAAAAATTTACAGTATGTCCAAGAAAACTGAAGTTAAAAGCTATACGTCGCACACAAGGATAAATTTACTGAATTTTTTTAATTTATGACCACAGACAGGGGTTTAACGTACTTCTCAATCAATGATCCGCCAAAATTGTTTATGTTACACCATATAAATTGAAAAGTTGACGTAATTTGGCACATTTTTGCATTTTAGGATTTTCAAAATACGAAGTACAGAATTTTTGACGAATTTCCTAAGAAAGCTGTTTTTCGAACTTTTTGTCAATTAGCAATTTCTCAGATTTTCTTACACTTAAATTCAACTTTGCCCTGGATTTTATGTATATTCATAGGAAATTCCTGTCGGGGACGTTGGGTGGGACTGGGCGGCAAAAACGACCAATTCATAACGTGATTCGTACCAGTTGAATATTTCGGCATTGAATGTTTCCTACTCTCCTTTCTATCTGCGCCAAAAACGCTGAACCTACCTAACTTCTTCTAATTTCGATACTGGCGGGTGAGCGAAAACAAACAGAAACGCAAGCGTCCACGTAATTTTTCTGGATTTACTTTTTGTTTCATATTTATCATATTTTTGTAAAAAATCGCAGCGCTTTTGTAATTACACTACTAGAATTGGTGTGATATGGCCTTCTGATGAATATAAATTTATTGCAGAAATCTTGCGTTAATATCCTTAAAATCTATTGCAAAGTTGAATTCAAGTGCAAGAAAATCTGAAAAAAATGCAAATTGGCAAAAAGTTCGAAAAAAAATTCATCGAAAATTCTGTGCTGCATATTTTGACAATCTTAAAATGCAAAAATGTTCCAAATTACGTCAACTTACGTCAACTCATGAGGATACTTGATTCCTGGGGATACTTGATTCCTTCGCTGCATCTCGGACCATAATGTCTGATAAATATCAAAATTTAATCAACATTTAATGTTCTAGAAAAGTATGCCAAATGGAACAAAATAGCAATGCTGTTATCTTCACAAATTTAAAAAAAATAGTTTTCGAGTAATTGAACTTTGTTTAAAAATCTGATTTGAAGATCTTTTTTTATTACTTTAAAATGTTTCTCACATGAAAAAATTATAATAAAAATATTCATTCCAATGTGTCAATCGTTAGAGTATAACTTCCTAATGCCATATTTTCAAAGTTATACTAAACTCTCAGTTTCTTAAAGAAGAAGTTTCTCAAATGTATGTTATTTATGGGTATAACTGATCCCTAAAGTCCAAAAAAAATATTTTTCTTCTGGATGGATCGTGATCATTGGTTATCATGAAATTATGAATATCTGTTCAATAACTAATGTTCAATAACTAATGTTCATTCACTAATAATCTGTTGAAAAGGACAAAAAATACTGCATTTAACTAAAAACTTGAAAACGGCGCCCTGAAGTATACAATGATTATAGGCTAGTAGACAAACTTTTAGAATTCTCTTTGATACTTACAAACTGTGAAATGAGATCTCATATGGCAAAAAGAAGTCAACGGACTTTTTATCATAGGGTTTTACTAGATTTTTGCCTAGGATCGGATCAAGCCACCTTTAGTGAAGGATCAAGTCTCCTGCAGCTTAAAAAATATCACAATTTTTTAATCTTACGCAAATGCTTCTAGTTCATCAACGAGTTCATGTATCGTTCTAACTATTGGAGCATATAAACTTGAAGTTACACGCTGTCAGAAAATGCAAAATACGGTGAGTTTCTATGATTTCCCAAAAAGATATGGTGAAAAAAAAGGAGATTTGTCTCGATGACCGCGGGATACTTGGTCGGGGTTTGACCAGACCGAACTGAACGCCATCAGCATTTTTTCGAGTCACTTGAGTATAATGGACAAATATTTTCATCTATAGACGAAATCTGTAAAACTTATCAACCATTATCAATAGTTTCTAATCCAATAAACAAATCACATTGAATTATTTTAGATGTATCGGTAGCGCACATGAATAAAAAGAGTTTCAAAATCTGCAATTTAAATTTTTTCTCATGGCGTTCAGTTCGGTCTGGTCGAAGGCAGGCCACTTATCCTTGGTCTAAACAATTTAGTAAAAATTATTTTGTTAAATAAATGTTTACAAAGTAGTTGCATTCATAACACAAGGCCACACAATTCACATTTTTCCGAGGTGCAAAGAATATAAGAGATAAATTGAACTAATTTTGGCGCGCTGATTTAAAATATTTATTTAGTTTTTTTTTCTAACAGCTCTTGTTTTCGAGATAACTTTTGAAAATAGGTAGAAATTTAAAAATTGCGTGCATTTTTTTGGTAAAAGTGACCAAGGATAAACTTTTCCGAAGACTGTGAGTAATTTTTCTTTCCATCATTTGGAGGAACGGCTCGGACCTTTAGTTTTACGGGGAGTCAACATCAAGTTTTTGGTTTTACAGTCAAATTCTTCGAACTAAGAGTAGGTAAAGAAACGAATAGAGGAAAGGGGTAGTTAAATGCGAAGATCGATAGATTTAAAAAAAGAAATATTTCGAACTAACCGCGAGCAATTTAGACTTTGAGAAAAAAGACATTGAAATTTTGTTTTTGTTGATTTTAACACATCTGCAAAAAACGGAAATTTTGATGAAATTAAGTAAATTTTAAATGAATCCAATCTCTGATATTTTAAAAAGTCATAAGTAAAATCGTTCGCAGTCTTCAACAAAGTTGTTAAATGAGTTCAAATCTTTAATATCAAATTTTCGAAGACTTTCTTGAAGAATTTCAGAAATATTTGTAACATCTATTCGAATTTCTAAAAATTGTAGAATTTTTTTTAAAAAGCGTTGTATCTCTAACACAAAAATATCGAGACAAAATCTGAATCCTTGATTGAATGAAAGATAATAGATTGAATTAAAATCAGCTTTAATTTTTCATGTAGGGTTGTAAGTTTATTAGTTATCAAATATCGATTTCACTCAAAACTGATTAATTTTAAAATTTCCGTACGCCATTTCACCAAAACTAAAGGTGATAGAAATAATCTAACAAATGTATTGAATTCAGGAAGCCGAAATCTTCCAAAATCAGTTTCTGATACATAGGCCTCGAAATGCTGTTCCCCTGTGTAATCGATCTTAAAAACTGCAAAAACTAAGTGATAGGGTAACGGACTTATTTTGGACCAGAGGACCTATTTTGGACCCCCTTGTCTAGCTCTCTTGTAAATCATCATATCGTGGAATTTTTTAACAGATATAGTTGAAGCACTTGTTGTTGTGTACTAATTTGTTTCATTATTAGTTGCTTCATAAAAGAGCTAGATAATGTGGTCCAAAATAGGTCTCCTGGTCCAAAATAAGTCCGTTACCCTATATTCCCCTACTTTTTCGTCATTTCGTAGGACACAGTCTTTATTCAAAAGGTTAATCGTCTAAAATCTCCCCAATGCATCCATCCACTTTTTTCTTTCAAGGTATGTATGTAAAATTATAAGAATCTACTATAAAACCTACTATAAAAAAAATGAAATTTCTAATATTTCTTTCAAGAGACACAGCTTTATTTTTTTTCTACAAAGTTGTAGAATTCGCAAAAATATTCATTGAAAACACCAAAACTATATCTCTGTTCAGAGCAGAAATAAAGAGAATTTATTTTGAAAGTGAACACGAAATTATTGCGACACATTCAACAGGGCATAACTGTTTTACCATTGGGTAAAAATCAACCAAATTTTGCACACTTTCTCGTTTATGTGTATTGTTTACATGCTGTCAAACTCGAAGTCGTGTTTTTCGATTCAATGAAAATGGAGGTGAACCAACGCGAGTCGAGAGAACAAGTTCTTTCCATACACCTGAAATTTCCTGACCTGTCGCACCGGCAGTTGGGAAAAATGTTGAACATTCACCATTTAACCGTCTCCAGAGTGTTGAAGCGGTTCCAGAGCGGTTGACGTTGGACCACGGCAAAGGAGCTGGAAGAAAACCGGGACCGGAGAACAAAAAGACGGGGGGAAAGGTGGAGCGGATGATCAAAACAAATCCCAAAGTTTCAAGCCGTGATTTGGCTAAAAAGATCGGCATGTCGCAGAACTACGTCCAGAATGCTAAGAAGAGAGCTGGACTACATACACACAAGATACAGAACTTCCCAAACCGCGATGAGCGGCAAGAATCGACGGCTAAAACTCGGGCACAGAAGCTCTAAATAAGAGAAGATACTGACAAAATATGGCTGCTATGCTGATGGACGACGATAAGTATTTTAAGCAAATTTCGGGGTTGGAGTTTTCCACCGGCAAGAGTAAGTTCAATATGGACGACAAATTTAAGAAGATGAAAATGTCGAAGTTCTCCTCCAAATATCACGTTTGGCAGGCCATCTGCTCTTGCGGCCTGAGATATGAGCACAGTAAATGGCGAGATCTACAAATCTGAGTGCCTCGAGAAGCGCCTTTTGCCGTTCTTGCAGCAGCACGACGAAGCTCCGCTATTTTGGCCAGATTTGGCATCATGTCACTTTTCTGGCCATTTTGTTCCAAAGAACATAAACCTGCCAAACTGTCCGCAGCTGCGCCCGGTGGAGCAAAGATAAACCATATTGAAATGAGGTCAGCTAAAAGTGATCAGATTTATTTAAAAAAAACTGGGTTTTCAAGTTCCTTCCGAACAACGTGTCTCAAAATCCCATACAAACTTCAACTTGCTCGTTGAGCGACACTTTCCCGTGGACCGATCTGGCCCATATTCAGCATGGGACCTTGCACTAGGCCAAAATCATTTTTTGTCAGCAGTGCATAACATTTCACAAGTTTTAAATTTACCATACAAATTTGGGGCACTTTTCAATATTGGGGCGTGAGAACAAAATATTTGGAATAATTAAACAACTGACATTCTCCAAATAAATTTTCGTCTTTTTTTGGTACAAAATATCAAATCAAAATCCTGGTATCCCAATCTATTTTTTTAAAATCTGCAGATGTTTTGTTTCGTCCGTTTTGACTTAAAAGGAATCATTGAGGACTTCATGCGTTTTGAAACTCAAGCAAATTGCAATTCAACACACCCTAATTGGCATGCAAAGTTTGTCTCCATTTTTAATCAGTTATCAAATTTTACCAAAAAAAAAAAATTAATAAGAAAACTAAGTTGATAATTATTGAGAAAATAAGGTTAAAAAATAAAAAAATAACAATCAGTGCAACAAAAAACCATGTTTTACCAATATACCGTACATCACTTAAAGTAAATGCATTGCATTATGAAAAAAAAAACATTTTTTTTTCTAATATGTAAATACATGCTATTTACAAGCAAAACGGTTTTATAATCTTTTTTGTTTTCAGTCCATAAGCCACAAAGTATTTCATTGACGTTATCGCGGTACGACTACAATTTTTTTTATTCATAGAAAATACCGAAGGAGAGAACTAGTGCAGTTAACAACCGTGTTATGACGTTCAATCTTGAACACAAAACACTAATAACAACTCAGTGCATACCCAATTTGTTTTTATTCGCTAGTTTTTTTTTCCTTCTTCCAATTTACAATTCCCGCTTCCGAAATAGAATATCGACCGGCTCCAAACTCCAACAGAAGCAAAACCCGATATTTGACGTGTTTCCGTTCACAGGTTTTCTCCTTAACCGATCAATTGGCACTGATGACCTTAGCTGTCTGCAGCGTTCTAGCCTGTAGCTCAGGTCGATAGTTTCATAATTGTTAACGGTTACGGTTAGTTGTTATGTATAAATCGAACGCCCCTTTCCTAGTTCAATCCCACCCAAAGTCCCATGCCCAACAACATTTAGTAGAATTCAGAGCTTCTATTGCCCAGCGAGTGAGTGTACTAAATAGGTGCATCAATGAATTGTTTGGAGAAGATTGCCGCGGACGTAATATTTAGCATCTGCTGATTCTGTAGACGCTGCGCAATCCGGTCGACGACGGGTGTGATTCAAGAAGCAATTAAACCTCAACTACAATCTGACGCCACAACTATTGCACAAGTGCGGAAAGGGTGCCCCGACGCGTTCATCAATCAATGAATTGACGGTTTGATTTACCATTTTTGTCGAACCGAGGAGAAAAGTCAACGGAAAGTGCACGAGTAGGTAAATGTTTTTGTATTTTAGATTTTGTATCAAATGTTTTAAATAATTTTAAATCACCGAAGGTCGATACACGTGATTACAATTGAATTAACATTCGAGAAAATGCAAATTCAACATGCGTTCATCAATTTCCATAGAACATTCTGTGCAATGCTTTGACAAAGTTTACGTACATGCACCACACGTATGAAATAAAACTTAGCCATTAAGCCTTCCTCACTTGCATACAATGGCAATGGTGAGGAATTTCTTATGACTGATTGGTGATTTCGAATTTGTTCTTTCACTAACCTGGTGAACTTTTCACATGCTTTTTCACATGTTCAGGTATCAGGTATCAGAATGGGGGTAGGCTTAATAGCGGCACGTTATCCAAACATACGGGAAAATTGTACCTAGCCTTTTTTTATCCAAGATTTCATCATTTACCTGAGAAACCTGAAAAACCTATAAAAGGAAGAAATAAATTCAATCTATTTAAGATGGCATAAAGCCTTTCCACTAGGGATTATTAGCATTAAAGCTTTTTTCTACATTCGGTAAGGAATGATAGAATGTTTTTTAAGTTTAATTTCTTAAACTCAGATTCGCTTAAAGCGTAAGATCCCAGAGTACGAAAACGTAGTCTGGCAAATGAGGGACAGTTACATATAAGATGGAAGGGATCTTCCACATCTGATTCACAACTACCACATACTGGAGATTCAGCACGCTGAATGTTGTGCATGTGATAGTTGAGTTTACAATGACCGGAGAGTGCTCTGATCAAGATGCTGCAATGAGATTTATTTAAAGTTAATAAGTAACTCGATATGATTGGAGATGGTTTTTCTAAAAATAATTTAGTTTGACGACAAGTGTCCAACTCTTCCCAGTATCGTTCATGCTGGTTAGAGGACCAAGTTTGAATTTGGTTTCTGAACCAACATGGTGATATTGGGACAGCCGGCTCTGGTCCGTAAAATTCCTTTTCCGACCCAGCTCTAGCGAGTTCGTCGGCGCATTCGTTTCCAAAAATTCCCTTATGTCCGGGTACCCATAGAAGGTTTAATCCATTGCCTTCAGCAAGTTCTTCGATTGCTTTCCGGCATGCGATTACCAGTTTTGATCTAGAACTGGAAGCACTGAGTGATTTGATAGCTGCTTGGCTATCTGAACAGAAATAAATTGTTCTGAACATAATCTTCTTTTGAAGTGCAATTTGCACTCCATACATAATAGCATATAGCTCAGCCTGAAAGACTGTACAATATTTTCCTAGAGGTTGAACATATTCTATGTTCAACTCGTGACAGTAAATTCCTGCACCTGCACGGCCGTTTGATAATGAACCGTCAGTATAGAATACAATATGAGAGGACATTTGGTCCTCTACGAAACCTGATAACCATTCTTGAGGAGAAGGAAATTTGACTTTAAACCCCATGTAGGGAAAACTACTCGAAAGTGTTAAATCGTTTGGCGCTAGATTAAACTTGTTTAATCTAACTAATTCAGGCCACACATTTGTATGACTCGATGATCTTTCGATATTTCCTGACAGCCAGAGACCAACTGCCTGTAGACGAAAAGCACATGAGAAGGCTTCCTGTTTTAGGAACAAGTTTAGAGGTTTGATAGAAAACAGAGCCTCTAGTGCTGCAGTAGGAGTTGTAGTGAACGATCCGGACATCCCCAAAAGACACATTCTTTGAAGGTGATTTAGTTTAGTCCGAACTGTTGCAACTTATCCTTTCTGCCACCACACTAGACACCCATAGGCCAGAATTGGTCTTACTATTGTGGAGTAAATCCAGTGAATATGTTTGGGTTTGAGTCCCCAGTTTTTTTACGATTGCACGTCGGCATTGTCCGAAGGCCATGCATGCTTTTTTGATTCTAAATTCGATGTGATCAGACCAGTTTAATTTGGAGTCAAGAATGACACCCAAATATTTAACTTGATTAGACACGGTGATTTCGGAACCATAAAACAGCAGAGGGCGCACCCCGCGGGTGATACGTTTTTTAGTAAATAAAACAATATTAGTTTTTAGAGCATTAACTGAAAGTTCTACATGAGAACACCATCGTTCAACAGAGCGCAGAGCTTGTTGCATTATATCAAATAAAGTGCTTATGCACAGACCTCTTACCAGCAGAAGATAATCATCTGCGAATCCATAGGTTGGTATTCCACGGTTATTGAGTTTTCTCAACAAGCCGTCTGCAACTAGGTTCCACAAAAGAGGTGATAGTACACCTCCCTGTGGGCAACCACGTGTGCTAACTTTTGTTATTGAAGCCTGTCTTAAAGACGAATGAAGATTCCTGTTACTTAGCATTGCGCTAATCCAGTTAGTTATAACACTAGGCACTCCATGAAGTAGTGCCGCATCCATTATTGATGTAAACGAGACATTATCAAATGCTCCTTCTATGTCTAGAAATGCTCCTAGGCATGATTCTTTCTGTGAAAAACTATTTTCAATATTAGGTACTACGTTGTGCAGAAGAGTTAACGTTGATTTTCCTGTTTGGTATGCATGTTGTGTCGCATTAAGCGGATGTTGGACAAGGCATTCTTGCCTGATATGATGATCAATTAAACGTTCAAGTGCTTTTAATAGAAATGAACTTAGACTAATAGGACCAAAGCTTTTGGCTTCGTCGTATCGTGATCGTCCCCCTTTAGGTATGAATTTCACGGCTATCTGCCGCTAAAGTTTAGGAATATATCCATGAGCAAAACTGCTTATCATTATTTTTCTTAATATGTGTTTGAAATGATCGAAACCTTTTTGAAGCAAAACTGGAAATAAACCGTCACTTCCAGGAGATTTGTATTGAGCAAAACCATCGATTGCCCATTTGATCGATTCTGTAGTAACTATTTTCCGAGCAAAATGCAAGGAATCTAGACTTCCAGAAAAGAACTCAGGCTCTATCGATGAATCTTGATCAACACATCCTGGAAAGTGAGTATTGAATAGACAACTTAATGTTTCTTCGTCGTTTGATGTATAATCACCACTAGGGGTTTTAAGGTATGAAACCTGATAATCTTTTGTTTTGGCTAAGACTTTATTTAACCTACTTGCTTCGTGCAAGCTTAAAATGTTTGTGCAGTAGTTCTGCCAACTTGAGCGTTCGGCAGCTCTTGTTGCTTTCCGGTAAGCTCTGCGAGCCAACTTGAAAGCATCAAAACCTTCCGTGCGCCTTCGGTTCCAAGAGCGTCTGCAGTTTTTTCGTAATTTACTGAGATTTGAGTTCCACCATGGTGTACTGTTTTTGTTGAATTTCAACGTTCGTAAGGGACACGCTTCTTCATAAGAATTCAAAATAATTTCGGTGGTTTCTGCAACCACTTCATCCAACTCAAGAGGAGTAGTAATTTCAGGTGTATATCCATGAAATTAAGTAGCAAGATGCTCCAAATATAGGTCCCAATTAGTTGTTCTTGGGTTTCTGAATGTAATTGTTTCTGAAAACTCACCTGAGTGTTCAAAATAGATAAACCTGTATGTAAATGTTTTTGTATTTTAGATTTTGTATCAAATGTTTTAAATAATTTTAAATCACCGAAGGTCGATACACGTGATTACAATTGAATTAACATTCGAGAAAATGCAAATTCAACATGCGTTCATCAATTTCCATAGAACATTCTGTGCAATGCTTTGACAAAGTTTACGTACATGCACCACACGTATGAAATAAAACTTAGCCATTAAGTCTTCCTCACTTGCATACAATGGCAATGGTGAGGAATTTCTTATGACTGATTGGTGATTTCGAATTTGTTCTTTCACTAACCTGGTGAACTTTTCACATGCTTTTTCACATGTTACTTCACACGTTCGTCTAGTTCGGCTGATGACTGTTTAGACACGTGGATGTTATATTCGAAAAGAATATCATGATATCATTAGACGTCACATTTCCGCATATTTTTCTTCCCCTTCACGAATTAAAAAAAATAATCACATTACGATGCAGCCATTAAAAAACCGTTAACAAGCTGAAAAACAGCTAAATAGACGAAACCAACAGTGCCAGCAGTGGGTTTTGTCCAAACAGTAGCTGTTTGTTTGTTTCGCGGCTGTCTGTCTATTTTGGCGAACTTTGGAGTATGAGAAATGTTGTATGCATGGGTTATTTATAGTGTTACTTGCTCTGCAAAACGGCCACCATGTACCAACTAGGAGGCACCATTCAGTGCAAGTTGCGTGGATTTAGTGTTTTCAAACAGCCTAGCAGAAAAATGGGAGACGTAATTATTTTGAACTGACAGATTGGCGATTCGAGGTGTAATGTAAGGCAGAGGAAATGCAACACGATACAAAAATCAAACGTCCAACGATCATATGTTGAGATTTAAAAAAAATAGTTCCGATAAAACAACCTGTGGTAAAGTGTCACAGATAAAAAAAATCAGCCAATATTTACGTTAGGTTTACGGTCCTATTTATACGGGAACCCGTCAATTTGATTATTTATATTATTTGAAAAAAAAACTGTACCAAAATCTTCATCAACTTCATTTGAAGTGAAAGTCAGCGAAATCTCCTTGATTTGATTTTGATGTAATTCTACAAAAATGTTACGGTCACTGAATAAAGGATCAATTACAATTACAATCAGAAAATTTAAATTCTCAATATTGTAAAATATTTGACATATTCACAGGGAAACAGCATTTTGCTGTCTAAGATTGTGGCGTCCTAAATACAAATTTATTTTCATATTTAATCTATTACCTCTAGATTTTGTGATATAACGTGTGAAAGTTTTAAGATTGATCAGTCTTAAGTAAAATCGATCTTTGATAACTAATAAATGAATTAATAAACCTACATGAAAACTGAAAGCTGATTTTAATATCCTTTATTCAATCACGGATTCAGATCTTGCTTAGCTATTCGTTTCAGAGATACGCTTAAATAAATTAGATCCTACGATTTTTAAACTTGGAATAGATCAGATCACTACTATTTCAATCATCATTCAACAAAGTCTTTGAGTATTTGGTATTGGAGAACTCATTTAACAACTTATTTTACAGACATTGACACGATTTGACTTATGCTTAAAAAATACCAAAGATTCATATTGGTTGAAATCTTTTTTATTAATTTCGCCAAATTTATTGTATTTTTGCAGAATTGGGCAAAATTGACAAAAAAAAACTACTGTAGCTTTTTTCTCAGAAGACAAAATAATACGCGGCTTCTGAAAAGTTTTTCATTGAATTAAAACCTTTATTATTAAAATCTTTGAAACGTTCTTAAGTTTGCCAGAAAAGTGCATAAATTATTTAATGAGTTTTTACCTATTTTCCAGAGTTATCTCTAAAAAATGAGCGCTTAAAGTCTTTGCACCTCAGAAATAATAAATTTTGTTACCTTGTGTTATCTGTACAGTTGTTTGAGCGTTGTGAGGACTCAACCATATCAAACTTTAAAAAAATTTTGAACCACATTCACATCAATATCAAAATTATATTTTAAAATTCTCTTGAACTATTTGTAAAGATATTTTTGTTTTATAAACATCGAATATCAAGTTAAATTTTTACAACATTTGCTTATTATTCACAAACTGGTACGTAAATATTTAAAATTTGTTTTTTTATTGCTTAACTTCAATAGTTAAAGCAATAATTATAAAATAATGAAATAGCTTAGTATTGGTAAAGTCTTCTTAAAAAAATTTTAGAATTTACAGCGGGGTAACATTTTTGTCAAGATTTTTATCAGATCCGTTTTGGTTTTGGTAAATCTAGCAGAAGGACCACATATTTGAATATGAAATTGTTTTTTTTCACAAACTTTTTCATTAAAAAAAAGGTGCAATGATTACAGATAACCAAATACGTTTTCATCCTCTTTATGGATGATTTTCTCGATAGAAACATAAAATCAAAATTTGATAATATGAATAATTTAACTGAAAAATGATATTTTTTCTGTGTGCAAATAAATGGGGTTTATTTTGAGATTCAATTCGAAAGAGTTCAAGACGTCCGTGCTTATAAGTAGATTTAGTAAGTAAATAAATGCCGAGAGCTTATGCACGGTACAATTTTTCAACAATTCCATTCCATGTGGTGTTTTTTTTTTAATTTTATTGCAAACCAGCAACAATTTTTTTTTCAGGGAGACCAGCGAACTTAAAAACTTTGGAGATGGGCGGCGATTTGACATTTATGGATTTAATAATGAACATTTCAAACCGCTTGAAAAAATTTGTAAAAAAAAGCATGGAACAAAAATTTCTTACTAATATGAATCTGTACTTGAGGCAGGCATAAGCAGAAATTCTGAATTTTTAGAGAGTATTTTTTTCTTTTAATATTAAAAAAAATTACTTGTTTGGCCCGCGAGCAAATCTCATTTTCAAAATTAGACCTGTGACGTACTTTTTATCTTTGAACTGTCATATTACCAAAACTATTTAGAGCTCATAGATAAAAATAATACCAGATTCGAATTCTGGATGTTAAATTTCTACAAAATCATCTTTTGTATTTTAGAAACGATGAACCGATGTTTCATGGTAAATTAATATTACGAACCCGTTAAAATGACGGACTGCCGTATTGATAGGTAAGCCTCAAATGTAAATCCTTTACTAACAAGTTTGAGGAAAAACTGGGTTCATTTTTGAATTTTTTAAACACTGGGATCTTAAAAGCTTCGTTTTGATTCAAATTTTATCAATGATTTTTCACAGAGTTTTTAAGTGCCGTTTACATGAGTGAATTTGTACTTTGAGGTTTGAATGGGAAAATTGGATATTTTGTACTAAAAAATCAGCATCTCTTTTGTTTCTTCTGTGTAACCGAGCTTACTCATGGGTTTTGTGCCAATTGATTAATTATTTAAAAGAAATTTTCCGTTGGATAACTTTGTCGAAAACCGTAACTTCGTATCTTGTAAGACACCAGGCTATTAGGTGTTGAATTGGGGCATGTTTTTTGGCATTGGAAAACAATAAATTCAATTGACATCACTGCTGGTGCCTAGCGAGGTATTGCATGACATTTTTTCATGCAATACTTCAAGAGGCACCAGCAGTGATGTCAATTGAATTTATTGTTTTTCAATGCCAATAGACATACCCCTGTTAAACAGCTAACAACTTTGATGCCTAATAAGATACAAAGTGACGGTTCTGGACAAAGATGTTCAGCGGAAAATTTCCTTTAGAGGATTTATAAATTGGTACAATAGCCATTAGCAGGCTTGGTTCCACAGAAGAATCAAATTCTGCGAAACGACCCCAAATCGACTCAGTCTAAAAGTCCATACCTCAGAATCACCGATTACGTAGGTACAAAACTCGCTTTTATCGATAAATATTGATGCCTCAAGAAACGTAGTAGAAAAGATGAAATTAACAGCTTCCGTTTGTTATCATGCATATATCCGTTTCCGAATTGTAAAAAAAATTAAGACTTTTTAATTAATCACAATCAAGAGATCTGAGGAATCTTGAATCTAGAAACATTTATCATTAATAAATAAACAATAAGAAACCAGAAGTTTTTAAGAAAATTCATGAATGTCATGATCCGGTTTCTGTTTTGAAATATCGATTTTACTTTAAACTGCTCAATTTTCAAAATCTTTCAAAATCAGTCATAGGCACCAAAACATACTGTTATCTTTTGTTGTTAAATACAAAAATTAATAAGTTTTCAAATACAAAAAAATAAAAAAAAATACAAGGTTTGATTATGGCTTAGTTACATAAAAAATGAAATAAAACTTGTTTTAATTTTAAAGTTTCTCTGAGGTAAGGATGCAAAGTGCTGTGATTATTTTTTAAACATTAAATAGATAAAAGTTCACTGCGGTTCTTTATAAAAGTTAGGAAGTATAGCCCCATCGATAATAAACGGCGAAGAAAATATTTTCATGGAAACCTATATTCATGGCATACTTTAAGGCGCTATAATCTAATTGTTAGACAAAATCAATTTTTTGATTCTTTTGCCAAGCTTTTTTATTGGTAAAATATTTTTTTAATATGAAAAGTAGTAAATCCGTACTTTGCAATAGGCATGATCTGTTTAAAAGTAAATATACTTTTTGAACTCTAGAGATCAATTCAGGCGCGGTCCTATGGGGGGGGTGATCGGGGTGATCACCCCCCCCAAGCGGCAAAAAACCTTTATAAAATACCCGCAAAAGCTCGAATTTCTATAAAAAGTTGGAGCTTTTCTTAGTAGATGTGCTTTTAAATTTTCAAAATTTTCCACTCCGTGGGGGTGTTTTTTCAGCAAAATAATTATTTATCACTTAAAAGGCTCAATATTGAAAAAAGTCGGACCATCAAACTTAAGCAGCTGTAACTTGCGATTCCCTGTACTGAATTATACCAAATAACTTTTGTTGATAAGTAACTCAACCAAAGTGTGTTGATGAGTTTTGATTTTGAATTAGCTATTAATGAAATGTAGAGACAACTTTTTTAAATTTTGACTAATTTCCCTCATATGCCTAAATTAACACGAGCAAATCGTCATAAATTTAAAATATGTGGTTCAAATTCAGAGCTTTTGAATTCATGATTTTGTTTTGAATTTTAATGAAATGACAAATTTGAAAAAGTCATATAGGGGGGTGAATATGGTTATAACACTGAAATACTTGAAATATTTGTTCTGCTGTCATCATACATTGCCTTCAATATGCAGTTTTTTTTCTATTTGCTCAGATTTAGAAGGAAACAATAAAAAAATCTTTAAACTTTAAACGTACGGAATCATGTGATTTTCAATTTTCTTTATTTTTAGAAATTTCTACCATGTTTAATGGTTTAACAGATCTTGGTCGTTCTAAGAAGTAAAAAGACCTTTGACCTTGAAGTGTTAAATTGCCTTTATTGTAAGAAATTTAAATTTTAGTCAAGTTATCCATCGGAGTGTTCAGTTTTACAGTAGGCGTTTGAGAAACGTATGACTTCAATTTTCTAACTTTCTAATCTTTTTTTTTTTTGTCTTTCAGTCACCAATATTTCAATAAACAAACTCAATCGTAATAAAGAAGTGTTGATACCGGATTAAATTCATTTTTGATGAAGTTTTGAGCAGCGAAAAGCTTCCCATTAGGATTTTTTTTTGTGTTTCAAAATATTTCTTAAATCGAAGGAAAGTTATCAATTCAGAATCAGAAAAAATCATTATAATATAACTTTACTTTAAGAATATAAAGCAAATACATATCTGAAATACAAATTTAAATTTGAATTTAAAAATCTATTTTTTTCTTTTGTTTACAGCTGGTTTATTGAGATTTTTTAAACCTTTCAAAGTCATATCAGATGTCTAATGCTAACCTAATTTAAAAATCTAAAGTAATGCTATTTTTCACTTGCGTTTAAAGCTTAGTTCTTTTAGAAATGGGACAGTTACGAATGCGTGTATCTCAAAAACCATTAGTTTATTCAAAATACTTTCTGTGAAGGAAAAGATGGTAATCTTATTATAATTCATGAAAAAATTTGGAAAAAAATATTTATCGTTTTTTGTAAGAAAAATTTCTACTTTTTTCTTGGTATTCCCTATCTGCCAGCGCACACTTTTTTTTAGTCATGATATTGATAAGTTTTTTTTAACTTTTACTTCGTCTAATCGGTATTCTAGGTGACTGCATCCTTCTCCTTCAATTTCTGATACTTTTTGGTTCAATACTTCTCTTTTGATAGAAACTGAGGGCATTTTGGGGGATACAGCTGTTTCTAAATTAACAAAACTTGATTATTTTCGAGCCACTTGAAAGCGTTTTTAATAGAATTTCTGCTGGTAAAACCATGCAAAAACGAAGTAAATCCATCATGAGATGAATATCAAAGTATAATTGATTAGTAAAGATTGTAGATTGCGAAGAGTATACATCAGATAACTCTTTTTGGGCTTTAAAAAACAGAAAAAAACAATAATTTAAAATTGTTGTTTTTTTTTACAGGAGCAGAATCTTGGCCTATCTTTATATTTTCTACAAAACAACCAGCAAATACATTATTTAATATGCTAGGGACCTTACCACGAGCACACATGTTATGGGATTCAAACGCTAGAATTTGTTTGATATAGGGTTTTCATAAGTTTTGTCGTCCATCAGAAATCATCTGTCTCATAGCTTCGGTACCTGCTATACAGCTTACGAGCTCTGGAACTAGCAAAAGTTTGTGGTTTGAGATTAGGTTTGCATGACTCATAACGAGGCATCACTTTCAGCATATCGGAGAAAAAATTTGCTGGACATTTCAGCGATCTACACTTAGTTTTTTGCATATTAAAAATTAAAAATTTTGATATGACACTTGACTTCCCTAATGACCCTTAACCGTAGTTGTCGATCATGTGCTCCACCAAAATGCTTGATTTGAACTTTGTTGACATTTTTGACAGTGTTTGCATACTTTTCCACCACTTACACCCGGTAATTCTTTGAATAATCAACGGTTTTGTCAGCTATCAATTTGAAAATGATGGTTTTTTAAGGAAACTGTGCAAAACAATGTTTTTCTTTTTCTCTTGCATCGTCAAAATCTCAAAAACAAGTGAATAAAAATTTTTGAAAAAAATAGGTCTGTTAGTACTTTTAACACGCAACAAAATACTGTCAAAATTTTGAATGTACGATTACACGTAAAAGAGTTATCAGCAAAAGAAAGTGTCCCATTTCTAAAAGAACTAAGCTTTATAAGGAACTAGCTGATCCCATACGAACTCCGTTTCGCCTTCAACTTGGAATATGTCATGAACAGTTTGTCAATTGCCAAGCATTTTCCAGATACACTTCTGAATTCATTGTTAAGTAATAATTGTAAAAATATTGGACGATTACCTTTCCTGTCGTCTGCTACTAAATGAAATTAGGGATCAATTGACCGTCCAGAAAACCCCCCGTGTATTAATTTCAACTTGATCGTTGCATAACAACGGTATATTGCCAAAAAGGTTAAACCCCTTTCGGTGGCCTTTTATATAATCTTTGATATCTGAAATCGATTAACCGTTCCTCAAAACTCCCGTGTGCAAATTTTCAAAGCAATCCATTGCATAATAACGTCAATATTGCTAAAAACAGTGAAAAATTAATTTATATAGATGACCCCTCTTGTCGACCCCAGGCAAAATATTTTACATCTGAAATCGATTGTCCGTCCCTGAAAACTACAGTGTGCAAATTTACATTCCAATCCGATGTATAATAACGACAATACCGCAAAAATATTGAAAAGTTAATATGGACGACCCCTTTTGCCGGCCCCTCACACTAAATTTGATACATCAAATCGATTGCACTCAAAACTATTGTGTACCAATTTTCATCTGAATACGATGTATAATAACGTCAATATCGCGAAAACAGCGATCAGTTAATACGGACGACCCCTTTGGCCAACCTCTTGCACAAAATTTGACACCTGAAATAGATTGGTCGTCTTTCGAAACACTTATGTGCAAATTTTCAACACAATCCGACGAAAAATAACGTCAACATCGCGAAAATAGTATTTGTCTTCTATGGACGATCCCCTTCAGAAGGGGTCATCCGAAAATCTGAAAACATTTTTCATCTTTCCTAGTCCTAATGAGCATCCATGCCAAATTTCGGACCTCTAGCTCCAAAGACGGCTGAGTCTATAGAGGACAAACAAACAAACAAACATACAGAAATTGCTTTATATATATATAGATTCATGACTTATTGCAAAATAAGAATTCAGGTTCTGAATCACAGTAAAAATTCTCTTTCGCGAGTTTTTATCACCCTCAATTTTTCAAATTCAAAATTCAAAAACATTAATTTAAATTTCAAATCTGATTTTATTTAATACTGTTTAAAATGTATCATATCAAACATTCATATTATGGATGACCATGAAAAAACTACAAGTACTGCCAAACAGAAATCGAATATAAAATATTCATAGTAAGAGTTTAAATTAAAAAAAATTCTTCTCTTGAGATTTCAGCAACAATTAATCGAAAAAAGAGATAACGTGTTATGATTTTTGCGTTCCCTGTGAGGTTTTAGAGCCAAAAAGGAACAAAAAAGTTTTTATAAAAGTTGTTTCAATATATAGGAATTCATCTCCAGAACCCACAATCTGCATTCAAAACTAAAACACAAGGAAACAAAATCCACATTTTCCGAGGTGCAAAGAATTTGAAAACTGATTTCAACTTATTTAGGAGCATTAAATGCAAATTTGTATTTTTTTTATCAGCTCTTGTTTCCGGTAAAAATTTTGAATATACCTACAAGGTTCATTGAAAAAAAATTGTGAATTTGAGCAAAAGTGTAAAATATCAAAAAGATTAAAAAAAAGGTTTTAACTTAAAGATAAATTTTCATTAAGACTGTGAGTAATTTACCATGAGAAAAAATTATAGAAGTAAGTATCTTTCCCCATTTTGTAAAATACGCAGATTATCTAGACGAAATCTGTATTTTTTTTTTTTCGGGAATTTGTCAATTTTAGGCATTCTTCCCTCTTATCTGTATCGTTGAATGAATAAAGGATCATGAAAAGATTTTACATATTTTTTGTTGTTCATGTAGGTTTCTCATTGATCGATTTCACTCTAAACTGATAAGTTTTAAAATTACTAAATGCCAGAAAATAAGAAAGGAGAAAAAAATCTGACAAAAAATCGAGTTTGAGTCGCAAAAATCTTCCAAAATCAGTTTGCCTCGATGCTCTAATATTTGGAAGCTCAAGAAAAAAATCAAGATATGTAGCTTGGAAATTTTGTTCTACATTTTCATCTCTCAACAACGTATGTATTATTTTCATTGAAAAAATTACATTTATAACGAGAAATTCTTTAAAGGGCTCTTAAAGTGACAATTTTAAAATACCTAGATATACCTACAAATTAAAAAAAAATTATCAACATTTTTTCGCAGTGGATAATATAGATTCGCTGGTTAATTTTTAAAAGGATGTGTAAGTTTTGTAGAAGGATATTGAAATGAGTAGATATATAGAGACATTTTGATAAATTTTCCATTATTCATCTATAATTTCATACTTTTTTAAATACCTGTTGTTCAGTGCAATTCACGGGGGAAGGAGAAGCAGTGTGCTGCTTATATTGTAGACTCATTGGCAACTGACCATCCCCCCCGCAACCCCTCCCCCTCCTTTCACTCACTCAAATGATTGTTTTTTCACCAGTTATTAACGTTCCTTCATATTGACTGATTTTTGAAAATTGGAAAATCACCCCCCCCAACAGCCAGCTCTAGGACCGCCCCTGGATCAATTAAACCCAAAATGAACATTTCAGAAAACTTTTTCTGGACAATAATTGAGAGTTTGCCATTGCTTCAAAAATATGGCATTGAAAAGTTCATATTATACACTAACGATTGACATATTAAAATGAATATTTTTGTTACCTTTTTCATGTGAGAAACATTTTAAATGGAAGGAAAAAAATCTTCCGTTAACATTTCATGAAATTTTTCGAACAAAGTGTAATAACTCAAAAAGTGAATTGTTAAATTTTTTTGAGCTGTTTTGCTCCATTTTGGCACATTTTTCAAAAACATCTTGATCAAGAAGATCTTTGAAAAACTTTCCAGTTTCGAGATATAGCCAAGGAATTAAGTATCCCCAGAGATCAAGTATCCTCGTTCTCCCCTTCTGTTTGTAAAGTTTTAAAACGCCTTGAAGTAGACATGTTATTTACATTTCTCCCTAAAGTAAAACTTTTGGTATCGAAAACTAGATTTATGATTGATTTTGTAAAAAAAAAATGTATTTTCGCCTTAAACTATGTTATGATTTTAGGGTTATGGAAAAACTTTTAGAATTTTCTTTTTCTAAGACTTATAAAGTGTAAAAAAAGGAAATTTTGCCAAAAATAGTCAATGAACATTTTATCTGTTCATTTTGTTTAATTACTGCCAAAGGTTTGGGTCCTCCGAAAAAAGAATCAAGTCTCCATTAACTTTCAAAATACAGACCCCGTTCGTTTTCGTCAACACGCCCGTAAATTTTGTGTTGCCAAAATCGAACGGGGTCTGTATCAGTACTATTTTCGCTCAACGAAACTGCTTCTTTTTCTTCTACGAATCAAGTGTCGTTCTTATTCTTGGACCATATAAACTTGAAATTACATGCTGCAGGCGGAGAGTTGCAAATTTCAGAGTTATTACCTTTCGTTTGATAACGTGGATGCTGAAAGCATTCAGCAGCATTCCTACTGTTGGGATTCGCCAAGAGATGGAACGCGGAGAACTACGGAACCATAGTATTCCCGGGATAAAGTTCAGGTCGTTCAAGTCGTGGTTTACAGATCAAGCTTCATTTCGTAACTAACTAATTCTGTCCCATTTACCAATTAACTTCCTTTTTCCCCCATTTGTGGCACTACCCAGTCTGTCAAGATGCACGATTTGTATATGCCCTCCAGGCAAGGTTGCCGAAAACAAATTCTGTGTTTTAGAGAAAAAAAAATCTGACTTTCTGTGATTCTATCCAAAAATTCTGTGATGGTTTTCTGTGATGCTTTTTCCTTCAATTTCATTGAAAATTCATGATAAATTGGGTCTTTTTTACATTGAAATTGAGTAAAATCAATTAAAATTACCAACCCTATAATACTTTACTGAATTACTAAGTAAAAATCTAAATCCTTCCAAAATTCAACAATTATGTGAAATCTGTGAATTTTTCAAAATTCTGTGTTCTGTGACACAGATTCTGTGATAAAAATTTGCTCAAAATTCTGAGAAATTACAGATGTTTCTGTGAACTCGGCAACCTTGCCTCCAGGTTGTTATCGTTTAATTTCGTACATGAGATCACTGATTTTTCGCAGCACTTTACAAGGGCCTACTCAATCAGATTATAACTACACTTTAAGCGTTTTAGAAATATTGATAAAATTTAGCGTTTATTTATATCAAACTTTTAGAGCGCTTTTCTAGATCTTCTATAATTTTTACTTCAATATTTCAATGCCTTGATAGCAGAAAGAAAGTGGTAACAACAACACTGCTACTGTTCGTGTTTAAAAAGTTTCAACTTGTACAACATAAAGGAATCCCTTTCAAATTACTTACATAAAATTTAATTAGAGCAACATTTAAAAGAAACCGCTGTTTGGCACCTCCTCCAGGGAGGAACTTAAAATCATAACCAATAAAATTTTTAAACAACTCTAAATCATTACATTATGGCGCTGGCGGCTTTGAACTGTTATCATAAAGTTTTTTTTTCACAGAAAACTGCCTACTCATTGTAAATCAAATGAGAGTAAAAAACTGACACACAGTTGACAAGTACTACACGAAAATATATGATCGCATATCACGAAAGTGTTTCAAACAACGAACTAAAACGCTGAAATAGCAATTTCAACCAGAAACTGCTTCTAATTTGACGCCAGGGCTGGAAAACAGAGCAAAAAAATTCTAAAAAAAATCGCTCAAATGTCAAATTGGTCTGATCAAATCACCGACCGGTAAGTGGGTAACAAGTTTCGTTTCTTGAAAATGATCAATATGAAAACTTGTTTTAAGTCTTTAAGAAAATTTTTCATTGCACAGGTTTGCAAATTTCATCAAACTGAGCATGCCTTATAAATAAAACAATAGTGTTGTTGGGTTCGTTTTGTTCCGGCAAGAATTTTCATCTTAATCGATTACAACTCTTTTAAAAATCTGCTCAGTTTTTGTCGAAAAATAAAAAAAAATCCTGCAGCGAATTTCTATTTGCCTCACCTAGGTTTAAAGGTACCATACGTACCTACGCCTTGTTGTGTATGTGATCTATTTTTCGAACAAAAATCGAACCTCCTTGAATAATTTTTTTATGCCAGTGATTTTTGCTGAATAAAGGACGTTTTCATGAATCAACTGATATAATTATATTTCACTGTTTTGATCTCTTTTCTAAAATTTTATAATTTGTTATTTGTGTCATGGTAACTTTATTCCAGTTGGCGGTCAGAAAAGTGCCGAAAAATTGGAAATGCATCTTTTCAAAATTCTTCATCTGATTATTGTTAGTGTTTAATTAGAAGGTACTCATTAGTGAGTCAGATTTCACTATATTAGTAAATAAGTAAATTTAACTGTATTTATGCAAACCACGTTGTGTGGAGGGATAATAAATATCAGGCGACTCGTTAATTTTCACAAAAACCTATTAAAAAAATAAAAATTGATAAACATTTTTTTCCGTAGTTATTTGTCAGTTCAGTTGATGACACATGTCTGGATGCTAGAAAACCGTTGCCATTTGGATAGCAAACATCGTCGATAGACGTACATATAAAAGATGAAATCACTCTTCACCACATTGCAGCTATTTTGAATATGCAAACAAAATCAACATCTCACGGTAGAAATTCTCCTAATTTGCTGATAACAACGTGTTTACTATCTCCGAAAGCCAATGGAAGATGGATGCTGCCCCGGGGAGATGTTTTTTTTTTTTTGAGTGTTTTATAGCCACAAAGTTTAAATCCGCGATTGCGCGCGCACTTTTTCAACCAGACTCAACCGGCTTCCAGAAAATGTTACCCCACAGAACAGAACACAGAACTCCCCAGAATTATCTTCTCAAACGGCTCAACCGTCGCGTCAGGTAACTACGCAGAGGCACTACAGAATACCGAACCGAACCGAAGCGTACTTCGGAAAAAAAAAATCCAACGCCTAACGCCAACTAACCTTTTTACGTCCGATCTGTCCGAATCGCCACTCTGCACTGCCGGATCGGAACCGCTAGAGGAGCAATTCAGCAGATTGCCGGTACCGCTTCCTCCCCGCGGCCGATGATGACTTCCACTTCCCGTAGTGATGGAGGCGCCGCCGTCATCGTTTTTCAACAGCTGTGCGACGGCCGGTGAATCGCTGAGCTTTTTAAGCGCCCGGTTGGCACGCCATCGCTCCACAAAGTCCCAAAACTGGAGCGAATTTCGATCCCGCCCCAGGTTGGTGTCCTGGATGCACTTGAAACCGCTGTCGTCGTACCGGGCGGGATTCGCCTGCTGCAGGTAAGCATCTGGGGGCGAGAAAGAAAATTAAGCTTTTCAGCGAGGGTTACATCTGGGTTACAATATTGGAAACATCGAATGTGATTTGGCGCAAATTTAGTGAGCACATGCTTTTGAAAGCATGCTGCTAAGACGCTAAGATAATTGGGGGAAACGATTTGATGTGAGCTGCATTTTGTGCATAATTTTTTCATACAGTTTATAGAAGAATAACTACAATGATATAAATGAAATTATCCTGATATATGTGTTTCTTATAGAAACACTAGCAGACCCGGTAAACTTCGTCTTACCATGTTCAACTTAGCGTCCATTTTCTATTTTTCCTAGTTTTCTTTAAATTTCCCTTCTTTCGCTTTACTCGAATCGTCCCGCTCAATTCTATCAAAATTAAACCTAAGAATTTAAACTCAACGGGTCTTTAAAAATCCAATTTTTGTAACTTGTTCAATAAATAACTGTTTGTTGGAATATATTGCGTATGAATCTTTTTTTTTTTAATTTTAATATCGGGACAATTTTTGGAGTATTTGCCGAATATTTTGCCTAATGCAGCGCTTTCAGCTCCCAATTAGCTTGGGATGGTGTATTTTTCAGTGCTGAAGAAATAAAAAATATAAGAAAAGATTTTTTATTAACCATTTTCAAACAGCTTTCTATTCACCATCCTCATCCTTCGAAGCAGTTTGAATTAAAATCCATATTTTCACCAAAATCATTTCCAAAAAGATTCGCCTGATACCTCAGTTATTGACTTTACACATTTCAACTTAAAGTGTTCCCCAACAGCACTTACATGGCATTAAATCTGGCGATTTTGTGTATTGCAAATTCCTTTTTATTATTCAAACAAAAAATGCAAATTAATTCCTTTGAACTTTAACACAATGAATCAAAGAAACGATTAGTTTTGAAAAGAGGAAAACATATGTTTAGATATATTCATCCATTATTTTAAAGATTTTGATTGAAGCAGTTCTGATTTCAAAATTTCCTGAACATTGTTGGTGGTGATCTGCGGTTTCATTTAGGATTATGATATATTTTTAAGATTTAATAACATTTAATTGAAAAGCATTTTTTTTACATTTAATAGATCGAAAAGAAATAATCTTTTCAGGCTTCGATGGTTTCATGAATTCATTTTGTTTCCTGGAAATTATCATTTAAACAAAATCTTAATAAAATTATGTGTCTTTTTTACTGTAAATTTTAATTTTCAAAAATGTAACACCGGTCAAATCCTAACGAATATCACCACAGTTCAACTTTCATATTCTCTGGAAAAAGTAATAGAAATATCGAAGTATACATTTGTCCCATTTATTTGGGCAAGTGAAAACACATAGGTATTTTTCAGATGCGTCAGTGAAAAGACTTTAACATGAATTTAATACTTGTTCTTGTTTGTCTGTGTTATCAACTTTCCTGCTATATCCAAAGTTTTTCTCCGGAATGAATTAATGCTTGGCACTTCGATTTCACTGAATGCTGTTCAACCAAAAGACCTTGAGTTACAAAGACCTTTATAATAATTTTGAATATCCGCTTCAGATTCAACACTCGGGATATCCTTTCTGGTCATTTTGGAGATAAAATTCTTAATTGTAGATGTTTCATTGCTAAATGGCGCGTTTTCACTTATTCCACCTAAGAAGTTACAGGAATTAATATTGTTTTTAACACTTTCAGGTCATACTAAAAGTTCTTCCTAAAAATCTGCTGCCCCTGGAATATCAATCCCAAAAAAACTTTTCAACAAAAAGTAAATCAAAAGTCTCTTCTATATAGCCAAAATATGTAAAACAAAAACACATTTTTCATGATAAGTTTGTACTTGAATTGTGTGTTAACAAACAGTAAACGTGTAAACAGTTTTATGGTGAATAATTTTAAAAAAAGAGTTAAGTTTATTCAATCAAATTTTTTTTTTGGCCCAACAATTTTTAGATGAAGAAATATTGTATACACTTTTTGTAAAAGTTGATAGTTTGCACTTGCTCTAGTCTACTTTCTTAATTGAAAATTCTTCCGGAAAATGCATATCCTCACTTTTTGTTAATAAAAAGTAGATTATTTTATTGATAACTTCAATTTACGTTTGCGAAAAATCAAATAGTTCATTCGGCCTTTAAAACTTCAATCCTATCTAATTTATTGCAAAGAACAGACTCTTGTTGAGATTACGAATGACCAAGTTGGTTAAAATCCTCTATAAATAAACAAAATAGAATATAATAGACTCTTGTCCAGTTAATTTGTCAAGCGTTCTAGACGTATTGAATTATACGAAATTGAATGTAAAGCTTCCCAATTTCTTATTTTCAAACGTCCGCAAAGTGTCATAACATTATTTCATATTTATCTTTACCAAATTCATATTTTTTGGACAACAATTTTCTACTTAAATAAACACGAATCAAAAATGGTTTTAATATTTGAAATCGTCCAATGATTTTGATTAGATTGATAAAATATCAATTCGTGTCACATATAGGCGTCATTTATTACCATGTGCTGTGTACAAATAAGCAAGAAAAAAAAACACATCTTGGTTGCATATCGCTCCCACGTGCATAAGAAATATAGGTACTTGGTTGAGAAATAGGCGCCTAATTTTTAAATTTTTCCAGCGATCAATGAACAGTATGCTTTGGTTACTATTATCATGCAACGACGTTTGCTAGCGACGCCTCGCCCATGGAAACTAAAAACGAACCCCTCGAAGAAAAGAAAATCTCTAAAAATGGATGCCTGACTTTTCAATTTCAGATTTTGGCAAAACAAATATTATACCTACACTGTAAATTTTTGCCTCGATTTCCAGCAAAAAAAATTGCTGGAAACGTTCAGCAATCCAAATTTTTGCTGGAAACCAGCAATCGGTTTTCGATTTGCTGGATTTTTCAGCATTCAGTTGTGTTCTTGTCATTTTTGCTGAAAAATCAGCAATCGGTTTTCGAATTGCTGGACTTTCCAGCAATTGATCTAGTTTGCTGGAAAATCAGCAATCGAGTTGTCAATTTGGAGTTTGTTTTTCTTTCGTACGCTGAAGCAAGGTGAGATTCTATTTTACGAATTTTGGTTAAATTAATATAATTATTTTAATTTCCTCTATATTCTAGCAACCAGATAATAAGTTAAGGGTGAGTTTTTCTTGGACAGATAGATATTCTCTAAAATATTCTTATCAAAACTATTTTTACAGGTGGCGATCAACACTTTGGCACAAAGCTGCCAGCCCAGCCGGTGTTATAGAATATTTTTAAAAAATATCGTGTTTCTGGAAATAAATATATCCCTATTGAAAAACGGGAGGAATAATTGTTTTTATTGCTTATTATATGCACAGCCAGTATTCAAAATTTAATTTTGAATTAAAATATAAATTTGATACTAAATACAGCCGGTTGTGTTGAAAGAAATAGCTGGTTTCCAGTAATCTGGATTGCTGATTTTTCAGCAATTTGAATTGCTGGAAACCAGCATTAACGTTTGCTGTTTTTTCCAGCAATTTAAATTGCTGGAAATTTTGCTGGAAAGTCAGCGGGACAAAAACCAGCAAAATTTTGCTGGTTTCCAGCAAAAAAAAATTTGCTGTGTATGTTTTATTCGATCAGCAAAATGTCAATCTGAGTCACATCTAAGCGTCATTCATAACCATGTGCTGTAGAAATGAGTTAGGAATCAAGAACAAAAAAAAACACATCAAGGCTTCATATCGCCACCACTTGCATTGAAAATATGCTTGGTTGAGAAATACGCGCCAAAATATTCTCACTGATCAGTATGCTATGCCATGGTTACTATCTTCTAACGACGTCTGCTCGCGACGCCTCGACCTTGGAGACGAAAAACAAACCGCCCAAAGAAAAAAAAAATCTCGAAAAAATGGAAGCCATGACTTTTATTTTATTTAAAAAACTACAAATTTAATTATTATGGACAATTGATGCGACTTTGTGTTGTTTTTATTCGATATAAACCGATTCGCATGACTACAGAATATTCTAAAAATAATTTCATTCGAATCGTTTGGGTCATTTCAGAGGAGTAGTACTACAAACACCGTTACAAGAGAATTTTATATAATAGATTACATCAATTGGTTCAAATTCGGTGTTTCCCGGTTAAGGATTCTTCACGATACTCAATTTAGTTGATTTTAAGAAATAATGAGTGAAATACGTCCAAAGCCAAATGAATAACGTGTGTTTGAATGTTAATTAGTAGGTATCCAATTATATCGACTAACAATTTTCGACCGAAGACTCAAGATTTCAATTTTTAAAGAGGTTTAATTCGAAAACGGAAATATAAAATTCTTCGAAATTTAGAATATTCGGTCAAAATTCCTGAAGAATTTGCAGCTACTACACGTTCTAAATTCAAAGTGTATAATGATGTAACGACCATAATTAAATTTCAACATTTTTGTATGATTTCAATTTTATTTCAACCAAAAAATGTTAAATACCGTAAAACGGGGTAACTTTGATCACCGGGGTATCTTTGACCAACAATAAACTTTCCCACGTTATCATCAATAACTTAGTCTATAGTTTGAATTTTTGAAAACTGTTATCTAAATTTTAAAGCCTATTTTTTGAGTATCATGAGTATCAAATATGCAAAATTTGGTTTGTATTTGGAATTTTTTTCTGTCAGTAAAAATGTAATTTTAAAATCCTAAAATATCTATGTTTTCTAAGGCTCGCAAACAAACAGCTCTCCTGATGATACCAAAAAGCATTTAGAAGCAAACCGGTTGTTGAAAGTGAAAGAACAACTGTTTTCCTTTGTACTTGTATATTTAAAGTGCTATTTTTATAGTCATTTAGTGATAAATTCTCTATACTTAAAAAATAAGAACATTTTCCAATAGTAAGACCGTATTGGACAAATGGATAGGAACCCTATCGACTGATTAACTTTGAAGAAAAAATTAAAATGGAAATAATGGGAGGGCCTACAGGAATGTGTGAAGGTAAAATTTCATTTTTTTTGTAGCTCAAACTATTTAGCAAATAATTTAATTTTTGCCCCTAAATGTATGCACCATAGATTATAGTTCTTTTTTCGATTATAATTTTTTTTAAAGAAAACGTTAAAAAGCGAGGTAAAATTTATAAACAAGCATTTGTAAATATTATGAAAGTGTTTTTTATCCTTTATGATCAGGAAAACTCGTTAAACCGTCGAAAATAGAGACTGATCAATATTACCCCAGAGCATCAGACTCAAAACATAGACGAAATCGATTTTTAAATCAAATTTAAAGTAGTTTAATAAATTTCTGCAGTCATGTTTTACGTTCATAGGAGTCCAATACTGGTTTTAAAAATTTGAAACATGCCACATTCGCCTTAACAGAAAAAATAATAATAAAATATTGAAAAAAGTGATCAATATTACCACGGATTACGGTAACGAAAAAACTGTTTTTGTGAGACCACCTTAACCTTATGAAAACAAATTGCCATAAAACTTTGATTTCAAAAAATAAACAAAATTCCATGAATTATTAGGTTCTACAATATTGTAGAACAATGTAGGACTCTATCTTATCACACTAAGAAAATTATTTTCATAACTCAGAAACTTTGTTATTTGCAAGCATGTTTTAGAAAGCTATGAAATCTGTATTAACCCTCCAAAGCTGTTCGGGTCAATATGACCCGAAGCGCTCATCAAACAACTTTATCATCATTCAATACCAAAGAACTGAGTAAATTTACAGATCAAGTATTTTCTATGAAAATAATGATTAAATTATCGTCAAAAAAAAAATTAATTTTTGAAAATCGGTTCATTGGGTAGTGAAATACAGCTAAGCAAAGCCAGCATTGGATGTCGTTTTTTTTAAATTAAGATTTTTTTCTACCGGAAGATCTGAGATAGCGGTCAAAACTTTCATTGGATCCCAACATGTCTATATCTTGTCGGATAGATGGATTCTTGACAATTTCAAACATCAATGAAACACCTGAATACAGAAAAGCTGTCAGAAGTTATGAGTATTTTAAAAATAACATTGATTTTTCGGACTTTTTACTTTCTGAACCAGTTTCTGATAACCTTGTTATACATATCGACTTTATTTTGGAATGTTTAGTAACTACAATAAATTACCTACACAATGAATATAACATCATCAAAATAGGTTAACATTTACAGCCAGGAGAACGAAATCAAACTCCAAAATTTCTTCGTAACGGATATTTTGCGAACAACTTTGGAAGGTTAAAAGAAAATTTCGAATACCAATGCAATGGTTACTAAGACAACAAATTACCCAAACTACTAATCGGCATGGAGAATGGAGACTGGGCAATATCTATAGCGATTTTAACTCCGTCTTACCTAACTTTCCCTTTATTCAAAAATATCTAAAAATTTCACAGCCAAAATCACAATATGAATGATAAACGAAAATAAAAAAAAAGTATTATTTATTAAATTAACCGAAACTAAATTTAATTCGAATATTTCGCTTTAAAAGGTTTGATTAAAGATCAATATGTGTCGAAAAAAACTAGGCAGTTCAATGGGTACCTTATTAATAAAGTTCTAATAGAACTCATTAAATTAAATCTGATAATGAAAACATATCACGGTTTCTTTGATGGAATCATTTTATTAATCGATAATTAGCATCGCTAATGTTTGCACCATTCGAAAGCAGGGATTTTCCCCTTCCATTTGAGCCCAAACTTGAAATAATCCATCCGGGGGCTCTAGAACAATTTATTTTTTTAAAGGCTTTTAACCTTTTAAATGGTTTTTTCAAAGACAAAATCATACTAATCACTGTGAAAATGCTCGTCTTACCTTAAAAGCGTTAATCCAACGACATGTGTCAACAACACGATTTAATAGCAAACAACCTGGATACAACTTTGTAGAAGACATTAAAGTGGTACCTACAAATTAAAAGAAAAGAGTTGGAATGACACAAACAGACTGATTATTATTTCATTTGAAAAATCTAATAAAACTTCTCATCACTGATTGTACCACTAAGGCCAGAAATAGTATTCTACCAACTTAGTTATTGATTGTAGAGTTTTAAATGTTCAGGATGGTTGATTTACATTAAAAAAATCAATATTTTACACAATCTTGATCAGGATAATCTGAAGTAAACAGCATTAATGAGTTTTTATTATTCCGGAAAAAATATGATTATTGTTTGTCACTACGATTTTCCCAAAAATCGGGGGAATAATTAGAGTTTAAGATATTTTAAACTAAAATTTGAAAAATTATTAGAAAATTCAAACAGTTGAAAAAGCAAACAGTTTGGCGAAGATGGGAATTATGTATCCTGCTGTTTGCTATTTTTTTCAAATTTTCGATCTAATTTATCTTGATTTTTCGATTTTGTGCACTATAGATTGTATAGATTGTATACAAGTTTGTTGCAGGCAAGCTTTCGTCCATTTTTTCCAATTTATTTGAAATGTGAATTTACTTTTACTATCCCTCTCTCCCTTGTGATGTTTCAAATCCAAGTGGCAAAAGAAGGATTTCAAATTTGTTCCGGCCTAATAAAAAAAGACCTGCTTTACTTCAAAATTTCGTTACTCATTTATTACTTTGAGCAATGTTACATTTTTAATACGTGCATAATCTGGACAATCAATGAAAAAAAATTTAAGCATTTCAAGTAAACGAAGCAAAAAACTCGCAAAAAAATTTGGATTACTTGAGACAACTTTAAGTGATTGATAGAATACTTTCCAATAAAAGTATTAAATCAAATCAACCACTCAAAACTGTTGAGAACAAATTTTATGTTGAGATTTTGTAATCTTCTTTTTGATCGAAAAAAAATTAAAAACATTAGGTTCAGCTCGTGTGCTTTTGACAAAAATGAATAATCTTGATGTTTTGCTTTGAAACTCAAATTCGACCACATTTTTACATACACGAATGTCTCCGAAAACGCTAACTTATGCCAGCAAACATAAACAAAAAGGTTGGAATTCATTTTTGATTATATATATGGCACTTAATTATCCTTGTGGTACTCATTTCTAAGGTTTAACAGTGGAAAGTATGAAAAACTTCAGAAATCATCAATAAGGATGAATAATTTTCTTGTCAACAAAGATATTTAATTTTGATATCCAGGTAGATTATATAAAATTTGGGCTAGAATGTAAGAAGAATGTCTAATTTGTTTCCTAGTCCGAAATATTTGTTCATGAAGTCTTTGCACTAACTTATAAATATAAATAATATAAATATACTAAATATAAATAACTAAATTATCAAAAAAAGTGAGAGACATTTTTTTCACAATAAAACCCCATAAATACTTTTTTCTTCGGGTTATCCTGAACAAGATAATGTAAAAGATTGATTATTGATGTCAATAAAAAATTAAAAGCAGGGTTGATGCAATATTTGTATTCCACAACACTCATTCAATATTTATTTTAATATACTGTAATAAAGTTATCACTGAATGATAACAAATTGATGAAGACATAGTTTTTAACATCGTGAAAGAGTTTTTTTGAAGTTGTTGATTCTCATAAAAAATTTAAAAATTTGAGCAATAGATGTACAAATTTTTACATTTTTCGATGACGTAAAAAACTTAACCTAGTATGACGGATTGGTTTAATGATATTATCTACAAACTTTATATTGCTTTCATTATGCTATAATACAACTGTTGGTGTATGAATATTTTCAATCACCAATTTTTTTTAAATAAATATTTTTATAATTCAGTTAGCTGTCTGGGGCAAAATGCAACAAAATGCAACAAAATTCAAATGCAGAACTAAATCACTCATTTTACTGGTTGTGCTAAACGTAAAAACTTTTGCTACACAAATAACACACGACGTATTACAGGACACGACACTTAACGTTTTTACTAACGGAAACTAAATATCATAAGACGCGTTTCTGTATGCTGGGATATGATTCTTTTGCATTATGCGTTTGTTAACATTACAATTTCTTCCATCCTAAGATTTATTTTCATGAATTCAGCTTATAGAATATATTGTAGTATTTTTTTACCCCTAAATGTATGCTGCAGATTAACACTTTTTTCTTAAAAAAATTTTTTGGACAGAAAAAGTGTAAACTTTAATTCGAACAAAACCAAAAATTACTGCAATTGGTGCTTTATGCGTTATAGCATCACAAATGTATCAAAAACTATAAATTTTCAAACGTTTTCATTTGATTTTTCATTAGTTACAGAGTTTGTTGCAACTTACCCCTTTTTCTTAGTAGAGTAAAAATCGCAGGATTTTGTAAATTTGAAAATAACTGGTAAAACCAATATTTTTTCTGACTACGTCAGTTTGGTGTCCCATCAACCTTAAAACTTTTGATATACAAGAGGTATGATTATCTGTATGCATTAAGATTTTAGAATTCATTGAAGTTGAAAAGTGTTGCTTGTTGCCCCAGTTGACGGTACTATTTCTTGCCTTGGTACAATCAGTGTTGAGAAGTTTTATTACCTTTTTCAAATGAAATAATAATCACTATTTTTGTGACATTCCAACCGTTTTCTCTCAATTTGTATCACTGTGATGTCTCCTACAAAGATGTAGACAAGGAAATTTTCTAATAGATGATGTTTTTGAAATATGAAGTTGGATTAACGCTTAAGATAAGACGAGCTTTTTCACAGTGATAAGTACGATGTTGTCATTGAAAAAAACATTAAGAAGGTTAAAAAATCTTCGAAAAAATAAATTGTTCTAGAGCCCCCGATGGATTATTTCAAGTTTGGGATCAAATGAAAGAGGAAAGCCTCAGCTTTCGAATGGTGCAAAAAATAGACATGCTAATTTTCTAAAAACAATGTTTAGTCCCAGAGACACCGTGATATACCCGACCGAGGGATTGCAGTGGAGAGAGAATTCTTTGCATTTGGAATGGTAATGATCAAAATCCACAACTGCTTAACAAATTACAACAATTTGCAACAATTAGCACATTTTCACTCTCTCTGAGCACCGGTTTCTCTCATTTTAACTTAAATCTTCTAATTCTCTCTAACAAATTGCAACAAATTACTACAAATTCAATCATTGGCTGCAAAATTTGTTTGATCATTGACGATGATTCTCCGTTTATCTCAGTCCCCTGGATATACCTGTCAAACAAGGTACAGTTACCCTACTCCCACATTGTTCTTTTCATACGAATGAAATCAGCTTTATTTTATTACATAACCCCCAATAAATAGGAAATGATTAAATTTAACAAACGTCATGTCCATGCTAGTACATGACAAGCCTTCATCATGCATACTTAGGCATACCTCTTTCACTAGCAGCACTGGAAGTTCCATTTGTCAGTCCGTTCGTCAATTTCCCTCCACGAGCTATCACAGATCCACCGTTCTTGGCCGCCGTCTCGACGCTGGGCCCTTCAACACCATTCGTTCGATTTTCTGTCACCACCACCGGCCTCTGAGGCGCCCGTTCCTGCCCTTCCGGTTCCTTATCATGATTTGGCCGTGTCAAAAGGTGTTCCTCGCCCACTTCCTCTTCCTCGTCGTTGATGGCTGTCGAAGCGGAAATAACCGTTTCCATGCCTTCGTACCGATCGCTGAACTCTGGCACCGTTAGGAAGTTACATTTGGCATATTGAGATTTTTGTCTGGCATTGTTGGTGGGAAAATCGCCAGTTCCATTGGAAGCATCACTGAGTAGCCGAAATGCGGTTCCTGTCAGTTCCACGATTTCACTACCGGATGAATGCGATCTTCGGGAGGTTGAGCTTCCCTGCACCTTGATGGAGATGCCCACTTCTTGGTTCTGTAGATGGGGAGAAATGAGGGTTTTGCTCCCTTTCGATTGGTTCACTTTTCCCACCGATTTGGACCGCATCCGGACCGATAACGGTTTGGCGGAAACATTGTTAATGCTGTTATTGTTGCTGGCCAAGGGGGTGTTATTCGTAATGGAACGCAATACCACCGTTTGTTTTTTGACTGCTGAAACATTATTGTTGGTGTCGGTGTTTCTGGGATATCCGGCAGAAGTTTCTCGTGTAACGGAGTTATTGTTCAGATCCTCCTTCTGATTGATGCTGGGAAGCATTTTGAAGGACCTCGACTCCATTCTGGGGATTCCACTTTTTGAAAGCTTCCTCTGGACTTTGGTTATTTTCTCCACACCCGGTGCACTAGCTACAGGTTTCATTGTCATTTCCATCGGATCGTGCCGCTCAAATCCGGTCGATGGTCTTAAGTGTAAAACAATCTTATTAGATGGGTCTTTCGGTTTTCCCACAGTTGGAGTTGGCTTCACGGGAGCCGACGTTGAAGATTGCGATTCTCCTCCATTCGTCGTCTGGCCAACCAAAGTCCCATTGACGTACTGCATAGTGCCATGAGTCAAGCGAAGCTTCTGTTGGCCGGCGCCTGTCGAAACGAACGACGGAATGTTTCCTTCCGGAAGGAAAAAGCGAACCTTCCGGTTGTTGTTGTTGTTTTTCAGCGGAGAAGAATCCATCGTAGCTTTTAACCTGAAAGGGAGAGAAGAAAATATACATTATCCATTAGATGTTTTTTTTTTAATATGAAAGCTAAGGGCTTAATATATCATAAAAACATGCCAAATCACATGCCAAATTTGGTTCCATTTGCTCGATTAGCCTTTCATTTATGCTGAAAATTTTAAGGGAGTCCTCCCCTCTCCCCTTTATTTACCCCTTCGAAGGAGTGAAGACTCTTCACATATGCATTTCTCGTACCAGAATATTCTCCCATGTCGAATTTCATTCTTTTTGCTTGATCAGTTATCAAGTTATGAAGACTTGTTACTTTTAGTTGAGAGATTTTTTCTCCCCTTCCAGTGAAAGAGAATAGCTTTCCGACCTCACCGAGCTTTCAATTTTCGATTAAATAGGGAACAGACAAGCAGACAGACAGAAATACATTTTTATTTATAAACAGGGTGGCAAAGTGAAAGTGATACACTTTGTTTATTGCATACAACTCAAACCATTTGTTATTTCTCTAAATAATTGTTCAAATTTTTCACCTTGCTGTTTAATGACGGCTCATATATAGATCTCGGTTTCTGCTGAAGACACACGTAGGTCACAACTTTTTTCGGACTTAAAGTTGTTTACTCTAGAGGCAATACTGAACAAGCAAAATGGCCGAGTTTATGGAGTATGTTTTCGTGATAAACCAGCCGTTAAAAAGCCGTCAAGCGATGTCAAAATCAGACATGCGTAAGCTCGCTTCAGAAAAAATCGTACTGCTGAATTCTTCCAAGTTTAACGCTTTATGTGCAGATTGATTTTATATTCGTTCCAATCATTACGTCAATGCGCACAAAACGCAGAGAACAGCTCTGCAGTGATGATTTCGTAGCATCGCAAAAATGAAATCACATTGTGTTGTCTGTGGTGATATAGTGTTAGGATAAATGAAATTATAGTTAATTTATATTTATTTATATTATTACTATTATTATTATATACTTAATTTGTATCAAATTATAGTATGTGGAAACTACCATAAATTTGCATTTGAAATTCAATTTGTCATGACCCACATTTGGAATAAAAATATTTGTTTTCGACAATATTAGAATCAATCCCTTCAAGCGTGTATTGCTAGCGGCACAAAATGTCGAGCATGCACCCTATATGCTGTCAGTACACTGTACTAGGGGTGTACAATTGGTGACAGTGATTCCCAATGGTATTGGTAAGAAGTACGATAATGCTAGAAGACATGTGTTGGTGATTACGAAAGGCGGGCCCGTATTGCAAAAGTGAAACTGCAATCATTCTGTAAACTATTCTCGGCGAATCAAGTCGCGGCTCTGGTCTTTCATGACCTTGTGTAGTGAAACGACTGTGAATGGCAAGGCCATTCACCACACTTTTAACAAACAGGATAGCTAGTAAGTACTCAATCAGTTGCGTTGCTCCAAATTATCTACATTAGGGATTCCAATGAAATTGTTGGGCAGATTTCCTCCATCGTCTGTTAAGCTGGAATAATTGCATCTGCGATGTCAGCTGCCTCCGCTCACTCTCTATCGTCCTCCGGAGTGATGACTAGCACTTCGTGTCCTCTTTTGCCTACAATTCGCTATCGACGAATCTTTCTATCCGAGGCTGGGGCCTTGTAGATTTTGCTATGCTCCTATTGGAGAACATTTGAAGCAAAATATAAATTGCATTTCATGCATGTACGCTCCTTGATACGCTTGAAAACAGTCGGGCAGTAGGAGTCAAAAGCTACATGTTCAGACTGGATTGAATTAGGCATAATTTTGCTCAATTTTGATTTTTTTTTTCTTCGATATTTAATTAAAGCTACGTAGCTTTACTTGAACCCCTCCCCCCCCCCCCCCTCGTCACACATCGTCACACAAAGTCAAACTCCCCCCCTCCCCCTCAAATGCTACGTCATTTATTCATGTTCCCTTAGTCAATTCGTAAATATGCCTCCAAAACATTGAGAATATGCTAATTCAACATTTACGATTTGAGTGAACTGATTTACGAAAAATGGGCGGTCCTTCAATTATCACTCTTTCCGGTCTCCTCTCATAAAAAGAGAATCTCACGCATAGAGCTATAACGTGAATTATATCAGTTGATGAGTTGGCATCGTGGTAAGATATCGGACAGCCAACTCGGAGGACTGGAATTCAAATCTCGGTCGGGGAAATTTTTTTTTTGTTTATTTTGCTTTTTGTGGGAAAATCGAATCGTTGGTATCTTGTCATTGTAGATATATCGCCTCCAATTTTGTAGGTATATGCTATTTTGGTAAGTTTAATACAATTTTTTCATCTGGTATATTTGTTTGAATAATTCTGTTGTTCCTGTGTTATACCTTCATAAATGTTTGCTGGGCAGTATATACATTTTATGTTTTTAAACTGTTAGATTTTTTACTTTTTTGATAGGTGATTTTTAATCGTGAACAATCAAGCTGGATATACTAGATATCGCACCAGCACTAAATTTTACTTCGGGAGTCTGGACTTTCGATTTCCGACTTACTTCTGATAAAGAAAAATGATTTATTATGTTTCTAAAAATTAGATTTGATTGCACAATAAACCGTCTATACTTGGCGATTCAATGGATTTTCACCCAAAATAAATGTGGCTTTGTGTTGACAGATTCGTCTCATCGAAGCAATCGATGAGATGAATACCAACACACGCATGGTGGTGTTATTAGAAATAAACAGTTAGGAAATGTAACCATTGAGATAGTTTTAGTATAAATAGGACAGAATGTTTGAAATGAAGTATTCCAGTTTTGATCGTCAAACAGTGCGTTTCTCTCCTTTCCACTCCGAAAGTGCTCCCTGTCTAACAGGTTATGGGCCCAGCACTAGTGGAAAGGAGGAGAAGCGGAATCAACAGTGGACAGTCATCCAGCCAGGAAGCCGTTGGAAGGACAACGAGCTGAATCCAAGAAAAAGTCAACGAGCCGTAAACAGTGGAAGGTTGTAGGACCAGGAGCCATCTGGAAGGTCGTCGAACCGGGAAGCCAGGTGGAGGTCGAGAAGCCAGGAAAACGGTGGTCGTCGGACAAGTGCCAAGGAAGGTCGTTGGGCCGAATCCATTGCGAGCTGATCGGAATTCAGAGGAAGGTCGGCGAGCCAGAGGAAGGTCGCCGTGCCAATAAGAGAGCGTCGAGCCGGAACCAAATAAGGTCGTCGGGCCGGCGAGCCGGGATCATGGAACGTCGTCAAGTCCGGAACCAGGTGGTGGTCGTCGAACCAGGAGTCACTGGTGAACTTGCGAGCGGGGTACCACGGAAGGTCGCCAAGTCGGTGCCATCGAAGGTCGCCGGACCGGAAAGCCAAGTGGAGGTCGTCGGACTGGAACCACTGGGAGGCGCAGGCTTCAGAAAAGGCGTCGAGGCGAAGGAGAGAGCAGCAAGGAAGTTGAGACCAGAAGTCAGATGGAAGGTTGTCGGACCAGGAGCCTGATAGGTCATCGGACCGGGAAGCCAGCTGGAGGTTGGTAAGCCTTCCAGATTTTTTCTGGATCTTCCAGACTTTTTGGACTTTTGCCAGACATTTTTTTAGGTTTACAGACTTCCAGACTTTTGTCATTTCTTCCAGATATTTACAGACATTTCCGAACTTTTGAGTTTCACCATGAATTTTCTGACAAAACAGTAAAAATTCAAAATTTTCATTGCAAAAAGGCAGGAAAAGATTCGTATTAGTAATTGAAGAGTAAGGAATGCCACGAAGATGGTAGTAAAATAGGAAGTAAATCATAAAACGGAGTACTGCCGACATCACCACATTAGTCTCAGGCATTGGTAGTTTATAGAATGTATGATTATGATGAGGTGATAAGTGTTATTCCCTAGACTGCAATATTGCGATCTGATGACCAAAAAAAAAGGTTTGGTCCTTCGAACCGGATGACCGTCCGGAAAAGTGGTTCCGGAACATAATTGAACATAAAGTAAGGTCAACAAAGCCGATTGGCGGAGCAAAGTGTGAAACAAACGAAATCGCCTACGCAGTGCTGAACTGAAGTGATTGTTGTTAAGGACGAAACAAGTGCATCCTCTTTTGAAAAGCCAAGGCTTGGCTTGGATGCAATTGAGTGCATCGGACTACAGTGTCAGCCATTGCGAAAAATCAGGCCAATAAGTGTTACCCGAATACCTGAAGCAAACTGTTAAAGTGAAGCAGCTACCTGAAGTGGAACAACGTATTAGCAGATTTACAACCAGCAACCGACGCAACGTCTGGAGGAGCAGTTTTTTGGCATCTTAACAGCAGGAAGTATTAAAGAAGGCTTGGTGCATGAGGCCATAAAGTGCAAATAAAAATAAAGAATTGATTGTGAATTGATCTTTGATTGCATGAAGTGTGCCCTGTCCGTAACTTAAGATTGGTCTTGGTATTCGATTGGCATATTTTAATTTGCTTTACACATTGGTTGTGCCCATTCGCTGCTGTCAATATCGGGTTGCTAGTCTCGTAATTCGCGTCGCGATCGGTTGGAACGTAGAGTTGATCAAATTTAAGTGCAAATATTCAAGTCAGAAGCACATAAGGTGCATGTCAGAGCAAATTAAGGTGCAAGTCAGTAGCACACAAGGTGCAAGTCAAATATTTTGGTCAGAACTATTCAGTACTGGACGGATTGGGTCCAAGCTGTTTGAATTTGTCAGAAAATATAAGTTTGCTGAAGAAGTTAAGTTTGAGTTGGAAATCTTGTCAGAATTAAGTCTGAATCAGTTTGTGTCGGAATTCTTAAGTGAATATTGTTGGAAATCGTTTCTAAAACTTGTCAAAATTTATACCGTATTTGTTTATGCCGAGTGTTGCACTGGTGCACCACTAGGTGCAGTCGAACTGTTTGTTTATTCGGACGGTGTTGCACTGGTTTTGACCTGGTGGAGTTCTGCTTACGGACGGTGGCCCACCGATAATTTTGCCAGTGTTGCGAGAAAGCTTGTGAGTGAGTGAGGTAGCAATACACTGGCGACGATTTGTGTTTGTTTTTGTCGGGTACGGTGGAACACTGATCGAGGGAATAAACAAATACGGTATAAGTTTGAATCAGAAACTAAGCTTGTGTCAGAATTCTTAAGTGAATATTATCAAAAATCTGGTCTACAACTTGTCACAACTGAGTCTAAATCAATCACCCGCCGTGTTAAGATTGCACTTATAAAACCCCCCGAAATAAATCGAAAATAAAAGTTGTGTTTTAAGTGGAGCAAACTGAATCATCGCGAGTTAACTAAATCGTGTCCGAAATTGTGTTCCGGTCCCAAAACTTCGCCATCCAGACTTTTCCACACTTTTCCACACATTTCCAGATATTTTTTCAAAATCTTCCAGATATTTCTGATAAATAGTTGACATCACTGATCACATAACGAAACAACAGATCGAAGCTTACCTAACACAAAATACGAATGAACGTTCGTTCCCGACAAACCGATCGAACAGGGTTGCCAACATTTTTATTCAACAATCAGAGAAAGGTGAAATAAAAATCAGGCTACGTTGAAGTAAAGGAAATTTCGTCAGAAGTTAAAAATATGTATGTACCTGCAAGCTTTGTATGGAAATTTCATATTCTTAAATATTTACACCTCCCATAACTATTTTTGGTTGTTTTTGCTGCCAAAAATAAAAATAAAATTTTTGGAAGCGATCCATCCAGTCCTGAATTAGCGCAACGGGTTTTAACCCTCATCCGCATTAGGGTGTCATTTTGACACCATTGCAAGTTTGAAGGCTTGTAACTTTTTTCAGAAGCTTCAAAATACAAAAAAATTTCTTCGGGGACCCTAAATGAATTTAAAAGTTCTTCAATATTGCATCTTTACTTTTTTTTTTTTTTTTTTTATGGACGAACCCTGGAAGGGCTGGTAAACGGTGGATAATGTGCAACACGAGACCCCATAGTGGTCATATCACCTCTTATTCACAACTCCTATCTCTACCTCCCCGTGGTGCCGGCTGGGGTGCGAGTAACCTAAGCGGAGATCGGGTATCCAACCCCGGTGGATGCTTTGGTCGCATGCAGACTGAGAAGGTGGCCGCACGCGTCTGTTCCCCATGTCAGGGGCGGCGTGCAACAACAACCGAGCGTCTGTTCTCCAGGTCAGGGGCGGCTCAAACAGCGTCTGTCTTGCAGCAAGCGGCTGAATTTATGAAATGCGGCTCCCGCCAGCTAAGTCCAAGATGGCAGCCCCATCGCGGGATAGGGACTTTAGGCTAACAACCTACTGCTCCTGATATCTTGTATTGTTACAGAAACTGAGAGAAGAAATAACCGATTTGGAACTTTGGCAACGACTTTTAGCATGAAAACACGGACTAGAATTGGAACTTGGAATGTTTTGACCCTTGCCCAGCCAGGAAAGCTGGCTCAACTTGCTAGAGAAGCTAGCCGCCTCAAGCTAGAGATATTGGGACTGAGCGAAGTCCGTTGGCCTAACACTGGAGAACACAAGACACAGTCCGGGCAAGTACTGCTTTACTCTGGCATACGAGGAGAACATGCTACTCGGGAACGAGGAGTTGGTTTCCTGTTAAGCCCGCAGGCCCATGCGGCCCTCATAAGATGGGAACCGATAAACGAAAGAATAATCGTAGCCAGATTCAGAACACGGGTTAGAAACCTTACAATGGTCCAGTGTTATGCGCCAACTGACGTTGCCGATTTGCAGGAGAAAGAGCAGTTTTACAGTCAATTGAACAGCGTGGTTGAGAGAATTCCGAAGGGTGACATTCAAATCCACTTGGGCGACTTCAACGCAAAGATTGGCTCCGATAATCAGGACCTTGAGCGCATCATGGGGCGCCATGGCCTAGGACAGATGAGCGAAAACGGAGAGCTGTTTGTAGAATTTTGTGGCAACAACAACATGGTGATCGGTGGATCGCTCTTCCCCCATCGACCAGCACATAAGGTCACTTGGGTATCCCGAGATGGCCGAACAGAAAATCAAATTGACCACATCTGCATCAGCCGAAAATGGAGAAGGAGCCTTCTTGATGTCCGCAACAAGCGAAGCGCAGACATTGCATCTGACCATCACCTCGTCCTTGGCGAGATACGACTGAGAGTTGCGCGTGTCCAACGGCGCGAGGAGAAGGTCGGGTGTCGATACGACGTCCGCCGGTTGGAGAATCCAGAGGTGAAAAGGGCATACGTTGAACAGCTAGAATCCCGAGCCTCGGAGCTGCCGACAGACGGAACAGTCGAAGAACAGTGGTGTGGAATCAAGAATGCCTTTATCACGACGAGCCATGGTACTCTCGGTAAAGTTTGTGGAAGACGAAGTGAATGGATGTCGGATGAAACCTGGAGGATGATCGATGATCGGAGAAAGGCGAAAGTCGGAATTGAGCAGGCATGTACCGGGTCAGCCAAAGCAGCCGCCCGCTTACGATATGCGGAGCTGGAAAAGGCAGTTAAACGAGCTTGTAGACGAGACAAGAGAGCCTGGACAAACTCCCTAGCCGAAGAGGGAGAAAGAGCTGCCGCCATTGGAGATATCCGATTATTATATGATATTTCTCGCCGCCTTAGTGGTGCAAGGACTAATGCAAGAATGCCGCTGAAAAACCGAGCAGGTCAGCTGCTGACAGATCGAACAGATCAGCTCAAGCGTTGGACTGAGCATTTTGATCAACTTTTCCGAGTTACAAATAGCAATGGCCAACAGAACCCGCAGCTCGAGGCGCCCACAGTAAGTCGCATTAATGGCGTCAACTCGGAAGCGCCCTCGCTGGCTGAAATAGAAGCGGCAATCAAGAACATGAAATCCAACAAAGCCCCTGGAATCGATTGCATTCCTGCTGAAATGCTCAAAGCCGACCCTGCCTTGTCAGCACAAATGTTGCACCGTCTTTTCGCTGACATTTGGGATACTGCAACATTCCCGGCCGACTGGATGCAGGGTATCCTCGTAAAGGTCCCAAAGAAAGGAGACCTAACAGAGTGCGGTAACTGGCGTGGCATAACTTTGATCTGTACAACCCTCAAAGTACTCTGCAAAGTGATCCTGAACAGGATCCAGGAGAAAATCGACGCTACACTCCGACGGCAACAAGCTGGATTCCGATCCGGACGATCATGTGTGGACCACATCACAACGCTACGAATAATACTGGAACAAATCAACGAATTCCAGGACTCTCTTCTGCTGGTGTTCGTTGATTTCGAAAAAGCATTTGACCGACTGAACCACGAAAACATCTGGGCTGCTCTTAGACGAAGAGGGGTCCCAGAGAAACTAGTCCATCTCATCGAAGCACAGTACGAGGCATTTTCGTGCAAGGTCTTGCACGACGGTGTCTTGTCCGAACCAATCCCGGTAACTGCTGGAGTGAGACAAGGATGTATTTTATCACCGCTACTTTTTCTCATCGTAATGGATGAGATCTTGACTGGATCGATTGACTGTAGACCAAACCGAGGATTGCCGTGGAATCCTTCAACCATGGAGCAACTGAACGACCTTGACCTGGCAGACGATATTGTTTTGCTCGCCCAAACACAACAAGACATGCAGAGCAAACTCGATGACCTCACCGAAAGCTCCAAGGCAGCAGGTCTCAAAATCAATGTCGGAAAGACCAAGTCGATGGAAATCAATACAGGAAATCGTTCCAATTTCGTGGTAGCTGGACAACAGGTTGAGACAGTGGAGTGCTTCCAGTATCTTGGTAGCCAGATTACGCCTGATGGTGGTACCAAGAAGGACATCGAAACCCGGATCAGAAAAGCCCGATTTGCGTTTGCGAGTCTCCGAAACATCTGGCGGTCACGCCAGATCTCTCTACGAACTAAGATCCGAATCTTCAACTCAAACGTCAAATCCGTATTGCTGTACGGGTGTGAAACTTGGTGCACATATGCGGTGACGACGCGAAAACTGCAAGTTTTTGTAAATCGCTGCCTGCGGAACATCATCCGCGCTTGGTGGCCTGGCAACTGGATCTCGAACGTTGAACTTCATCGCCGGTGTCATCAAAAGGCGCTAGAAATCGAGATTCGGGAACGTAAGTGGAGATGGATTGGGCACACGCTGCGAAGAGATGAAAACGAGATTTGCAGAGAGGCGCTTGACTGGAATCCAGATGGGCATCGAAGAAGAGGCAGGCCCAAAAGCTCGTGGCGGCGAAGTCTAGCCGCTGAAATCCGCACAGTTGACGAGAACCTTGGCTGGCAGCAAGTGAAGACGCTGGCTCCGGATCGCCAGCAGTGGAGATCTTTTATCTCAGCCCTATGCGCCGGTCAATCGGCGCTGGACCCTTAGGTAGGTAGGTAGGTAGAACCCTGGAAGCCTGGACAAAAAAACTCCCTTTTCCGACTTTTGGTGTCATTTTGACACCACAAAAGTAAAATCTATTTAAGTCGTTTGAATTATTATGAACTTCATATAAAACTTATATCAATAGAAACCTTGTAATGTCAGTAAAATATGCTTAGAACATTATATACAGCTAAAGTTACAAGTTTTCTCGTTATTCAGCATGAAAGTAAAAAAATCCGAAAAAACATGCCTCACGAAAACTGCTGTAGTTCATATGTTACACGTCCAAAAAAATATTTGCCTTATGCATATGAAAGCTAAAGTTAATGCCTACATCATGAATACAAGAAATATTTTTTTAAATTTTTTTTAATGAAATGGTCACAAAAAGTTAAAAAAAGTGGTCTAAAAAACCTACTTTTCATTCGATTGCTAGTAAAAACTGTCTGAGCGATGGTAGAGTTTTGAAAAAAATATGACTACAAAATGTATTAAAATTCCAACATTTTGCTGTCTTTAGATTTTTTATGCAATAAAAATTGAATTTACTGGAATTTTTCAAAGTTCACTATTTTGCGCGATTTTTTTACAAATTGAAATTTCATCTGTTTTTGTGGTCCACCGTCAGGTTGTACCCGGATTATCAGTGCTTTTACTTTGTTTGGACCAATCAAGAGTATATTCATTGGAAAGCAAATTTAATCTACATTCTAGTGAGGTGCTACAATTCACGCTGTGAGATTTCACAAAAATATGAAAAATATAAACGTAAAATCATTCCTGAATTTCTATAACTACAAGCAGCGGTCCAGCAAAACGCGTTTATTTGCTCTCCGAGTAGGTACGGTGGGTGGTGATTTGGGCAGAGAGCGAAGCCGACAGACCAAATAACGATGCGTGTCGTGCATTTCTTGGTCTGTCGGCTTCGCTCTCTGCCCAAATCACCACCCACCGTACCTACTCGGAGAGCAAACAAACACGTTTAGCTGGACCACTGCTTGTAGTTCTAGAAATTCAGGAAAGATTTTACGTTTACAATTTTCATATTTTTGTGAAATCTCGCAGCGTGAATTATAGCACCTCACTAGAATGTAGATTAAATTTGCTTTCCAATGAATATACTCTTGATTGGTCCAAACAAAGTGAAAGCACTGATAATCCGGGTACAACCTGACAGTGGACCACAAAAACAGATGAAATTTCAATTTGTAAAAAAATCGCGCAAAATAGTGAACTTTGAAAAATTCCAGTAAATTCAATTTTTGTTGCATAAAAAATCTAAAGACAGCAAAATGTTGGAATTTTAATACATTTTGTAGTCATATTTTTTAAAACACTCTACCATCGCTCAGACAGTTTTTACTAGCAATCGAATGAAAAGTAGGTTTTTAGACCACTTTTTTGAACTATTTGTGACCATTGCATTAAAAAAAATTTAAAAAAATATTTCTTGTATTCATGATGTAGGCATTAACTTCAGCTTACATATGCATAAGGCAAATATTTTTTTGGACGTGCAATATATGAACTACAGCAGTTTTCGTGAGGCATGTTTTTTCGGATTTTTTTTTTCTTTCATGCTGAATAACGAGAAAATTTGTAACTTTAGCTTTATATAATGTTCTAAACATATTTTACTGACATTACAAGGTTTCTTTTGATGTAAGTTTTCTTCAAATCGGTTTAACACGCCAAAAGTTATAACGATTTGAGCTTGTGGTGTCAAATTGACACCACAAGTGCTGATTAGGGTAATGAAATCTAATGCGGATGAGGGTTAATTTTGTATGGAAATTTGTATGGAAAAACTAAATTTTTCATTAAAAAATCACCAGAGATGTACTAAAAGTTTCATAAAATATAACTTTTGATGAAACATATTCCTAACTTTTTGCAGTATAATTCATATGAGCAAAGTACAGTAAGGTTTTTATTACACTGATATACGTACCGCGTAAAAAACCGTGTAAAAAAACGTGTTAATTCCCAAAAACCGTGTGAAAAAACCGTGCTGATTGCGGAAAACCGTGTAAAAAAAGACCATTAAAATTCTGCAGCTTTGAAACTTGAAACAATAAGACATGTACATAACCTGACACTTAAGACCTGAGACCTGAGACCTGAGACCTGAGACCTGAGACCTGAGATCTGATACTTGAGATCTAAGACTTGAGACTTGAGATTTTGGACCTGAGACTTGAGACTAGAGACATGCGATCTGAGACTGCGAACTGGTACCTGAGACTTGAGACCTGATATTGAGACAACTGATATTTAAACCTGAGACATTGGACTTGAGACCTGAGACCTGAGACTTTCGACATGACACCTGAGACCTGAGACCTGCGATCTGAGACCTAAGAGTTGAGACTTTAGACATGAGACCCTAGTCCAGAGACCTGAGACCTCAGACATGAGACCTAAGACATGGGACATTAGACCTGAGACCTGAGAGTAGAGACCTAAGACAAGCTACTAGTATTAGTACCACGAGAAATAAGTTTAGCTCAGATTTCAACTTGCGACCCCTCTAGTGAAAGGGTTTGACTTGTAGGTGACGAAAAATAGTGTCACGAGTTCGCTAGTACAAGCTCTATTAGCTTGTTGTTAGTTCCGGTAGAAATTAGTTTGGCTCCGATTCCAACTTGCGACCCCTCTAGTTGAAGGGTTTGACTTGAAGGTGACGAAAAATAGTGTCGCGAGTTCGCTAGTACAAGCTACTAGTGTTCGTACCACGAGAAATTAGTTTAGTTCTAAATTCAACTTTCAACCAGTCAAGTGAAAGGGTTGCACTTGTAGGTTACGAAAAATAGTGTTGCAAATTCGCTTGTACAAGCTACTAGTGTTAGTACCGCGAGAAATTAGTTTTTCTCCGATTTCAACTTTCGACCGGTCAAGTGAAAGGGTTTGATTTGTAGGTGGCGAAAAATAGTGTCGCGACTTCGCTAGTACAAGCTACTAGTGTTAGTACCGCGAGAAATTAGGTAAGCTCCGATTTCAACTTTCGACCGGTCAAGTGGAAGGGTTTGACTAGTAGGTGAAGAAAAATAGTGTTGTGAATTCGCTAGTACAAGCTACTGGTGTTAGAACCGCGACAAATTAGTTTGGCTGTAGGTGACGAAAAATAGTGTCACGAGTTAGCTAGTATAAGCTACTAAAGCCTCCGCATTGGTAAGTAAATGCTGTTTTTGTGAGTTTTATACGATAACTGTATAATGTATATGAAACGTATAACAAAGTTGCTTAGAATTATGTATGTTGGTTATCCACCATGGGTGCACGGATTCACCGCAGTTTCTGCCAAAGTATGTGCTCACATGCATTTTTTAGATTATTAAGTTCGACAAATCTCCAATGCAACGCGTACATTATACCCGGACCCCATGGTTTCGTATGAACTGTTATGTAGTGAATGTATTGCGTGTGTTGATGTAGGTTTATTTTGGAAGAACGAGTCAATCAGGTGGGCTAGTTTACTTACAGGTATTCCGGCATCCGTGTATATATCTGGCCAGCTGGCAACTGATTGAACATTCTTATTATATAGTCAGTTATAAGTGGAAACACATCTTGCCTGTAGGCAACTTATGGGATTCGAACCCAAAAGTTTTCTTGCCGATACCGGGAATCGAACACAGTACGCCTGGCATACCAACACCAGACTCGCGCCAGCCTATCCACTAGACCACATCGGCGCTAGGTATAACAAAGTTGCTTAGAATTATACCAACAAAAATATTTGCTGGACAGTTGATAACCTAATAAATTTACTTACTTAGATGCACAAGCGCTATGATTAGGACCAAAATTTTCTAGAGATCATTGAAGTAGCATCAGCATAACATAAATTAATCTTCTTACTGCCGAAAATAGTATCGAAGATTCATTTTTATCTGCATTTTATTTATTTGCTCCGTGGAAGTAAACCCGGAGATTCCACCTTTTGGAGAAGGAAATAGCTATCAGAAATATTGACGGAAACACCAATCAACTGAAACTTTCTGCCACGTGCTGAATAAAGAAAGGAAGGTTGAAGATTACTTTATAGATTTTCAAAATGAAAAGAACCTGACAACTGAATGGCTGAATTGGATGAAATGATAATAATATCATGAGTAAATATTTCAAGAAGAAGATGAGATAATTATTTTCAGCACAACATATTTTATATTTATTCAAACACACAAAAATCAATGCAGAATTCAATTTTGCAGTGTAATTGAAACTACATGCATTTTCGAACCCTGAAGGTCGGCACGTGTTTATTTCCGGCAAAGGGCAATACGCTTTTTCAAACTGACCGCCATTCATAAAGTATGTAGTAACACAGCTAGAAATTAATTGTCGCGTGACCAAATCTGAGCATCGTTTTGCGTTGCCGTGTTTTGTTTCCGGTTACTTCGAACTAACATCCGCGGTAATGATTCAAACCACAAAATCAAAAACCCTTTTCACTCTCCCGATCAGCGCTCATCTTGTTTACCTACACCCGCATTTTCTACATATTGGAATTCTTCATCGCGTGGGCGTCTCTGGTGGGAAACGCGGATTTAATCAATCCAATGGAAAGGTGGTTCTTGTAAATGACAAACGGACACATTTATATATTTACAGCGCTGTTGATTCGACTGTTTACCAGTCAGTCTCCCAGGAGTAGAAGAAGATGTGTGCCAGCGAGAGTAAAACTGACTTCAGGTTTCGCCAAATAGCAGCAGTGGCATAAACATACATATATTTGATACTCACTGTGCAGCGAACCTGAAGTCAGCTTGACGGTGAAGGTTAAGGTTCTAAAAATATCCTAATCGAGAGAAAATAAACGTGCTCCTAAAAGTGGGTGGGGAAGGTGTGTGGAAAATACAAAATGAAAACAGAAAGAGTGCTTCGAAAGAAGATAGGTATATGTAGTTTAGAAAAAAAAAACCGGTGGAAGGATCGGTGTCAACGACAAGTGGAGCTGATTTGCTGAACGTCTTGTCAGATTAACTGCTTAGCCAGTAACGGGTTTGTGACACGCAACCTACACATCACCTGCTATGGTTGAAAAGTCGAGCACACCAGAATGGGTGAGTATTATTATCCGAAAAATGATACCTACTTGGAAAACTTATTTCGAGCGTTAACTTTCCGAAGGGCACGACCGGCGTAAGGTGATATACTGACTAAATTGACCTAGTCGGTGTTTGATTTAATAAATTAATGTGTTTCTGAGTGTTATGATTACAAGGTAAAGGATTCATAACATCAAATTAAATAGATCATTTCAAAACTTCGATGAGGATAGCTTTGCTTGAATGATTTAGCTTCTATTGCTGCAATTTAAAATTTAAAGGTCATGGGAAAAATCGATGAAATTGAAGGTTTGATCTGTTGGAGGCACTCTTTTTAATAAAAACATTGATTGGTACCTGCGACAGACCCGAATGACCCGGGTGGTTAAAAGGTCTCTAATAAATTATAATTATAATAATTGATTGGTACCTGCTTTTAAACAGTGTTTATTGTTTGAGGATCAAGGACGCTGATTAAATTATAGCTCTCTGGAGCCACATTTTCTTTTAAAATAGCAACAAATTCTATAAGCAGCCAATTTAAACGCAATGCTCCATATAAATCGATGTATTAAATTCTAATAGAGCAAGTTACAAAGTTCATTGCCTGATACTGCGAAGTTACAACTAACAGCAATGTGCGTCAATTTGTTATGGAAGGCCCCCTTTACCATGGTGGGAGGGGTCTCTTATACAATGCATGAAGCTGCTCGGCAAAAATACATGTGTGCCAAATTTGTACCGTTCGATCAATCGGCGGTAACCCAGACCCTTAGGTTGGTACCAAATTTGTTATTGATAAACCATGTGGAAAGTGATCGATTTGTTTCAAATTTTGCATCTACTTTATAAAGGAACCCCCTCCCCCTCTTATCCGGTGTGAGAGGGGATTGTAACTTATCAGAAACCATTTCCTGCCCAGAAAACTCGTTATACCAATTTTCACGACAATCGAACAAACCAATGACACGAAAAGTTTTCAGCAATAAAGTGCAGCTCAGAGGATTTGAACTTAGTGCAACAGTCAGACTGAAGGATTTTTTAAACAAAAAAAAGTCACTTTTCCATACTAAATTTCATACAAACTTTGAAATAGAAAGATCCATGCACTTGTCAAAAGTGTTTCCAGATCGTATCCTTTTACCAACACTCCCAAAAGACATTTTTGCTAGGATGCAGAGCTAAACTCGATCCTAAAGCGTAATTTTGTATCTTTCATCCATTTCTCTAATTTTCCTAACTATTCGTTGACTACTAGGACGTGGCCGGCGCCATCATTGATGTATAAAGAGAATGAGCTGCTACTCCCAAGCATAATTCTTTTGACCTTTGCACTCATTTTATGGCCTCGGTCAATCACGGAGTAAAGAGCAACCATTGGCGATGTCGAACTCGTTCTATTGAGCCACGTCTGCTATCATCGAATGTGTTTTAATTGTTTGTAAAAAATAACTAAGTTGTACGGGTAAGTAATTTTTTTTTTTTCAATGTTGATAACTCCGAATGTCCAAAAAAGATTTTAGTGGAAAACTTAGGAAAGATGCAATTTTTTTCAAAAATGCGGTAGCGCATATTGTAACTGCGCACTTAAAAAAAAAATATTTTAAATAATATTGTTATCATGTGAACAACAAAATAAATTTAAACCTAATTGAATTGAGCTTCATTTCAGGTTAGGAGTTACCCTTTGCTCCAGATGATGCAGCGCCATTCCTCAATGAAAATATATCACTGCCATAAAAATAATCGACGCTAGAATGTTTTTGTTTTTCGGTCCATCCAAAAATAAACATATTTTCGCAAAATTGCTGCCCAAACGATTGGGGAAATAGATCAGTCCATTGGATCGGATCGGGTTAATCTCCTCCATGTACGGGAATGTATTGGCGATTGGCAGTTCCTGCGATGATGGTTAATGCGGTTTGATATCTTCATTGGAAAAAAGTTTCCTCCGGCCATTCTGTTCGTTCTCTGCTGACGTAGGCACAGCAACGGACAAAACAACGCTTCCAAAACGTGGGAAAAGTTTAAACAGATGTTACGAACGCCTTATTCCGGTTCAGTAAAAGAAAATCCGGCTATCTATAGATTTGAAATTACGTTGTCTTACGACGGGCCAACATTTTGAGTCGTCGTGTGTGATTTGTGTATTGTGATGGCATTTTTTTATGCTCGTTATTTTGTTTTGGATTTCGTGAATCTAAACGAACTGAGCAAATAATTAAGCTGTTCTGCTTTTGACCGATGTTTGGTTTAAAATGCATTAGCGTTTGAATCTTATCATCTGACCTTAATTCGTTCTTTAGTGCTTATTTATCACTGTTTCAAAAACTAATGAATAAAGGCATGAAATGAAAATTTTTATTCAGCTCCCGCAAATAGGTTCTCATTTTATCGCTGTCATGGTCAGCAGTTGTACAAAATATGCACCCGAGTTGCTGTTTAACAAGGAACATTATTCTCACATTAATCACTTCCTTCGAAAGTAAGGTCGAGTTGATTTTCCAACCATAAAATCTAAGCGCCTCGGCAGGTTTGTCTTTTGGATTTTCTATAACCATCAAACTGACAGAATACAGAAGCCAGAACCAAAAATCATAGCACAAAGAAAAAAAAACTGACAACTCAAAAGAAGTATCAGTGACATGCAAACAATAAATTTCAACACTATCACGATAAGCCGGTGACACGAAACTTTGGCAATTGAAGAGAGAAAAAAAACCAAAAATAACGAGAAAAGGTGCAACTTCAGCACCATCTTCGTGCACGTGACGAGGCCAACGACAACGGAATGTGTCTTTTCTGAGCTGTTTCTAAGAGCCATCTATTTTGATTTGAAGGTTCTTTTCCGGAATGGATGCTAACGGAATTGAACATAGACTGCTAATTTTATACCCCTTCTGCTCAAGGTGAGTTGTTCTCTGGAAAACTATAATTGTTTTTTTTTTAGTTAGTACCAACTGGAAAACTTAACTTTTATTTATATCATAGAGAAACAAATATTCAACTTTGTATTTTTTTCATATTGAGTGATAAATGTTTAATCAACGCACAACTATTAATAAAAAAGAAACACTAATGACAAAAAAAAATTAAAAAGTCATACGTAGGTCCAGAAATTCAAATAAAAAGTTTATTGTGATTATATGCGTTATTATTATTATATTTTTCCTATCATCTTTGATTTTTAACAAATTTTGAATTCAAGAAGAGTTTTTTTATTATCTAATATACAGTACTGGACATTCTAAAGTATGCACTTGCTATCAAAATTTTCAAATTCCTGTATCTTTTGTCAAATAAAGAATAAGAACTCGAAATATTTTGATGTATTGTAGTACCGTAAACTGGGGGAACTTTGATAACCGGGGTAACTTAGATCAACATGAAATTTTTGCAGATAATGATCATTAACTAAAAGTGAAGTTAAAATATCTGAAAACTATTTTCTACGATTGAAAGCCTATAAATTGAGTTTCAAATAGGCTAAATTTTGTTTGTAGTTGGAGATTTTTTTATATTACTTAAAATGTAGTTTTAAAGTTTTAAAATATCCGTTTTTTCGAAGAATCACAAACAAACACCTCTCCTGATAAAATGATAGCATTTTGAAGCCAATGGGTTGTTTTATATGAAAGTTGAACTTTTTTCTTTTGTATAGGTATAGCTTTAGGGTTATTTTTATGGTCATTATGATGAATTTAAGGCATTTGAGAAAGCCTGTAAAGAACAAATAGTTAAAAACTCTATCAAACGGTTAAGTTTCAATAAAAAAAAAGAACAAAGGAACAGTGGAAGGACCTTGGGAGTTGCATGATGGTAATATTTCAATTGTTTTTTAAGACCAAACAATATTGAGAAACGTTCATAACTTTTGCCTCTAAATGTATGCAGCAACATTGTCCATCTTCTGAGTATATTTGTTTTTGAAAGAAAATGTTAAAAAATTCAATTGAGTCCAAACAAAAAATTACTGTTATTGATGTTTTTAACCTTCCGTGCTAATTGGCATCAAAACAATTATTTTGAAGATGTTGAGTTGAGATACGTGAAAAACCATGGTGATCAAAGCTGCCCCGAAATATGAAATCTGGTTTTGTAACAAACATTAGAGCCACTAATGTCGTTTGAATATTATGCTATCAATGATCATGCTTTATACTCCTTATCTTAGTAATTATTTTTAAAAAAAATTAGTGTTACAAAAAAGCAACCCCTTCCAAAATATTCGAAAATGAATTAAAAAAGTGATCAATGTTCCCCCAGTTTACGGTACCTTATTTTCTCCAGTACTGTATGTACAGTATGACCCATAAAATGCGAAAATCTATGATCAAGGTTCAAAAACACCTTTCTTGATATGATTTCATTCATGATTTAAAAACTTTTTCATTCATTCAGGCACGTAGATAAACATATTCAGAAACAATAACTCGATGTGTCCATTCTCGTTCTCAACCTCTCTCTCCAGGCGAGATTTGAATCGGGAGCATACCTTCGCAGTATAAGAATCTGACATTGAAGCCCACACCTCAGAGATGGAAGTCTCCAGAGAATCAACACCTGAGTGAGTGGATCAAATCCAGACTGCTCGGCTCGGAAGTCAAAGATCCTTCAGTTAAACTTTCATATTTTCTTCCAGCCAGGTTTGGGTTCGTTTCGAGGCATGGTGCGGTAGACTGAGTCGATTTGGGCTCACTTTTGAATTTCTCAAACCCTGGGGTCTTAAAAGAGCGTTTTTATTTAAAACTAATCCATGATTTTTTTTGCAGAATTTTTAAGTAAAGTTTACATGGGTTAATTTGATCTTTTAGGTTTGTAAAGGGTGATACGGTCAAAATTTGGTCAAGGGAAAACGCGTGTAAATCGGTGAAATCGTTTATTTAAAAAAATCAAATTAAATTTCTTTTTTAAGTTTAATTAGTATAAAATTCAGGAAAAATATTCAGTTAGGCTTCCGCTTTTCTAAATCTGGATTGCCGGGCCTTACGTTTAACCCCTGCCATCAGCTTTTGTACAGCCACCTTGTCCACCTTCTTCGCCGCAGAAAGCCAGTTTGCCTTGAACTGCTGCTCGTCCTTAGCTTTTTTTGGTCTTCTTTAGGTTCTGCTTGACAATAGCCCAGTATTTCTCAATTGGGCGGAGCTCTGGCGTGTTGGGAGGGTTCTTGTCCTTGGGAACCACCTGTCTTCTCACTTCTGTCACTTCTGTCCCGGAAGCTGCTTGTAGTTGCTTTGACGTAGGTTTCGTCGTCCATTACCACGCAGTTAAACTTCGTCAGCATCGTCGTGTACAGCCGGGATCGCACTTTGGTCGTCGTATTTTGTTTATCATCGCGATTTGGAGTCATTGCCTTCTTGTAAGTCGATAGTCCGGCTCGTTTTTTGGCTCGATGCACGATTGTAGACGATACACACAGCTTATTTGCGGCATCTCGGAGAGAGAGGTTAGGGTTTCGCTTGAAACTACCGGCAACTCTCTTTGTCGCCTCAGCGGCTTCCGGTTTTCGATTTTCCCCCGATCTAGACTTCCTGGCTGTGGACAAACGTTCCTCAAACACTTTAATTACATTTGTAACGGTTGATTTGGCAACTTTTAGTGATTTTGCCAGCTTTGCGTGCGAGTAGCTCGGATTTTCGCGATGCGCGAGCAAAATTTTAATACGCTGCTCTTCTTCCTTGGACGGCATTTTGACAACTGAAGAGTGACACACACACTTTCAAAATGAGGGGTATTCAGGTTTTTTAAATGCAAAATTGAAAGAAATACGTCAAGTTGATATTGACCAAATTTTGACCGTATCACCCTTTAAAAGATACCTGGAGACCACGGTGTACAATATAATAAGGTGATATCTTCCCGATAGTGTCGTCATTACTATCCATCTAGTGACCCTCGGTGTATGCAGAATTATCTTACGCGCGCAAAACTTTTTGCCTGGCATGCTATAGGCAGATAGTAATGACGTCACTTGTTTACATTCAAACGAGTTGTTTACTCGAGTTAGTAGCCTACCTTTTATATTTATATCGTGCCTGGAGACCAGAAGTGCCAAAAAACGGTATGGTGGAGGACGCCGGCCTACTGTGGTGACACCTGCCATGGCGAAGATCGTCAAGAAGCGTCTTAAGATAAATCCTCGTCGTTATGCCACTAGGTGATTGTAGGCGTTGTACATTGAAAAAATTGACAGATGATCTCAACATATCGTATCAAAGTCTCCGTCGGATCCTGAAAGATAAACTTCAGACCAAGCCCTACAAGATCCAAAAGGTTCAAGACCTTACGGTGAAGCAGAAACAAGAACGGGTAAAAAGAGCGAAGGCGCAGCTGAAGAGGGCCGCGGAAGGAAGGTTGAAGAATATCGTACTTTGTTACCGTTGCGATATTCAACTCGGTAAAGTTTTCCTAAAGTTATTCATTATTCGTTACTTATTAAAATTATTTGTTTATTGTTCAATGTCAGTAAGTTATTTCATATATTAATCATCAGAGCAAGATAGGTTTAGTTAAAATAAAATACAGGACTCACAAGAACACAACATGTTAACACAGGTACACTGAAACAAATACACAAAATGCTGTACTAGAACGGGTATAAAAGGAACGCACAAATAAAAAAGGTATTAGTCCAGAAGTTAAAAAAAAAGTGGTATAATTGGCCTGATGAGAGGAAAGCTACCAAAACTACTGCTAAAAAGATCTCTTTCCGCTTTGACCGCCAAGACAGCCAGGTTGCGTATCGAGAGGACTTAACCTAACAATATAAGTGTTGAACTAATAAAAGTATAATAAAAAGTTCAATAAGTCCGATAGCGGAAAATTACCAGTGCACCATTGAGAATAGCGAATCAGGTAAAAGTGAAGATCTTGGTAGTCCTCGCAGAAGTTTTATCGGCCTTTTATCCACCAGGACCCAAAACTTAGGGGCATATGCTTTATGCCCTCCGGGACCAACAAGTATCGGGAAGATTCCAATCTGGTACCGCGTTTCTGCAATTTGGACCATTTTGGCAGACAACCACCTCCCGTGATACAAGGTCGAATCCCGAAGGGAATCCACATCTGGAAGGCTGAACGGAATCCCATATCCGTTCCGGCCTGAGGAGCTGACAAGGAATTGGCAAAGTTACCGCCAATTCTTGTCAACTGCCTAGCCACACCCCAAATACCCGTAGCGTTCCGAAGGAGTAGCGTCAACAGCAGCAAAGGCCGGCCCAACGAGACACACGCCACACAAAACACAAAGGTAAATTAATAAAAACACATAAAAATCAATTCAGTGGTAGAGTGTTTGATCCTTTCCGAACAGTCCTTGATCAGCAGCAATTTGTAAAAGCCGACCTTGAGGAGCTCCGTTCCTGCTCAAGATTGAGCTAGCCACAAAAGAAGGCCTTGTGTGCCCACCCTCCACTGAGTCTCCAGAGGAACGACCAGGGACTCGAGGGCTTAGGTTTGGCCCCCTCTGGTCCAGACAGTAATAAATGGCGCCCAACTAACTACAAGCTGGTCAAGGATTTTAGGTTTGGTTAAACACAGTGAGCCTGAGGGAATTAGTTGGCTAGGGAAACTAATAACAAAGTCTCTGATGCGAGTTGGATATCAAAGTGGTTTCTCAATATCATACTTCTGGCCAAAAAGTGAAAACCTAATTAATTTGCTGCTTCAGACCAAGCGTCCGCGAACAACAGCGAACATTTTGCATCGAATATCGATGAGATCGTTATAGAAGTTGTTTATAAAAAGAAAAAGTTTTTGGGTCTTCATTCGAGTAAAAATATTCTCAGCTCAAATCAGAAAAGTTGGGGAACCAAGACAATTTTGGCGTCTGAGTGTTAAATGGTTGATTCTAGTGATCCGTTTGTTAAAAGTTTGTTTTTGGTTTCAACGTTAAGTGTTTCATAAACTAAATTGATCAGTTTGTATAATAGAAAATAATCACAATCAATACCTTTTTCTTACTCACCTGAATCGTAAACATGGACTTGCGGAAATCGTATTGTCATATGGACGTGTCGCACCTCTCAATTGATGAGGTTGAGCACGAATTATTAATCAGAAATATTTCGTTTGGTTTAGAGCATGAGAGTATCAAGCGGAGGAAGCTAAAAGACCGCTTGAAATCAGAAAGAGACGGAAAGGATTTCGGTGCCTTCCACCCGCGAAAAGAACCACAGGGAGAAATCGCTATTATTTACACAAAACTCAATACCATAAAAGATCTGCTAGAGAACCCCAAGATAGAATCCCGAGAAAGGCTTAAGCTTAAAACACGGTTGGTGCATTACAGAGTCCGCATTTATGTGTTGTTAAACGCACCAAAATCAGGCAAATTTGCAGGCAGAATAACTGAATTAGGACAATTGGCGAGTGACATTTTTTTTGCTTATTTTCCAGACACTTTTGATAGTATTGTTGAAAATCCAGAAGAGATTGAATCCGAAATTACGATGGCCCTGGAAGAAGTCAGAGAAGAAATAGAAGGGTTGAATGAAACAGTTTCGGGAAATGAACTAGAGGAAATAGGATTGAGGTACGAAGCAATAGGAGGAGCAACAAATACGTTAGACTCAAGAGTTATTGAAAGGGAAGAATCCATTGAAAGGGCTGATGAACTAATGAAAGTTCTCAGCGAATACGAAAAGGGAAATGGGGAAAATGTAGGAGAGATCATAAAGTTGTTTAAAAACTTTGTGATTCAAACTACACAACAACAGAAAGAAATGAGAGAAAAGCAAATAGTAGAAGAACAAAAGAGAATAAAAGAAGCGGAAGAAAAAGTGGGAAGGAGCAAGCGGTTGGAGAAGCTTCTGATAAATTTAAACGAAAAATTTAGAGAAACGAACGATTTAAAAAGGGAGAAAGGTACCTCGAGAAAGCGTGATGAGGAACAAGAAGTGGGAAAGGAGGAGAAAAGCGAAGGTGGATTTAGTATACAGGATGAGAAACCAAAGGTTGAAAAGGGAGGTTGGAGGGGCAAACTTGTTGAGTCAAGTATTGACTCAGAAAGTGGAACTGACCTGAAATCGGTAGAGAAAATCATTTTTAAAAAACCCACTAAATTGTCGAGAACTCATGAGAAAGGTATCTCAAAGAAAAGTTCCGACAAACTATCAAAAGCAATCAGGTGGTCAACCACTTCAGAGAGCAGTTTCACCGAAAGTACAGAGCTTACCACTTCGTCTTCGGCTGAAAGCTCATCTGATTCATCATATTACAGGAAAAGGAAGGATAAAGGAAGGTATCAGAAAAGGAAAGGAAAAGCTAGGTTGAGGAGGATACCGGTAGCGGAATGGAGATTGAGGTATGACGGGAAAGATCAAGGAAAGATGTTGACCGAATTCCTGAAAGAAGTAAAAGTGAGAGCTAAATCAGAAGAAATTTCGGATCGTGTACTATTCCAAAGCGCAATTCATTTATTTATCGGGCGTGCAAAAGATTGGTTTATGGGGGGTTTTGAAAACCGAGATTTTCGAACTTGGTCTCAGCTGGAACGAAAAATAAGACGCGAATTTTTACCGCCGGATTTAGATTTTCGAATCGAAGCCCAAGTTAATGAACGTAAGCAAGCTCGGGGTGAAAAATTTGCAGACTATTGTCACGACATGCAAACACTTTTTCGATCAATGACAAAACCGCCTTCAGAATACCGTCGATTCAAAATTATATGGCGCAATCTCCGATTCGACTACAAAAACGCGATGACCGCAGCAGGAATCAATAATCTCGCGATGCTTAAAAAGTACGGTCGTATCATCGATGAGAACAACGCGAATGTTTTCCCAAAAGTCGCGGGTGACCAAAATCGTAATCGTCAAAGCCACGTCAACGAAATGTTTATCTCGGATCCGAAACCTCGATACGCCGCGAATTCCATTGACAAAAAGCGCGTCTTCTGCAAACCGAAGCCTGAAAAAGAAAGAATAAGTCAGAAAATAAAAACAAAAAATTTTAGAAGATATTTAAAAGAAAAAGAGGGAGGGGAGAAGAGAGGTGAAACATTAGAACCCATGGAAGGGACAGCGAGGGGAACTTTACAGCAATTGGTTCAATCATATAGACGACCGCCGATCGGAGTCTGTTACAATTGTAGGCAAGAAAAGCATCATTACACGAATTGCCCGGAGGAGAAGGAGAGGTTTTGTAGGCTTTGTGGCTTCAAAAATGCATACACAAACCAATGTCCAGTGTGCCAAAAGGACGCACTGAGTTCAGCTTAAAACTTGAGCAATCTCTGCTCCAAAACACTACTTATCAAGATCAGGCAAGAAAAGAAATGAAATCGATCAGTCTTAGACCGTTTTCGAAAACCGATAATTGTTCGGATAGCCAATCGCAAAAAAAAAAATTGATACGTAGAGGAAGTGGACCGTCCACATGAGAAGGGAAATACGTGAAGAAGAAATAGCGTAGAGATGCTGGCTAATAGAAGGTTGGAGTAAAGTAAGCGAGATTAGGTTGTAGAAAGTTGATGAAAGAACAGAAGTTAAACATTTCCCCCTTGTACGACCCTGGGTGCATTGGTTTTAAGTTAGAGATCTGTCTAGCTTCCAATTGCATCAAATTTACAGTTCAAGGTTTTTGAAACATGGAATGCTCCCGACCTCAAGCGTAGATGTACTCGGGGCTTTTACAGAACTGGCTTTTACAGAACGGGAGTGGAAATTAGTTCTTTTCCACTAAGATAGTTGCTGGGTTCTCGCCATCATTAACAAAAATTTGGACTATCAACTCCAAAGTTTAGCCGAAGATAGACGACGGTAGAAGCAAAATTTATACCTCTTATATCTTATGATTTTCAGGCATGTTTTAGAAAGCGGCGAAGTAAGAATCGTCAACCTGTAAAAAAAAAAAGGATCCGAATTAGCCAGCAGTTATTTAAAATATTCGTGAAATAGTTTTCGTAGACTTGCACTCGAGTAATAATAAAAAGTATGTTAGCAAAACTGTGCACTTTCAGTGGCATCAGCCCGCTATAGCACAGGATTAGAGTCAATGAACCCATCTTGCACTAGTATTTTCACGTCGCGGAACAAGTTCTTTAGGGCAAGCCGATAAGAAGGGCAAGATTCTAAGATATTCTCTTAGGCAAATCTTCAGTCCGTAATTCCGCGGTAAAGCGTAGAAAAGCACAAAAGTCAAAGAGAAACCAAAAAAGGAAAAGTGGTATTACTTACCGCAGTAATCGAAAATCGCGACCGCTCTGTTTCAATAGTCGCATGAAATGGAGGAGTATGACAATGCATTGTTTTCAATAGCTAAAAGTGAGTGACGTTGAGTTCGATGAGGTTTGAGTGTTAAGAATTTTCCGAGAAGGGTTCATTATCTTTGTCTCTTTTTAGCTTCACAATTATTTTTATAGCTTCTCTCCTAATAGTTTCAGTAGACAGCAACAATCAAATGAAAATAGTAAGCGAATGAGGAATAGAAATGATCCATGGCATGAAAACTAGTAATGACAATTTCCAAATCGCGGCGCGTGGGTGATGACCGGTACCACTTACCCTATTTTCAGATGAGCTTATCAATAAAAAAAAATCATATAATTCCAAACAACAATCCCATAAACCCTTCTCTAGAATTCATCTTATTTAGCACTCATGAAACAGCATCATCGAATAACACTCGACATGTCAGTAGCAGAAATTTTCTTCTTTCCTCAAGTCTTTTGATTTGACTGGGTTATTGGGAAAGAGGAAGATCCAACAACGTTTACGCGTGGATAAATAATCTCTCATGCGTATGAGAGTTCATATTTGCTTTTTTCGCGCAAGCAAGATATTGGTTGTTGAGCGTATAGGGATGCTCATAGAGTTCAAGTCTATTCTGAGCGGAGATTAATTAGACGGAACTTAAGTTTAAAAAAATATGACTATATATTCATATAATATATTTTTTTTAAGGGGGAGAATGGGGTAGTGTTACCGTTGCGATATTCAACTCGGTAAAGTTTTCCTAAAGTTATTCATTATTCGTTACTTATTAAAATTATTTGTTTATTGTTCAATGTCAGTAAGTTATTTCATATATTAATCATCAGAGCAAGATAGGTTTAGTTAAAATAAAATACAGGACTCACAAGAACACAACATGTTAACACAGGTACACTGAAACAAATACACAAAATGCTGTACTAGAACGGGTATAAAAGGAACGCACAAATAAAAAAGGTATTAGTCCAGAAGTTAAAAAAAAAGTGGTATAATTGGCCTGATGAGAGGAAAGCTACCAAAACTACTGCTAAAAAGATCTCTTTCCGCTTTGACCGCCAAGACAGCCAGGTTGCGTATCGAGAGGACTTAACCTAACAATATAAGTGTTGAACTAATAAAAGTATAATAAAAAGTTCAATAAGTCCGATAGCGGAAAATTACCAGTGCACCATTGAGAATAGCGAATCAGGTAAAAGTGAAGATCTTGGTAGTCCTCGCAGAAGTTTTATCGGCCTTTTATCCACCAGGACCCAAAACTTAGGGGCATATGCTTTATGCCCTCCGGGACCAACAAGTATCGGGAAGATTCCAATCTGGTACCGCGTTTCTGCAATTTGGACCATTTTGGCAGACAACCACCTCCCGTGATACAAGGTCGAATCCCGAAGGGAATCCACATCTGGAAGGCTGAACGGAATCCCATATCCGTTCCGGCCTGAGGAGCTGACAAGGAATTGGCAAAGTTACCGCCAATTCTTGTCAACTGCCTAGCCACACCCCAAATACCCGTAGCGTTCCGAAGGAGTAGCGTCAACAGCAGCAAAGGCCGGCCCAACGAGACACACGCCACACAAAACACAAAGGTAAATTAATAAAAACACATAAAAATCAATTCAGTGGTAGAGTGTTTGATCCTTTCCGAACAGTCCTTGATCAGCAGCAATTTGTAAAAGCCGACCTTGAGGAGCTCCGTTCCTGCTCAAGATTGAGCTAGCCACAAAAGAAGGCCTTGTGTGCCCACCCTCCACTGAGTCTCCAGAGGAACGACCAGGGACTCGAGGGCTTAGGTTTGGCCCCCTCTGGTCCAGACAGTAATAACTTACCGACGAGAAACTCTCCACCGTACAGCAGTTCGTGAATAAGCAGAACGACAGAGTTTGGTTGCCAGACAGATCACGAAGCCATGCCGACTTGCTGACGGCCACACGGCGACAGAAACCAGCATCGGTGATGGTTTGGGCCGGAATCACCCGTGATGGCTGGACTACGCTTGTTTTGTCCCTGAAGGAGTGAAGATCAACCAAAATACATATCGGGAACTAGTTCTACAGAATGTTGTCGAACCGCGGGCACGTCGACTTTTTGCTTCCAGGGATTTGGTTTTTCAATAGGACTCGGCGCCGGCTAACAAACTGAAGAAAACCCAACTTTGGATTGCGCAACATTTTCCAGGGTTCATTTCGAGCTCCGAATGGCCGGCAAGTTCGCCAGACCTGAACCCTATGGGCTTCGCTGTTTGGAGTATGTTGGAGGCCGAAGTCTGCTTTAAGAAACATGAAGGTGTGGAGGTCCTGAAGCGACATCTCGTGGCAGCCTGGGATAAAATACCACAAGAAAACCGGCGGGCCTCACACGATGCGTTCCTCGACGGCGAGTGGTTAAACTCAAGGGCGAACAAGTCGAACTTTACCAGTGAATTTTGAAAAAGTAATTTGTTTTCAAGAGAAATTGAATGAATTTGAAATAAAAAGTTGTTGTTTTGATCTATTTATATGTTTATTTCAATGTAGCACTTCAATTACTGGACCCTGGAACCAGGCCCGTCCATGGGGGGGGGGGGGGGGGGGAGGGGAGGTTTCGAAATTCAAATTTAGCTAAAAATTATAGCAATACCAAAAATAATCAATAAAAAAAGAAAAGGAATTTCTAGCATCGTATTTCACTCATGATTACCACACATACTAAAAAAAAACGACTGATAAAAAAACAAAATTTTCAAATCATATCACAATGAAAGTTTGAAATGTTCGGTAAATCATTGATATATTTTTTCAAAATGATATTCTTTATTTTGAACTAGAAAGTTGTTTTAAAAGAATTTCTAAGCTAATTTAAAATAAACGTTTCCAAAACACAGTGATTAAAAGAAATCTGAATTCTAAAATAAACGTCCAATCAGGTTAAACACTAACCATGATTAGTTGTTAAGAAAATGATAATTGTTTATTTTTACTCATCTTAATTTAAATTCTTTTCTTCGTGTTCCACTGAAAGGTTGATTGAAAAATTCCGCGTAGTATTTTGATTTGAAACAAAAAATATTTAATCGCAATTAAAAATGTGAATTTTCGATAACTGAAAAAAATAATTTTGGCATTTGGAGAATTTATTCAATGATTGATGGTCTAATTTAATTTTATAAAAAGAAGAATAGATATATTTATTATTATTTGGAAAGTGCCAGTGAAAGAAGTCAGAGATAAAACTTTTTTATAGAAAAATCCTCCTTTAATCAAAACTAATGGCTTAAAAAGTTCATTTCTGAAGTTCAAAATAATAACTCCATGTTCAATTATACTTACAAGGAAATTTTGGGGAATGGTAATTTCGTGAATGATCAATGAAAACTGATAAAAATTGAAAAATAAGGAGCTCCAAGTAACAACAAATATAACACTTAATAACACTTTCAAAAAATCGATTTTTTTATTTTTTTATTTTCTTATTGTAAAACGTTTCAAGAATGTTGTGTCAAATTTTCAAGTCAATTGAAGCAAAATTTTAGAAATTATAGGCCTTTACCTCCTCCTATCTTATACTGCAAGAGCAGAAACTTCAAACGCGTTTTTCTCGAAAGCACATTTTTAAAGTCCGTGGACATCGTCATTTGAAAACTACTTTTACATTCTTTTCAAATTTGGAACATATTTTCTACACATAAAATACCAGACCCCAACGTTTTTCTTTTTTTGTTTTTTTACTTTGGAGAGATTTTACAGATAAAAAATGGCGGATTTTTTCTTGAAAAATCGTAATTTTTACTTCAAACAGCCACAAAAATTTCATAAAAATTTTTTTTAGTTGAATAAAAACGTTGGGGTCCAGAAAAACATCTATTAAAAATATTCTGCTCTGATTTTTTAACTCCAGATGGTTCTGTGCTGAGATACAGTGTCCAGCGCAAATCATGTTTTCTAAAAGGCATCCTCGAAAGTGCTCCGTCACCGGTTCATTTTTCACTATTTTTCTACGAAAAAATTACTTTCTTTTAACAATGCTTTGTATAATGCAAAAAATTTGAATACATTTGTTTGAACGATAGCTCCACCCCCCCCCCCCCCCCCCCCCCCCCCCCCCAATCCAATCCAGACTGCTCGGCTCGGAGGTCAAAGATCCTTCAGTTAAACTTTCATATTTTCTTCCAGCCAGGTTTGGGTTCGTTTCGAGGTATGTTGCGGTACACTGAGTCGATTTGGGCTCACTTTTGAATTTCTCAAACCATGGGGTCTTAAAAGAGCATTTTTATTTAAAACTAATCCATTAATTTTTTTTTTGTAGAATTTTCAAGTAAAGTTTACATGAGTTAATTTGATCTTTTAGGTTTGTATGGGAAAATTGAATATTTTGTAGGTACTGAAAAATCAACATCATTTTTGATTCTCTGTGGAACCGAGCATGCTCATGGTTTTTGTGCCAGTATATAATTTCTCTAAAGGAAATTTTCTGCTGAACAACTTTGTAGAAAATCATAGCTTCATAATCATAATCAGACAAAAATTAGCTTAGCTTAGCTTAGCTTAGCTTTGCTTGATCGACTACTCACATCCACCTTAAGTCATTGAACTCGAAATGCCACTTTAAACTATAACTGAAACTGATTTGATACTTTTGTGTTAGACTCTATTTCGTCATCATTAATACTTAAACATTTCGGATTCCATAACCGCAGGCGTGGCTAAGTAGAACGAATTCCACATAAAATGTGTATTTTCAATCATTGAAATCTCTACTAGTTCCACCGATTTCCGCGCTTATTTCAAATGGAAATGGTTCCACTTGTCATCAAAAATAATCACAAAAAAGGGGTGTTGCGAAAATGTGCACTTTTCGATGGACGAGCCTTCCAAAATTGCCAATAAAAAACACTAAATGCTATCTATAGAGCTTCTGCAACTTCTAACCCCATCATAATGTATGAGACAATTGTAGATCGTGGCTTGTTACAACTTTGTTTAAAAGACAGCGAACCATTTTATCCAATCTACAACGTGTCAGGTTCAAAAAACTGTTTTTACAAGAGATTTTTTTTACTTTGACTGTAGCTCCTGAGGGTGATGTGATAGGACTTTGACATATTCAACAAACTTATGTATTTTGATCAGATAAACAACTTTGTCGAAGACATCAAAGCCCTAATTTGAAAAATAAGAAAGTTAGCATTTTTATCTCGCTATCGGTGGACCCCTCGGCAAAAATTTTGGCACTAGAATATGCTCCTTGTAAAACTGAACAATGTTGCTGAAGACAGCAAATGTCTATCGCTTCATCCCTGGGCGCTATTAATTTCGTACAGCTAGATTGATGTTCTGCACCACTGTGCAATGGTTGCTACTCCGTGATTGACCGAGGCCATCATTTTTGTCCAGAGGTCAAAAGAATCGTGTCTGGGATTGACAGCATATTCTCAATGAACAAAACTGATGCTCTCTCTTTATACATCAATAACGGCGCCGGCCACGTCCTAGTAGTCAATAGATAGAGAGGAAAATAAGAGAAAAGGATGAAAGAAATCAAAGTTATGCTTTAGGACCGAGGTCACCTCTGCATCCTAGCAAAACAATTTTGGTGCGGATGTGGGGAAAAAGGAAATGATCAGGAAACACTTTTGACATGTGTAAAGATATTGTTCTTAAAACCTATTTTCCTATGCTTCTAGTGTTTACTATAAGGATCTTATTTTTGAAAAAATCCAAAAAGAATGTGACTGGCACTATTGTGATAACTAATAAGAAATAATGCAATGATATTTGTTTTTAAAAAAAATATCTGCTTGATTTTTTCATGAGTAATTAAATTCGCTGTTCTTTTTAGTTCATTTACGTGTAACTAACATATGCCTCATTTAGAATAAAAGAATTGCAAGATTTATAATTCGGCTGAACGCTATCTATCCAGATATCTCAAATTTATCAGAGGATTAATTTTACATACTTTCCTAACTCTAACAGTAAGGCTTGTGAACAACAAACTCGAGAGGTTTGATATAATCTAAAGAAATTTTGTGAAATGCATTAGTGTTTTAATTTTATGAAACATAGAATTTTAAACAAACATTAAATCTATTTTAACAATTTTTGAAATACAGAAAATAATGTAGCTCTATACAAAAATCTTTCATAATTTCCTCACTTTTTTCCCTGATATTCTTAAAAATTCCCAAATCAAGCTTTATTCTTTACTTCAATGAAAAATTTTGTAAACATATCTATGATCAGTCAGATTCTACAATTGCGTTTTAGAGGGAATTCGACCTCTTTTATATGGCTAAGCTATTTGTTTTAAAAAAATGATCATTCAATTTTCTAAAAAGCCTCAATTTTTATATCATTCTCAGTTATCAGCGAGAATATTAAAATCTAAAATTATAGATCTTGAAAATGAAATAATGAATCAGGTTAAGTTCTAGAAATATCTTTGATATTAGAATAAAATTGAAATAAAATTCCACGAGAGATTGAACTTTTCAGACAGGAATCAAGCTGCTCATGCCTTTCATTAGTTAAGAGCCTTTCAGTAGTTGAAAAGTAAATAAAATATTCAATACTTAGCTTCAGGTTTGAAAGGTCCCCAAGAGTAACCATTTGTGATTTGACCGATGATGTTCCGCTAGACTTACAACCTCCTACATTCCGCTGCTTGATATGCTCGCTCGCTCTTGTTGACCGTCCGGCTGACTGGCCTGTCACTCATACCGTTAGCTCCATTCTAGGTCTTCTAAATCGGCATTTTAACGATGATTAAACTTAATTTTCATAAAAAAAATTTCTCTAATCAAACAAACTGAAATTCAGGAGCCTGAAAATTCATAATCATAATCAGACAAAAATTATACAGAAATTCAAAACTTACCCCAAATCGACTCAGTCTAATGGTACGGGCTCCATCTTATTGGAAAACTACATTCTCGGGTTTACCGAAGTTTTCTCAAATCCACAAAAACAACTGATTCTTCAAAATGTTCATGTGAACATGCCGATTTACTGGATGATGTCCGACTGATGCACAAAGCATACCTAATTAGGGTGAGTGCTCCTACTTTGGACCTAGAGCCTACTTTAGTCCTAAATGCCGAAAATTGAAAATAATTCATTTTGCTGGCATAAAATAAAGATATTCCTATGCACACAATGAACTCTTATTCTTCCTGAACTCTACCATACCGTTTTTTGCCATTAAAAGTCTTTCTGATAACATTTTCAACGTTTTTAAAAATGTACCTCTTCACCAGTGGTAAATCAGACAGCGCATTTAGTGGGGCGCGTATTGAGAAATTAGAGTGTTTAAGGAAAAATAACGATTTTTTACTTTCCAAGCCAAAGTTTAAAGGGAAATTACTGTCACTGTGTAGAATATGAACCATACTACCCATTTTTCCAAAAAATCATGAAAATCAATGGAAAACTCGGAAAATTAGTAAAGGGTCCAAATATAGGAAACTTTCGACTTTCATGTTCCATGTTTAGACCTGACATCACCAAATCTTTGTATCAAAACCAACAAATTAACAATGTTGCGAATTTTTAATTGGGGCATAATTCAGAACCAATATTGAATATTTCCAACATTTTTGCCAGATTTACGCAAATAAACTATAAGTAAGTAAACACAATCAAGTTTCAGCTATCGTTTTTCTGATAGAGCTGACGGGGAATAACAGTGTTTGTGATATTTATAACAGAAATTTAAGTTTTTTTTAAATATTAAAAAGCTGTAATACTATTTTATTATAGTTATTGATTTAAGTTTACATGAACAATATATTTGTTTATTTATTTTCGAAAAATCAAACTTTTTATAGGAGTTTTAGTTCTAGGTCCCATGAAAGGAACCGGTCCAGTACCAAAATAGGAACAGTAGGTTCAAAGTTGGAAATTTAAATTATCCATATCTTTGCAAATCTCTCAATAATGGCGAAACCCATGTTGAAAATTTTCATTGAAACTTGCAGATAAGATCATGACTTATAAATGAACTTCCTGAAGGATATAAATTTCCCGTCCATTCGTGAGAAAACCTTGATTATTTAAACCAAAGTAGGGCAACTAACCCTATATAGTTCCGCGAATTATTCATCAATCAGGTTGAAGAGTAGTGGTGAAATGATCGTTTTCGTTCATCAACGGTTTTTCAACATTGCTGATGAACATAGACTACCAAGCATCCAGATGTGAAGTTTTTCTTATAAACTTTCTAAATTTGACTTTTTTCTAATGGATGGAATGGACAAATTATGTTTATTATAATTATTACAATTATTATAATTATTTGTTTATTATAATTAAGTTCATCGAACATAAATGTTTAAATGAATATGTTTAGTTACAATCTAATTAGTAAAACAATTTGGACTGACGAATTCGACGAATAAATCGGCTGGATGATTCTTCAAACTGATGCAGGTGCTCAGCATCCTGAAACATACGCATCATTGCACTGAGTGGTTCATTGTAGCCATAAGATGTTCGGTGGATTTGATGTGACAGCAACGAATTAGATCGCAGAGTTCGCGACGGGGCACTGAGGTTTATCATCTTTAGAAGATTTGGCGATTGAACTTCTCCATTCATAATCTTGACAATGAAAGAAGCCTGTTGAGTCTTTCGGCGACATGCGAGGGTTTCGAGACCCAAAAGCTGACACCGATCCGAATATGCTGGAAGATCTTCGGGATGACGCCAAGGCAGATGTCGCAAGGCGAATCTGACAAACCGCTTCTGTACACGTTCAATCCTCAAAATCCAACTTAGTTGATACGGAGCCCAGACCACAGCAGCATGCTCAGTTATAGATCTGACGAGGGCGCAGTACAGTGATTTCAAGCACAAAGGATCTTTGAATTCACGTGACACTTTGGTGATAAAGCCGAGCTGACGATTCGCTTTGTTGATAACTGAAGAGCGTTGGCTGTTGAAAGTGAGCTGCGCATCGAGGATCACGCCAAGATCATCCACTTCAAAGACCCCCTTCAAAAACTGGCTGCCGATACTATAGTCATAAGGGATCGGTGTTTTATTCCGATGAAAAGTTATCATCATTCATTCTCAACAGATTGTTTACGGTGAGTTTTACTAATACACTCATACCTCGATATACGGCCTAGAAACGTTCCAAAAAAGATGGCCCAACCGAGAGGAGGAAAATTAAGAAAATTTGGTGGCTCCAGAGAGTACAGAAAAAAATGTTTTTACAGATGCACAAAAAAGCGGCTCAGCATAGGAAAAGCATAACTATAAAAAAAAACAAAAAGACGAGTCTTTTTGCAATCGCAAGAAAAAATTTAAAAAATATCACAAATGGTTTCCTTTAATTTTTGTTTTTTTTTTTCGATAGAGTATGACGATTTTGAAAAAAAAAGATATGGAAAAACTAAATGTAAATCTCTGAATGCGTTATTCTGAATGCGTTGTCAATTTTGTTTTAAATTTAGTAACGGAATACATAAATAAGATTTAATTGTCTTTTGAGCCATTATTGAAATTATGTTGAATCAACTTTAATGAATTCCAACAATTAATTTACATTAAGAGCTTTTTAGTTACAAACAGAACATAACAAAAATATGATTATCTAAGAATTGAAGCTCTGAGTGAAAAAAAAAAACAAATGTGTCGCAAACATAGCGTCAATAGATTTTAACGAGTTAAATATCTCTTTTCCGTTAAGTAGGAACGTTAAGTATTATGTCATACGTCTTGCATCATATGACTAAGTATATCGAAGATTCTTTAAAGAACACAAAATTTTAGTAGACAGTATGCATTTGTACACATTTTTTGAGGTGGTTGGTAGGTAAAGATTTCTCCGGTTGTTTTCCTTACGATTCCTTATGGATTGTTTTTGTCCTTACGAAATTAAAAGGTGCAAATGTTAATGCATTTCAATTTCGAAAGTACATTTAATGTTATCATCTAAACTTTCGATTATCATTTTTTTATTCATGTATACCTTAGGTACTTGAAGTCTTAACACATATCGAAAACTCACCAAATACTTGTTGTTTTATCCAATCGATAGCGACTAGTTTGGTGACACACTTCGCTACTTTCTACGTCATTTCAAACACCACTGTCACAACACCAGCAGCGATTTAGTGGCTGCACGCGAAAGAGACTTACAACAGATAAAACGAAAACTGGCACATTTCAACTGAATCCAATTTGCTTGTCCCATTCAGCCGGAAATCAACACAAATTACACAAATCTACCAATAACACTCCCCAACATAGCACGAGTGGTGTTTTGCATTTCCTTTCACCTCGTTGTTGTTTTTTCTTAAGTTGCTACCAAACTGTAAGTTAATAATGACAGGATATCCTTCAAAAACAAATCCAATAAAAACTTGCAACGAATATATTCCACCCAGAAGATAGATTAGACGAATCGAACTTGCTTTGTGTTGTGCAATTCCGATTGATTCCGAAACAGCTTACAACCTTGTCAACTTTTATTTATCCTCTGTATTATGGCCAAGCACATGTGAACCCAAAAGAGAGAATTCAAAATTCCAACTTCACACGCCTGAATGTTTGCACATGCACACACGCGCCAGCCAGGTCACCGTTAAAGTCGACGTCCTCTAATCCGCCAGCCAGGAACACCTGTTCCCTTAAACTCCTCGCAAAAGTCCTTCGCAATTTGAACTCAATTTCCTCAACCTAGCACACTCAGAAAGTCCTTCGGCGTCCCGCGAAGTAGGTTCATTTGCACAATATTCACCGTTCACCAGGAGTAGTACATCACCCCCATCACTTGCCACCATTTGGCGGAATGCGTTCAATGGGCACAATTTTCCGTGTCACGATTTGTTTTTTTTTTTTCACCGCTACCTTTCCTCTACCGATCCACACCCGCCAAAATTCACGACCTGAAGCGATGCCGTCTTCTAGAAGCACCCACCCACACACGATTGGTTTTGGAGTCCGGAAAAATTGAGACCGTTCACGATCACGGCTTTTCGCCGACTGAACAAGTCAAGTGAATTTCCATCCAATCGACCGGCACCGAACGACGACGATGAGCGACTGCACCAATAAGTAGTCTAGTAGAAATTCGACTTGATATAGGTAGGTACCTACGAGGAAGACATGAATGAAACTCGACCGGAACGAGGATATTGCTTGCCAATATCCATGGCGTCTTGGGGGTGGGAAATATAGGGTGGAGAGAAGGCAAGCAATCGGTCTCGCATTTGAAGAAGTGCGATCAGGACTAGACGCTGTGTAGATGTTTGGCTTAAGCTATAATAGTGAGCTTTATTGACAGTAGGTACCTCACTTTCGACTTGGAGGAAGATCGTATGAACTTGATGGGAATCATTCATCAAAGTCCCGGAGAAATGTATCAACTCTAAGCAAATCCTAATAAAAAGGTCCCATTTCTTTGAGAAGATCAAACAAAAAGAGGTGTAGTTTTTCCTTTAAAAACTGGAATGACAAAAAAATATAATATAAATTTTGTCCTAAATATTACACAGTCACAAATCCTTTTTTTTAGAATTAGTTGAATTAGTAATTGACATCACTGTAGAAAATTTACAAAAACAAAATTATAAAGGTGTATTCTCCATGATCATTTCTATTCAAGACGGAATGCAGTTTCGACGTACAACTAATTGAACGACTTGCTGGCAGAGAGCAACAATAGCAATAAAAAACCGAAAACGGGCTTGCTGGCAGAAGCAACAATAATAATAAATTCTTTTCTTTTTCGCCTTCGGTCGTCTTCGGCTTTTTCGTCATCGGTCGTTTGAATGCGATTGCTTGACTAGGTCATTCTTTTAGCTTCAAATGACTGGGGAATGAATGACTGGCAAACGAAGTGACTGGTCGTTAAGGAACAGTCAATTGAGTTTGACGGACCAAGAGGCTGCACAGTCACAGCTTCACGCCTCATGACGATGACTTTTGCCAAGCCTGGTCAGGACTATAGCCTTAAAGATTCGGATAATATCTGTACAAGTTGTGAATGACTGTAGCATGGTAGATTCTATTTTTTTCAAAGGAACCCAAAAACGTCTTAGTTTGAAAATGGAAAATTTAAAGTTTTTATGGAATTATTATTAGTGAAAATTTCAAAAAATTTCTTGTGTATTTTGTTCGCAAACCTTTAAAAATATTCTTTTTAATAGTGCGTTGTATAGAGGAGGGTCTCCTGTATATTGTGGTAAATTTGCCACACGTAGCAAAATGCAGATTTTTTATCTTAAAGCATGAACTTAAATCTTAAGTTTTTTTTTGCACTGCAAGATTTTGCTTGTGGGCCGAACCACGCTTGGTCTACTAATGTGTGGTGGTAGATGCAACCTATCTGTATTTACCACTTCAGTAGCTGGCCCGTGCAGAATAAAAATTTAGTATGTGACAAGAATGCTTCTAAATAAAACTCTACCCGCTCATTTTCACCATTTTTAGTTTGTTCTAACTCTCTAACCGTCTACAAAATTTAAAAATTTAAGATGTTCTTACTGAAAAGGACAACAATTTTCACCGATAAAGCCGATGAATCAAGTTACAGCATAAACTGCGGTGATTAATCTATTCTTAAAAATAATTACATAATTTTATAAAGTTGGTGTTTCGAAACCCTTTACCAAATTTTTAATAACGATAATCGAAAATATAATTTGGATTATGTTGATGTTCAGAATGGGGGTAGGCTTAATAGCGGCACGTTATCCAAACATACGGGAAAATTGTGCCTTTGTAAGCTTTTTTTATCTGATTTAAGCTTTCATCTTCTATGCTATCAAGGCAAAAAAAAGCTTAAAAACGAGATTCACAAACATTTAGCAAAAAAATGTTGGTCACACATTTTATAGAGGCGTGACAGGTTGCATCTCTGTGTGTAGGTACAATATGCGTATTTTAGATATCTTTTTCGTTTTTTCGATGTAATCTAGAGACATAGATATTTTTTGTTGATTTAGTAACATCTAGGCTACGACGAAATTTTTAAAAAGCGGAACCCAGTTTTGTCAGTTTTATTAATTTTTGGTCAACACCCAGATATATTCACCAGCTTGAAACTTGTTTCCCCAAAAAATATGAAATTTCGGTCTTGAGCAAAATTGGTTAGCCGTAAATTTCCTTTTGATTATAATTTTAATGGCATGTGCGGCGGAATGAAAACTAGAGAGAATTTATTTTATAGAAATTTGAAAGAAAGATGGATAGAAAGGCATTATTACGCCAATAGGAGAAAGCTTGATAGGTGTTGAAATTTTAGCCTAGAGGGCATGTTTATGAAAAGCTCCCATGAATTGCTCCCGCACACTTCAAACGAACGTAAAAACACGCTCTCAAACCACTGGGCTCGCTATACATGGGAATTCTCTTTCTGAGTTTCTCATGTATAGTTAGCTAGTGTAGAGCAAAAGCGGGAGCAATTCATAGGAGCTTTTCATTAACATACCTTCTAGCCCAAAATTTCAACACCTATCAAGCTTTCTCCTATTGGCGCACAAATGCCTGTCTATCCACCTTTCTTTCAAATTTCTATAAAATAAATTCTCTCTAGTTTTCATTCCGCCGCACATGCCATTAAAATTATAGTCATTAAAAATCACGGCGATTAAAATCATATAACATAAATTTCCTTTTGAAAATTTATAAAATTCCAGAGAAGAAAGGAAAATCGTGCTGTTTCCCAGAAAAAATTAAAATTTTCTCATACAAATCTTTAAGTTTAGTTTTACTCATAAAAACGTTACCTGAGTTTTCAATCAAAGCAAGGTTGTTGAAAACTCAGGTTGACCTCAGGACATGAAAAATTTCAACGACCCAAAGTCGATACAGTTTAGATACGGATCGTAGATCTTAAAAGATTAATTATCTTTTTTATTGGCAAACTAAAATTCAACCAGCTGGTTTAGCAGGTTAGAGAACACATAGCATTGTGTCAATCTGAGAGTGGCTCCAGAGAGCATTTTATTTTCGGCTTCTCAGAGCTCTTTTGCAGACCTTTGAAAAGTATTGCATGGTACATATTTCAAGAGTATCATTTCACTAATGTTTTAAATGTCTTGATCCTGTTGCAGAGCAGTGGTTATTAAAACGACTTCAAAGATGACGTCGCTTCGAGATAGGTGGTATTTGACTCACAAAACTGCTCGAAAATAGCAAAAGCTAGAGGTTTATTCATATCAGCCAATAAAGAAGGCTTTGCCACAAACAATCATTTTACTAAGGACTGTATTCGAAAAAAAATGCAACATTTAGTTTTGTGAATAACTTTCGAAAGCATAAATTGAAATTGATGAAATTTTCTAAGAAACAATGCAGCAGTGGAATGTTTACATGTGCAAAATTTTGTGACGATCTGTCAAGTGCTTTTTGAGATAGCGTGCGATGAATATGTTCATAGACAAAAATGTTTGAGCAGGTTCGTGAAAAACTCAGGAAAGTTCTTTTGAGAGACCCTAAAACTGCTGGAAATCAACTATTCGACCAAATTTCATGTTATGTATTGTTCTTAGAGCCTTAGGGAATCTAATGGTGAGCTAAAATTTGAATAAAAGTGAGGATGACTGATTAAATCAAAGTAAAGAGTATGATTTTACCTTTGAAGGTTTAATCAAGAGCAATCCGAACATTTCGATTGTATAAGTGGTAAAAACGGCCAATTCTTCTTTCTGGCTCTTCCAACAGAATAAAAACAGGTCAAAATTCATGTTAACTAGTTGAAAAAGTTGTCCACCGATTAAATAAACAAAGAAGGAGGGTCAAACCGTGCGTCAAACAATTGGATATCTAGCGGGGTGAAATTTTGAAAAAAAATCGAAAAAGATTGAAAAACCATTTTAAACGAGCACCTGGAAGGTTTCCAGACAAAAAATGTTAGAGGAGATAAAAAAGAAAAAAAAAGAAAAAAAATTGATAACTAGTTTTTGATAAGGCTGGCAATTCGTCGAAGCTGTAAATCCGTAAGTGGTAAAGAATGATCGTCACAATAAAATGCTAAATATACAAGAACAATGCCTCTAATCTCGACCGTTTGGGTAATCAGATAGTTACTTAGGTACTTCATCGAGAACAACAAACTTCTGATTTGGAATTCAGTTTAGCTGATAAAATCTGATGGTGGCTCCAGAGAGTAGTTAGTTGAATTCTTCTAAAGGGAACCAACATCTAACCAACAATTTTCTGATAAGTCCGACATAATAAACCAAATATGCGAAGATCTTTTAAAACTTATTTGGAAAATTCATCGTTCAAGGTTCTCAATATTGATATTTTTTAACAGATAATCATCGATAATCACTTGAATTCTAACCTTATGATGAAACATGAATTTTAACTTTTGTTGCGGAAAGAATGATGTGATGATGTATCTGTATCTTTATGCACATTATCTGTGCCACTGTTATACCACAGACAAACAGACAGGACACTCTTAAGAAAATCTGGTCATTTCTTCGCAAAGCGATTACATTGCCATCTGTTGGCGACATTGCCTACCATTATCGACATAGTAGAATAAACCATTGAAGGTAGCCATGAAATCTTGACATTCATTACTGATAACGTAAACAATCAGTTTGGATTTTTTCTTCACTAAGCTGTTGCAATAAGAAGGTTTCTGAAGAAAGTTTTATCAGTTTCATACTTTTCATTGGGATTAGGTTTCCAGAAGTGATTAAAACGACCTTATCCTTCCTGCAGGTGGGAAGCATTCAGAGGGAAGAAATCTGTTTGTGTATGTTAATCAGTTGTGTGTAAAAACAGATTGCCGACTGGAAATATGCAGGAACAATTAAACCAAGAAAACCAACAACTTACCAGTTCAGAACTTGAAATATTATTACCTCAAATGTTCCGGATTTATTGAAAATAAATAAAGTGTTAAAAATACAAAACTCCTTTGAAAAAAGTTAGTGTTTATTTTAAAAATTTAGTTTATTCCACAGTAATTTTCGCAATTTTTCGTTAGTTTCAAAACAATAAAGTCCAGTGATAATTTCTAACACAAAATTCCAAAAATTTATTTTTGACAAAGAATATTTCCATACTAAGCACCGTAATGTGAGAGTATTCGTGTTATTTGAAGTTAGGTTTTGTTTTAAGATTATTTAGAAGATAATTTTGTATTTTGATGCGGGCTTCTTCCTTGAAAACAAATCTCTTCATACATATTTTTTCAGAAAGGTTGGACACGTTTCCCGTGACTTTGACTTTCGGCATCGTTTCAAATGGCCGCAATTTATAAATCGTATGTTCCGAACAAATTCAAACGAAATAACTGGGAAGGTCCTTTTCCTATAGAGGGGGTCTTCAACAAACAGTTTTCATTTTGCTCCAGTTGCGCTATCCACAAGCAGGGTATTTTCCAAATCTCCATCCTTCAAAACGAGATGTGACTAGCTAATCTGCATCATAACCATCGCGTGTAGTAATTCCTGAAATGAAAATAGGACAATTGGTCCAACTTGCTACATTTGAATTTCAGTACATTGTCCGGAAAAAACGGAAAGATTCAAAGGATTGCCTTACACACACTGGTTCAAACAGCTCCTGTTGCTCGGTTCGGTTGGTTTGTCTTCCAACAGGGCCAGATCGTTGAAACTAATTACCAAAATCTTGAACACAAAGCTTTCCGAATTAGAACTGAATGAAAACAAACGATAACCATAACATTAGCACCATGGAGATGCCAAAATACACAGCTACCATGATGACAAATTGGGGTTTTTTTCATTTTAATGATAACAGCGCCTCTGCTGTCGACATTGCCTAGCTTCATCAAATTTGAAGCAGTTTTGCGAAGAATGGAAACGGAGTGTCCTGTCTGTTTGTCTGTGGTTATACCTTACCTTGATATACTGTGACATTGGTCATTATAATAAACAGACTAGAAAAGTGAACCAGGCGTTATTTGTACCTGAAGATATTATTACAAATTGGCGACGAAATTGGGATTTTTTCTAAGTGAAAAGGCTTTGATTGAGTGCTAGGAACGGGTATCCAATTAAATCAGGTGAAGGTAAGTGGAAATTTGGGAACAAATGGACAGAATTGAGAAAAATGTTCTGCTTTGTTGCTTAGCAGAGAACAAAAAGAGAGGTTATGTTTTGATAGGAAAATCTATCAAGATTCAAGAATATTTGCTGAACGAGCAAAATTTCTTTTCAGAAAATAATCAAGATTGGCGCAAGTAGCCTGACGATTGGCGCGAGTTGCCAGAATATCGGCGCGAGTAGCCGGAAGATTGGCGCGAGTTGCCGGAAGATCGGCGCGAGTTGCCGGAAGATTGGCACGAGTTGCCGGAAGATTGGCGCGAGTTGCCGGAAGATAGGCGCAGGTAGCCTGGTGATTTTTTTGGTCAGGGCACGACCCGAATTTTCCGAAGCTTGAATGCGTAACTCAGATTGCTGCAGATTGCATAAACAACAACAAATAGAGTGACCAGCTGTACCAAATAAGAAAACAGTGTTGGTGGACATTTGGAGGTAAATGTTATTTTTTTGTTTTGGTCCTTCAAGTATTTGTAGCACATATTCTTCTTATTAGGATGGATTCTGGAAAAGCTTTTGCGGGTTTCCCCCCGTTTGTTTTCAATGAAGTGCCAATGGCAGAACGCCGGGGAAAGTGGCACATTTGGAAGCGGGGATTCGAAATTTGTCTCAGAGCAGCGAAAATATTCGATGCTACTGAAAAGAAGGATCAGCTGTTGGCTCATGGAGGTTTCGAGCTGCAGGAGGTGTTTTTCGGTATACCGGGCGCCGATGTTGCACATAGCGATGAAGTAAACGCGTATGATGTGGCAATAGACAAATTGGACGAATATTTCGCACCTTTGCGTCACGAAGCCCACGAGCGGTATTTGTTTTGGGACATGAAGCCAGAACCTGAGGAATCTCTTGGGAACTTTTTGATGCGTACCCAAATGTATGCGGGTAAATGTAATTTCGGAAAATCGGCGGTAGAGAGCTCTGGTATTGCGGTGGTGGACAAAATCCTTCAGTTTGTTCCATCACATTTGAGGGAAAAATTACTGCAGGAGAAAGAGTTAACCATTCAAGAAGTCATTCGCCAAGTTAATGCTTATGAGACTACCCGGCGGGCAAGTGAGCAAATTAGTGGTCAAGCTGCAGCACAGTTGGCCACTCATCAGGTATTGAAGCCGACGGAGAATTTACAAGAGATCGATGCAGTTTGTAAATACTGTGCGGGGTCTCACCAACCTGATCAACAGTGTCCTGCATGGAACAAGACCTGCGGTAATTGCGGGAGGAGAGGCCACTATCGCAAAGCTTGTTTTAGCCGTACGTCAGTTACAAGAGGTTCCACATCCAGAATCAATTCCAACAATGTGATTCAACGCTTTGGGAAACGCAGATTTGTTCCCTCGAATGCAGGGCAATCGCAGTCGAAACGTTTCCATGCAAACCGTCAGGTAAATGCTATTGATGATGTGGACGAGCAGAGGGAAAATTTCGAGTTGGTTGACATGGTTTCTACAACGAACGACAACGATGAGCTGATTTGGGCAAAGGTTGGAAATGTGTTGATCGAGATGCAAATAGATTCGGGCGTCCAGTGGAATATTATCGACGATCGAACTTGGAGTTACATGCAGCAGAATGGAGTAAAATTGATAGGTAGCTGTTCACATCCGGATAGGAAATTCAAAGCGTATGCTCAGACAGATTGTCTGGCAGTGACGCTGATGCTTGACGCGGAGATCGTTATCACTGATGGTGAAAAGCAGCTAAAAACAATAGCCCGATTCTATGTCGTTAAAGATGGCCCTCAGCCACTTTTGGGGAAGAGGACAGCTAAAGAGTTGGGTGTCCTCAAGGTTGGACTTCCAAGCAAGCACGAGTCGAACCATCATTTGGACATTGTGCAGCGATTCCCTAGTATTCGGGGCATAAAGATCCACATACCCATGGATCATTCGGTTCTGCCAGTCGCGCAGCCTCTAAGGAGACTACCGTTTGCGACGTTGACCCGAGTTGAAGAAAAAATGAATGAGTTACTCAATAAAGACATCATCGAAAAGGTTACAGGACCTAGCCGTTGGGTATCGCCAATGGTGGTTGTGGTCAAAGACAACGGAGACATCCGTTTGTGTTTGGACATGAGACAGTTGAATAAAGCAGTAATCCGCGAAACACATCCATTGCCCACAATAGAAGACATCCGGTGGAAACTTAACGGCGCGGTCTTCTTCACCCGCCTTGATATCAAGGATGCGTTTCACCAGCTCGAGTTAGATGAAGTGAGCAAACCGTTGACGACTTTCATTACACACAAAGGTGAGTTATCTTTGATTATTCCTTATTTTATTTGATCGTCATTAATTACTAGCCTGAATCTGTTACTGATGATGTATATACTTGTTTAAGGCCTATTCCGATACAAACGTCTTTTGTTCGGAATTTCATGTGCTCCGGAAATTTTCCAGAAAACTATCGAGCAAATCCTTTCCGATTGTGAATGTTGCACAAATTTTATTGATGACATTATCGTGTTCGGGAAAACTGAGCGTGAGCACGATGGAGCTCTTCAGCGGATCTTAAATAGATTCAAAGACTACGGAATCCTTTTAAATCAAGCAAAATGTGTTTTCAAGTTAAAGGAAATTGATTTCTTGGGGCACCATTTCAACGTAGCAGGGATGTCGCCGTCAAAAGACAAAATAGAAGCAATCCGTAACTGCCGTGCTCCAAATAACTGCGAGGAGGTCAGGAGTTTTCTCGGCCTCGTTAACTATGTAGGTTCTTTTATACCAGATTTGACTACAGTATCATTTCCGCTTCGGGAGCTTCTCAAGGATAAGGCGTCTTTCAAATGGGGCACCGACGAACAGCAGGCATTCGATCTTATTATCTCATACATAGGTAATGCAGACAGTTTAGCACACTTCGATCCAAAATTGAAAACCCGTCTAGTAGCAGATGCTTCTCCCGTAGGGTTAGGGGCCGTTCTATTGCAATTCTTTGAAGGAGCACCGAGAGCTGTCGCTTACGCTAGTAAAAGCCTTACAGAAACTGAACGACGTTATGCCCAAACGGAGAAAGAAGCTCTTGCCCTTGTTTGGGGGGTGGAACGTTTCAGGATCTACCTTCTGGGAATACGTTTCGAGTTGGAGACAGATCATAAACCTCTTGAGGCTATATTTTCGAGAAACTCAAACCCCTGCCTCCGTATAGAACGTTGGGTATTACGCCTTCAAGCATTCAGTTATGTGGTGGTATATAGGAAAGGAAAATCGAATATTGCAGATTCTTTGTCTCGATTGAGTCGATCGAATACGGTTAGACCTTTTGATCCGGAGTCAGAAATGTATATACGTAGCGTCATAGAAACGGCAGCAGTCGATATCGATGAAGTGGAGGCAAAATCGGAATCCGATCTCGAGCTTAGCGAACTCCGAGAATGTTTGAATAGAGGCATTTGGAACTATACATCGAATTTAATCAAACCATACCATGCATTCAGGAATGAGTTGGGCACCGTCGGGAAGCTTATTGTTAGAGGCTCTAAACTTGTCATCCCGAAAGAACTCAGACAACGCATGGTACAGTTGGGTCACGAAGGGCATCCAGGAAAAACTAAAATGCAACAACGCTTGAGCAGCACCTGTTGGTGGCCTGGAATGGATGAGTCAATTGCTAAAGCTGTTGATTATTGTGAAGGATGTAGAATGGTTGGTAATCCAGAACGCCCTGAGCCAATGCAACGTCGAAAATTACCCGAAGCACCGTGGATAGACCTCGCTATCGACTTCTTAGGACCTTTACCATCAGGAGATTATCTTTTAGTCATTATCGATTATTTCAGTCGATATAAGGAGGTTGAGATCATGCGTAAAATTACAGCGGGAGAGACAGTTGAACGATTAGAGAAAATCTTTACCAGGTTGGGATATCCAAAAACACTTACGCTGGATAACGGACGGCAGTTTGTAAGTACTGAATTCGACAATTACTGCAAAGTAAGAGGCATCACAGTTAACAGAACAACGCCGTACTGGCCGCAAGAAAACGGTTTGGTTGAGCGCCAAAATCGTTCTCTGGTAAAGCGTTTAAAAATAAGCCAAGCATTGAATAGAGATTGGAAACACGATTTGTTGACTTACCTATCTATGTACTACTCTACGCCCCATAGTACGACTGGTAAAACTCCATCCGAACTCATGTACGGCAGAAATGTAAGAACGAAGATTCCAGCCTTAACCGACTTAAGTTCTGCGGTGCCGTGTACTGACTACAGAGATCGAGACCAACTAGCTAAACAGAAAGGGAAGGAACATGAGGATCGGCGTAGGCGTGCCAAGCTGTCTGAGTTAGTTGTTGGAGATAAGGTCTACATGAAAAACGTTCTTCCGGGAAATAAGCTCACTCCCACTTTTGATAACAAAGTCCTGACGGTCAAGTCCAAACAAGGGCCTAGAGTAACGGTACAGAACGATGAAACGGGTAAGCTGTACGAAAGGAATTCAACCCATCTTAAAAAGATTTTAATTGATAACTCTCCAGCCAAAGGTATAGTAAAACATAGCTTGTCACTTTCAATTCTCATTTTAACTTATTTCAGATAATCCCGGAGATGATGATGGCAGCGATACCGAGGATTTCAGAGGGTTTCCAGATGAGTCAGGGAACAATGACGCATCGCCGTCACCCTCGACTGCCGTCGTAGATATTGGGAAGCGTAATAAGAGACAGCGGAAAATCACTATGCCTAAACGGTTTGACGATTGTTTGATGAAATTCTAAACGTTGTTATCTTATATTGAAGGGGAGATGTGATGATGTATCTGTATCTTTATGCACATTATCTGTGCCACTGTTATACCTTACCTTGATATACTGTGACATTGGTCATTATAATAAACAGACTAGAAAAGTGAACCAGGCGTTATTTGTACCTGAAGATATTATTACAAATGATATTAAACATTTTTTTCGTAAAGTTCGGAATTAAGATTCAAAACCAGAAATAACTAGAATTTGAGTTATTAGTTGAATCAAAATTATAAAATCAGAAACAACTTACAATGCAGGAGTAAGAAATTATCCTAAAAATACAGGGTTTGAATCCATGATTAAATTTCAGAAACTGGTTTCAAATCCAGTATATGATCCAATATTATTTTCTGAATACCGGCAACCCGAAAACACCGTATCACCACCGCCAAACAACTTTAACCATACCGAAGAACCATGCAAAAATCCCTTTCCGCCTGAAGTCGAGTGTATTGGCCTCGATTGGTTTTTCATGCTCACTCTATATAGGTAAGCAGCTTCTTTAGCTAGGTACCAACCCTCCTTCATTGCTAGAGCTCCGATGTTTGCCGGAAGCCGAGACGGCGGCGAAGCGACGGTGGGAAAATGGTGAATATGACGACCATGATGATAGGATACCAATCATGGCAATAATACAATATAGTACCACCTGTTCTAGTTTGTTTTGCGTATCGATGGGGGGCGTCCGAGTTTCATGTTTTCATGTTTCCTCCTTTCCACACGACGGCGGAAAATCCTAACCCCGGGCACAAGGAATGGAAAATACCTTCATCGTTGTGAACTCTTGACGGCGTGCGGCGCGACTGCCTATTTCCCTGTTCTAGAGTTTGCCTTTTCGTGTTGCAGTTTTTTTTTACATATCTAGGCTGATTGCGGCATTTCGTTAGAATGCCGTTTGGCAAATGAGCTGGGCGCTCCGCCCGCCAAACCGGAAAAGGGTGCAATTATTCCGAACCCATGCCACGATAAATCATCATACAGTTGATACATGCAAATATGTAAGCATTGCCAAAATTCCGTTGCAGTGCTAATGGTTCCAAAATGGTTCTACGTAAAGTTCCCTTTAACAATTTTGGTGAACAATACAGCCAGTATAAGAGACTTTTTCTAAATGATTGAAATTTATTTTTAGTCCTTAATAAATATAGGCACTCCTGGCTGGGAAATCTGAACTTTCAAGGTAATGCTCGGATGATTGCCAAACTTAAGATCTGTTAAGTAGTATTCCATAAGAAAAATGCAATACAACATTCGAACCAGCTAAATCTTAGATTCGAATGACATTAATGCTTTGGCATACTTGTTGGACATAAGCTCGTTAAATTTATTTGAGAAGGATAAACTAAGTTACAAATATTTCAACTAGAAAAAATCGCTATCTATTTATTTTTTTTTACCAACGACTTGTTAGCTTCTTAAGTGATCGAAAACCATTGCTTAAGAGCAATTGGAATAATAATTCTCCGAGTGTTTTCGAAATCCAATTTTTATTCTCTCACCGATAACCCTTCAAAAAATACGCAATATCCATGGAAACTAATCGTATATGAATATCCATGCAATAATTTTTTTTTTTTTAATTTTAAACCTATTTTTGAATCATATAGGAAACATACGACTTTAACAAACATAAACCGTTCAAACCACTCTATTCATGCATAAATCATCTCTCATTAGCTGATTTTTTATAGCACCTATTTCATATAGAGTTGTTTTCGACATTTGTCCTCAAAAACTCTCTGCTACAAAAAACGAGCAGCTAGTCGACAGACATCCAAACATGGTCATTTTTTAGGTTGGTTTTTACCAAAACTGAAAAATGGTGGTGAAAAATTAGCATAATATCACGAACACTAGCAGCGGCAAATAGGACTATTTTTTTCTAAGGTTTTCATCCTGTTGGATGATTCATCCCTCAAATAGGACTATTCAAGCGTAACCCGATTAGTCAGCAATTACTAAATAGGGTCATTGATTCGGTATAGGGTGATTCGTAGCTAGACTAAATCACAGAGAACAGACGTACAAGCTAGCCCACGAAACTTGTGTAAAAATCCCAACACCCTTTTTGAACTATTTTTGGTTTTTTGGCTACGATTACGCCTTTTTGAAAACTGGGCACTTTAAAGTTGATTTGTAACTCTTGAACGGCTCAATAGATGGCACTGTTTTGTAAGACTGGCTGTTAGCCAATCGGCAGATTTGCGATGAACCCCTAATAATCCCTAGGGTCGGCAAGCTTACACAAAACTAAGTTGCAGGGAAGTTCGGGAGAGCTAAGAAAAACTCCTCGGATCAAGTTTAGGTACCGTTTAATTTACTGCAGTTTTTTGTTCACCCACCACTTTCTTAAACTAGTTATCTGACCTTGTTTCCACTGGCAAGTTTTCCGTTTCTCCCTTGACGTCGAGCTCGGGTTCGATGAGGTCGGCTTTGGGCTGGCTGGCTCTCGCTGGTCGTGTTGTTGTACCCGGTCCCACCTTGGGTGCTGAACCGGGCACTGATAGTCCTTTGGCGGCAAGCAAGCGGCGTGGATGCTGAGTACCTGACCCCACCTTGGGTGCTGAATCAGGTACGAGGGTAAGTAGCACCGGCGGCGGTCGGTCGATGCTATCGGTGGCGCACTAGGTCCTTCGATGGCGAACGAAGCGCGTGGCGACGTCGTACCTGGCCCCACCTTGGGTGCTGAACCAGGTACCGAAATGAGTAACACCGACGGGTGTGGTTGTCGGTTAAAGTCGTAGAGCGCTGTGGCGCTCTCGGGGTTTGGTTGATTTAAAATCAAACCGAAACAGCGGGGTCCTGGTAAAATTCAGGAGCATATTAGGGACACAATTTGGGCAGGGGCAAAATGGCGTGGGGTTACCTGGAGTTCCAATCTATTCCCGCTTAAGACTGGATTTTCCTTTCTGTGGAATCCTTCAATGGCGATGATTCCTGTTCCGTTTTTATATGAATGGAACAAAGCACCAAACTTTGGCAAACGATCGTTTAATTTTGGGATCGCTATGATACGTTCGCGAACTAATGGCAGAGTAAAATGGTCATTTTCTTTACAACCTTCTCTGACCCTATTGCCGTTCATTGCCCCCGTCCCGCGCTCGTTTTCGCCTCGCCTTATCGCACGCCTCGCCTCTTCGCTTGAAGACAACGGCTCACATCTCTGCACTGCGCTCTGGTGGTGGGTTGTTGAACGACCATCTTTCGCCCGGTCGTTCGCCTGGTTAGCGTGGCTTGGTGAACTGCTTCATCAAGGAGAACCCCTTAACCCCCACAAACAACACTGCAACATTTATTTAATTTACGACAACAAGATCAACGCGGCCTCCTTCGACTGACTAGCAACGCTTACACTCTCCCACTGCTCGGGGAAAAATATTTACAAAGTAAATATTTTCCTTTTAAACCATCACTAGTCTAGAGCGAACACACCGAGAACACATAGCTCTGAACCTGTTTCCACTAACTAATAATCGCACGGTTGAATTGACAGAACTTTACGGTTGCTGGAGAAATATTTCACACCGAACGTACTAGATTCCGAAAAACATTTTACTAGAGGAAAACGCATAAAATCTTCGAGTATTGTGGTTTGAGTATCGGGGTCATAAGTTATCATCATCGGTTACCCGACTCCTCTCAGTTTCGGGACACTTGGTCCTGTACTGACCATCAACGTCTTTCGACTCCGGTCTCCAGCGATCAAAATATCAAAGCCACATGGACTTGATAACCTCACACAATACTACCCGATTCTATTTAGATTGCTTAAAAATATTTTACAAATTCCAATATAAATTTCAAGTGTTTTTACAAATTCCAAAAAATTTTACAATAGTACGAATTAAAATAAATAAATAAATAACATGAAACAAATTAAAAATTATGAGCTAAATCTAAATTAAAACAATAAATTATATTTATTAGGAGCATTTACAAACAAAAATATCACAGTCATGCTATGCTTGATCATGATCAATGAAACATTTCACGCGATCTGTCGGAGTTGCGATTTTGTATTAAATTTACCATTTTCAACTGTATATGTGATCACATGGATCTTATTGATCTGTCAAACTGATGGCAAACATAAACAACGAAAACTGGATAGCATGCGGATGGAAGGTAAAGTTTTATTAGGCAATATTTCTCGGCAAGCTCGATGAGAATATCCCTAATTTTATTGTTTTTGGTGGGCAGTGGCCTTAAGCTCCCCTTAAACATTAAGGTTATGGATAATTCCTGGTACTTCCTTGAAAATTGCCTAATAAAACTTAGCTGCATCATGGGTAAGTAAAGCAGCATGGTTTTTTTTTATATAAATTACGAAAGCTCGTTTGAACACTAGTGTGCGTAAGACCGTTGGACTATTCTTACGACTGCTTAAGACAATCGATTGGGTGCAGTTCGGAAGAATAAGTGCCTACGCAAATGCATCACTTAAGTTCATACTTGCTTTCTATTTACACTACCGATTGAAATGTTTGAGACATACAATAAGTTAAACCAAACTTTTTTTTTGTTTTCAATTTTCAGATGGATGTGTGATGATGATGACCATAATGATGGACATGTATGAAGGCTACTTCACTGATGGTAGGCATGAGTGCACCCACTGTGCCACTTCTTTGATAACGATCGCTTTACGATGATGTTTGCTTTACGACGATGAGCTGCGATGATGTATTTGAACGCAGGGTTGCTCGTGACGCGTCGAACGGTGTTGCGATGTTATGCTCTTGCGATGCGATGTTATGCTTATGATTATACAGAAATCGTTCCTATTTTTGCGTACGAACCCGAATATTTGCGAAGTTTTCAAGGTTTATACTTTTAGATCCGCGGCCGAGAAAACCCCTAACGGTTTACCGTTCAGGTCCGCAAGCTCGTATGAACTAGTGCCCCGTTTGCTGAGGACTATGCAAGGGAGGTATTGAGGCCCAAGTTTGGCGTTATATTTTTGCCCAGCTGATGACTGTCGGAAGTTGCGTTTAAACACTCGCTGGCCCGGTTGGAATGAGGGTGAGTAACGCTTGTGGCGTAAGTCGTATCGTCTTTTTGTTTCGTCGTGGGTTTTTTTGAGCTGACCTACCACAAGACTTTTTATGTTTTTGCTTATTCCCCTCCATTTTTCCATCCGTTGCTCTTCCGATAGATCATCAACTGACTCTAAACGGTGATCAGAGCCTTTGGTCACTATTTCGTGGCCAAATATTACACAGTGTGGACTGAACTTTGTGGATGCATGGACTGTGTTATTGATTACGTACTCAATTTCAGAGATACGTGTATCCCACAAAGTTTGATCAGTTTTAACGTACGATCTGATCATTGAGTTGATTGTGCGGTTTAATCGTTCAGCAGGATTAGCTTGGCTGCGGTGGCGCGAGTTAGTCCAATGTTGTATCTCATATTTCGCAACAAAGTTATTAAATTCTTTGGACAAGAACGTGCTTGCGTTGTCCGATATGATGATTTGGGGAGCAGAGAAACGTCTGATCCATTGCTCTTCCAACACTTTACACAGATTTACATTCGAAATTTTCCGAACGGGGACAAGCAAGGAATATTTTGAAAAAATATCCATGACAACTAATAAATGACTATTGCCTTGCTTGCTCCGCGGTAAAGATTGGATGTAATCCATGCAAATGAGTTGAAAGGGCCGGCTGGCGATTCTCTGCTTCCCCATTTCAGGTACGCTGGAGGTTGTTGCGTGTTTATTTTGTTTGCACGGAACGCATTTTGCAACGTGCTTGCGTATGTCGCTGCACATGCGTGGCCAATAAAATCGACGCTTGATTTTTTCTACACACTTATCGTAGCCAATATGTAGACTCTTATCGTGTTCATCTTCAAGAATGTGGGTTCGCAGCGAGGCAGGGACACACTGTTTCCATTCGAAACGGTAGTCCAGTGTGTCTGCCTTTGCTGCTACGAATTTATAAAGTTTCCCATTATCAATTTTGAAGTCGATGTAATTTTCTGGGCTTTTTTCAACTTCTGCGAACAGCTTCTTATACCACCCATCTTCCGGTTCCGAATCTAGTGTCTCAATAGATCGAGAAAGAGCATCGGCGACCACATTTTCCTTTCCTTTTCTGTGACGAATTTCCATTTGGAATTGCTGAAGCGTGATACTCCACCGGCTTAAACGGGAGGACGACCTCCACTTCGCACGCATTATAAAAGTCAGAGCAGACGAATCGGTAACCAAAATAAATTTGGTTCCCTCAATGTAGCCTCTGAATTTTTCAATGCAGCGAAGTGCAGCTAGTCCTTCCTTTTCAGCCGCGTGGTAGTTCAGCTCAGCCCCTTTTAATTTTTCGGAATGGTATGCGATAACTCTTTCCTCTCCATTTTGCACCTGAGTGAGGACACCTGCAATAGCCGAATCACTAGCGTCAGTTTGAACAGTAAACTGAAGTGCAAAATTAGGATTGGCCATTACAGGCGCCGATATGAGGCGATCTTTAATTGTCCTGAATGCATCATCTGCTGCCGTGGTCCACTGCACCCTCTTTGGCTTGTTTCTCAACAAGTCAGTGAGAGGTGCCGTAATCTCACTAAAGTTTTCGATAAACCTACGGTAGTAATTGGTCATACCGAGGAATCGCCTGAGCTGTCTTACCGATTTCGGAACCTGATATCCAACGATCGCTTGAACGCGATCGGGATTAGGCCGTAAACCATCTTGGGACAAGACGTACCCAAGATACGGCAATTGTTGACAGCAGAACTTAGACTTTTTCAAGTTAATGCATAAATTCGCTTTCTTCAAGCGTTCAGCCAAATCTTTCAGGCGCTGAATATGCTCCTCAAATGTTTGAGATGCTACCACAATGTCGTCCAGATACACGAATATTGACGGCTCGAGAGCACCATGGTCCAGAATTCTATCCATACACTTGCTCAAAGTGGCTGGCGAGTTACATAACCCCATTACGCAACGTGTCCACTGGAAGAGTCCTCTTCCAGGGATCGAAAATGCCGTGTATTTCCGGGACTCGGGGTGTAATGGAATTTGAAAAAAAAGCCTGAGACAAGTCGATAGTAGAAAGGTACTTCACTGGACCTAGATGACTCAGAATTCGGTTCTGGTGCGGCAAAGGGTAGGCATCTCCTTTTGTGCGCTCATTGAGCTTTCGCGCATCGAGACAAATTCTCACTTCGGAGGTGTCTTTTTTTGCGACCGGTATGATGGGCAGCGACCAATCCGAATTGGATGGTTCCACTATATTGTCTTTTAATAATTTGTCCAGAGCTTCGTAAATTTTTTTCTGGATTTGCGGACTCCACGGGTAAGGATTCTGTCTGATTGGAGCCGCATCTTTGAACTCATTTTTGAATTCGATGACGTGCTCTAGGACGTTCGTTTTTCCAAATTTTCCCTCCTCGGCATGAAAAAACATCCTTTTTGTCTTTTCCAATTCGTGTAATTGGGATTCGGAAAGAGTTTCTTGCATTTCGGTAATTTCACAAGCTTCACATTCTGCTAAATTTTCTGGCGGATTTTGAATCGAAGGAATGATACCAAATTTTTGCCAAAATCATACCCCAAAATGCACATCCGTTTGAGGTTTGGGGCGAATATTAAATTTAATATTTTTGTCGTGTTATTAACCTTCCAAAGCCGTTCGCTAAATATCTGTTTCGGGGAAATTTTAGTTGAGGTTTGATTTTGTTCTCGTGGCTGTAAATGTTAACCGATATTGATAATATTATATTCATTGTAAAGGTAATTTATTCTAATTACTCAAGATTTAAAAATAAAATCGATATGTATTAACAGGTTATCAGAAACTGGTTCAGAATTTATAAAGTCCGAAAAATCAATTTTATTTTTAAAATACTCATAACTTTTGACAGAAAAGCTGTATTTAAGTGTTTCTTTGACGTTTGAAATTGTCAAGAATCCATTTTTCCAAAAATGTATAGATACGTTGGAGTCCAATGAAAGTTTTGACCGCTATATCCGATCTTTCGGAAGAAAAAAATCTTACTTTAAAAAAACTACATCCAATTTTGTCTTTGCTTAGCTGTATTTCATTTCCCAATGAACCGATTTTCAAAACTCAAATTTTAATTTATTGTCGTTAATTTGATCATAATTTTCATAGAACATACATGATCTTTTAAAATTCCCAGTTCTTCAGTATATTGGAATGATGATAGAGATGTTTGAAATATGCGCTTCGGGTCATATTGACCCGAACAGCTTTGGAGGGTTAAATGTTACGGGAACGTCGGCACACCCTAGGATTTCTATATTTTCCCCAGAGGCTGTTTTCAAATTGACGAAAGCTGGATCAAGGTTTAAATTTAATAACTGAATTATTTTTCTCGCCCCAACACCCACAACCGTTCGTGCAGCTCCACTATCCAAGAGACCGATCAGTTCAATCCCCAACAGCTGGATTTTCGCGAAAGGTCTTGAGTCATTGCTAAGATTTACGAGCAACGTAGCAATCTCGTCATCTTTAGCACGATTCATTACTTTCGTATAACCCAATTGCTGGAGAATGTCTGTTGGCTCTTTTGAATTAGGAACCTGAGGCCTTACAGAATTTGGTTGACTGCTCTGCCTCATTGAACAGCCTTTTTCGCGTTTTTTGCGTCACAGTAAGGGCATTCCGAAGTGGCGAAGCCTGGAAAGCCACAAGCCCAGCAGAACATGTTCCGGGGTTTTTCGCAGACTTTGAAATCATGGCCCTGCTCGTGGCAATTAAAACAGCAGCCGTATTTAACCGGGATATAAGCTTTAACGATTCTTTGGAATGGATCAGTTCCACTTGTGCTGGGGTTTTGATTCCAGCCCGCAAAATTTTCTGTAGTTTTAGCTTTATGTTTTTGTGAAAATTTTTGAGTTTCGCCCGATCTTTGATTTTCTAACGGTTTGTTACGGTAATTAGGATATTGAATTTGTTTATAATTGTTGTTACTGTTTTTCGTATATTGATCTGTATTTCGTTTATATCTATGTTCATTTTCAAAACTGTTTGCAAAACGATTTCTTTGATCGTATACTTCTTCGATTTCCGCATTCGATCTCCCCGGAAAACGATTTTCTTTTTTGAAATAAATTTGCCAATTGATTGCATCAAATCGCTTACCGAACTCCCTCATTTTAGGAATTGAATCAATGCCGGCAGCTAGCATCGCAGTCCTGCAATCTTCCCTGGTATTGCGGAACAAAGCTTCGAATTTTCTATGGTCATCCCACTGTTTGGACATACAACGGAAAATACGGACGACATCAAGGTAAAAATCTTGGAATTTTTCACGCGGTCCCTGTCTTCGCGAGTTGACTAACCTTTCGTATTGGTAGTCCATATCAATGGGCATAAATTCGCTTTTAAGCTCTTTGACGAGATTGTCCCATGAACCCAATTCGTTGGAGCCGTTAATCTCCATAAACCAGGCACGTGCCTTACGCGTGAAAAGGTGATGCGCAGACGCAAACAATTCTGCTTTAGAGAAACCTTCCGATCTTGCATTGAACTCGACTTCTTTTAAAAATTCGTTAATCATTCTACCATTATCCATGCCATCATATCGAACGGTCCACTTGTGAATGGGTAGGCGGTCACGACGTGATCTTATTTCCGTGTTGTTTTCGTTAATTTCACAGATAGACGGTGGTTTAATTTTCTCGACCAAACTTGGTAACGAAGCACCTTTGATTTTCAACCACTCATCAAAGTTAGTCGGTTTTTTTGTGCTGCCAGTTTCTGAACGGACGGAACTGCTCGACTTTTTTCCGGTTGCATACGCCACGGGCTCATTTTTGTCGCGAAAACGTTCCAAAGCCGAAATGCGTTCGAGCAATTGGCTCACCGTTGATTTCAGCTTATTGTTTTCGCCTACCAGTTCGAGGATAGCTTTGTCTTTCTCGTCTAATAAACCCGAAGCATTTTCCCGATCCGCATCAAATGAATTATTTCCGAATTCATCGTGCTCTTCTTCCGCATTAGAAATCTGGTCAACGTAACCGTCTTGCTCATTCATAGCCTGTTCATTTTCGTGTACACCTTGTTCATCCACATTCTGTTCGATATTCATGGCAGATTGCATACTTTCGTTTATTGCGCTCAATTCAGCCTGCCTAATTTCTTGTAGTGGAGAAACGATTGAAAAGAACATGCTCAGAAGTTTGGTGCACTCAACAGCAATGATAGCAATGCTGTTAGCGTCATCTTCGTTCTTAGCATGTAACTTTAATCGTTGCATCCTGAAATATACATGTAAGAGTTTGGTTTTGTATAAACGATCTGGAACTTTTTTTGCTTTTTTGCCCTTCAATGCATTCCTAATCTCATCTAACTTGACTCCACATTCATTAATTTCGTCTTCTGCCTTTTCCCATAGTAGTTCATAATCATTTGTTTCTTTTTCTCTTTCAGTTTTCAACAGCTCTCGTAGAGCGCGTTCCTGGCTGCTGCGCCTCAAATCAGACACCTCTATGTGGCGGATACGCAACTCATGATCAAGTTCTTGATCGGAAAGATGAGCTGGGTTAATCGTTAAATACTGTTCTTTTAGTTGTGATTCCATTTTCGCGCAGAGAATTTCAGAGCTAAACGATAGATGAAAATCCACAAGAACAGCAAAAGAAAAGTTATATAGAACTACCAAAATAATGAATGCAATGTCAATGAGATAAAATCATGAATCAAATTAACACCAAGGGAATAAATTAAACACATACGATTAAAAAATAATAATTTAAAAAAATAGATTAAAATGTTAGATTACAGTAGGTACATTCACATAAGAGGCCACTTTAAAATGTAATTGTACGAAACTAATTAGGTTAAAATAAAGAAATTTTTGATTTTGTTGTTTTACTTTTCAATATCACAGTTCATCACACCAAATCATCACAACATACAGTTAAAAATCGCTCCAATTTAAAGATAAATTCTAAATTCAACTTCACTCCGATTAAATTTTTAAACAATCGTGTTTTCCCCGTTCATTTGAACTTCAGAACCCCTCTGTTAAATATGAAATAAATTTCAAAAGCGGTTGAAAGTTTTGTAATTCAACCAATTACTGCAAAAATTATTTAAAGGAAACCTGGATGTTTTCCCAGAGAATTCTGCAACGGATACCGGTGGAACCCCTACAACTAGTAACAGTAAGGCAGTTTTAGTTGGGCGCCAAAGTGTAAGACTGGCTGTTAGCCAATCGGCAGATTTGCGATGAACCCCTAATAATCCCTAGGGTCGGCAAGCTTACACAAAACTAAGTTGCAGGGAAGTTCGGGAGAGCTAAGAAAAACTCCTCGGATCAAGTTTAGGTACCGTTTAATTTACTGCAGTTTTTTGTTCACCCACCACTTTCTTAAACTAGTTATCTGACCTTGTTTCCACTGGCAAGTTTTCCGTTTCTCCCTTGACGTCGAGCTCGGGTTCGATGAGGTCGGCTTTGGGCTGGCTGGCTCTCGCTGGTCGTGTTGTTGTACCCGGTCCCACCTTGGGTGCTGAACCGGGCACTGATAGTCCTTTGGCGGCAAGCAAGCGGCGTGGATGCTGAGTACCTGACCCCACCTTGGGTGCTGAATCAGGTACGAGGGTAAGTAGCACCGGCGGCGGTCGGTCGATGCTATCGGTGGCGCACTAGGTCCTTCGATGGCGAACGAAGCGCGTGGCGACGTCGTACCTGGCCCCACCTTGGGTGCTGAACCAGGTACCGAAATGAGTAACACCGACGGGTGTGGTTGTCGGTTAAAGTCGTAGAGCGCTGTGGCGCTCTCGGGGTTTGGTTGATTTAAAATCAAACCGAAACAGCGGGGTCCTGGTAAAATTCAGGAGCATATTAGGGACACAATTTGGGCAGGGGCAAAATGGCGTGGGGTTACCTGGAGTTCCAATCTATTCCCGCTTAAGACTGGATTTTCCTTTCTGTGGAATCCTTCAATGGCGATGATTCCTGTTCCGTTTTTATATGAATGGAACAAAGCACCAAACTTTGGCAAACGATCGTTTAATTTTGGGATCGCTATGATACGTTCGCGAACTAATGGCAGAGTAAAATGGTCATTTTCTTTACAACCTTCTCTGACCCTATTGCCGTTCATTGCCCCCGTCCCGCGCTCGTTTTCGCCTCGCCTTATCGCACGCCTCGCCTCTTCGCTTGAAGACAACGGCTCACATCTCTGCACTGCGCTCTGGTGCATCACCGAACTCTACGGGCAAATGAAGGCCGTCGGATTGAAGCAAACAGAAAGATTTCAGCATACACAAATCGAGACGAGCAGAGTGTTTGCATCCTTCAGCAGGCCAAAGCAACTAAATCAAGCGCAAAATGTGCTACTTTCAAGGTCGTCCACATCACAGTCATCAACACAAAAAAACGGAAAATCGAGGCTGCAAAAGGTAAGAGCAAAACAATTGCCGAAACTGCTCCTAATACCACTTGAAAGAAGAGCGTATACGCAGATTCTAATGCTTCCAATATTCCAGAAAATCACAGAAACCTAAGTCCGGATATCGCCGCTCTGATGATGAACAAGCCACTCCTAGCATAGAGGCGATTGGTACAGAGCCAAACAAATCAGGGAGCCAGGAACCACAACATTTCCCATGCTCGCGGAATACCACTTGCCACAAACCACTTATATCCCGCTTGAATCGACGTACCATAGAAACAATTCTTTATATTCAGCAGTTCCGTCACTATCAATACTATTCTTTGCTCCAGAAACCGATTCGATGTCGCAAAAATGAGTCTTATTAATCAAAACTTCGTCGATTGGGCCATCATTACCAACTTGCCATTGTTACGAGCCCTTTTCAGACTGTCGACAACAACTCCATGACAATGTCGTCACTACGTACCGAAACATGAGCAATTTGAATCATCATGAATAAAGCACAAACCGACTTCTTAGCTGCTGGCTCCAATTAGATGCAAGACAATCCGATTTTGAGTACAGATACCACTTTCAACTTTGACAAAATACAGCATCACCAACAAACTGAGAATCAGCATAAGAAGAAAACTGCAACTATTCAAACATTAGAAATGACATAATACTCCTTTCAACGGCTCCTTCTCACCTTATTGAACATTTCAAGCTTTTTACAGGTGTGTACAATCTATAATCTATGTCTTGAAAATCCAGCAATCCTTTGTGACGTTAATGAAGAATCTTTAAGAATCTATCACAATAGCTATATAATGTAAAAGTAGATGTCTCACTAGTTCTGAAATGTATTCATTTCACATGCTATTCAATATTATGATATTCAATATATTCCTTCACAATAGCTTAGTTTTGACGCTTTGCGATCGAGAATCAGCAAAAAGAATTTGTTTCAACAGATTTGATGTTTAAGGTTTTATCTTTAATTTTGAATGTCATACAGTATCACCAACACGCTGAGAATCAGCTTTGGAAGACAATTGTATTCGAAACATTCATCATAATTTAATCCAATTAGGTTCCTTATGAAGATAATTATAATCAGTTCACTATTGTACAACTAGCGAATAGAGTTAAAGGAACTTTTCCTGCTCTGGTTATTAAGTGAAGTTCACGTAATCTTTTCTATTTAAGTTTTCAAGATGAATTTTATAAAATCTCAATTTATCAGAAACGCCATGGAATTACAAATTATGACTTTTGAACAAACAAACTAAAACTGATCGCTCTTTAGCTTTGATAGTTGTTACTAAAAAAATCGTCCTAATTAAAATATTTTGAAAGGGACGAATAACCATTTGTTTTTCTATATGAACATCTCTGTAGATTGTCAATGATAACTTCAATTAAATTCTCAATCAAACCATTGTTGCAAAAAAACTGTGATGTGTTATCCATGCTTCTGAAATATGGAATATAAACTTAAAAGTGCTTTAACTATTTTATCTACTCACATGAATTTCACATTTATCCAACCTTATGAGCCCAATCAGTTCAGTGTTATTCAACAAGAAAATGAGTTGAAAAATCTAGTTCTAGTTCTTTCCCCCTTTAACAAATTGTTTACCGTCTATTTGAATACATAAAATGTTATCCAATGTCATCATCATTTCTGCATTTATGGCATTTCAAATTTCAAACTTTTTGAATATTCATCTACACATTTCTTTTTATTCAGATATATAAAATGTTACTCAAAGAAAATCTCAATTTATACAAAATGCCGTGGCATTTCAGATTGTCCAAAATTAAACAATTTCACTTAAACGAAACTGGTTACATGTAGTCTTTGATTTTTGTTTGACCGTATGATTGTTTTCAATTATTTCTCTTGTAGCTAAGCGTCCCTTCTTTTTCGTTGTAAGATTCACGGAAATCAATATCCCAATGTTTACCATCCTTTTATCAATAAGATATTTATTTACTAAGAAATAACAAAAAAATTTAACTTGAGTAATTAAATTACTATTCTTCCACAAACCATGCTATACTTATGCAAACAATCATCTTTCTCATATTTGAATAATATAACCTATCAGTATTGCAACTCCTTAAGTTTGTGACCTCTCCCGCAACTGAATCATTATATTGTGTCTTCTCGCACAACTTTATTTTACTTAACCTGTAACAAGCCTTCTCTAATCGATCATTTTCACATTCCAAATCATTCAACCGTTTTAAATTTCATCTCGTTTAGTTTGTGACCTGTCGCACGAACTAAACGGGACTTGAACTCTCGCAAGTCGTTTTTTGATGAATCATTGTATTGTGTCCTCTCGCACAACTTTATTTGGACTTGACCTGTCGCAAGCCATCTTTTATCGATCGTCATTTCAACATTGCAAATCATTTTTCAAAATTTTGAATTTCATCTCATTTAGTATGTGACCTCTCGCACAAACTGAACGGGACTTGACCTCTCGCAAGTCATCTTTTGATGAATCATTGTATTGTGTCTTCTCGCACAACTTTACTCGGACTTGACCTGTCACAAGCCACCTTTTATCGATCGTCATTTTCACATTGCAAATCATTTTTCAACATTCTGAATTTCATCTCATTCAGCTTGTGACCTCTCGCACAAACTGAACGGGACCTGACCTCTCGCAAGTCGTCTTTTGATGAATCATTGTATTGTGTCCTCTCGCACAACTTTATCTGGACTTGACCTGTCGCAAGCCATCTTTTATCGATCGTCATTTTCACATTGCAAATCATTTTTCAACATTCTGAATTTCATCTCATTTAGTTTGAGACCTCTCGCACAAACTAAACAGGACTTGACCTCTCGCAAGTCGTCTTTTGATGAATCATTGTATTGTATCCTCTCGCACAACTTTATTCGGACTTGACCTGTCGCAAGCCATCTTTTATTGATCGTTATTTTCACATTCAAATTCATAATTCAATGTTCCGAATTCCATCTCATTTAGCTTATGGCCTATTGCAACCCGTCTTCTGATGAATCAATATATTGTTACCTCTCTTAAATCTTCCTTGAACTTTCGCAAATACAACTTTAGATATATTTTTAACATAAATTTTCATTTTTTTATGCTTCTTCAAGCATGCCTTCATATTTCATATTAATTAACAGTCATCAATTTCGACAACTGGCGTAAATTAGTTAACTTGTGACTCATCAGAACAAAACCAAAATTGAACATTTTAGGAAAGTGATATTGTGCTCAAATTACCTATAAATTGTCGCTATCACAAAAGTGGTTATTTTCCATTAGAAAACAAGATAATTATTTGATTACTCACTCATCCAGTGTACCAATTTATGTTTCAAAGTGTTGTGTAATTTTTTTTTAAATTCATTTACCTTCAAAATTCTTCCAACTTTTGATTCAGTATGATAAAGAGAATCCAACTAAGCGGAGCTTTCTTTTTTTAAAAGTAAGAATAAAGGAAACATTTAAGTTAGTGACAACCACTTTAACCAGATTTCGAACCTTTGGACATCCAGTCTATATTGTAGAACCAGGAACAACTCCGTGCATGATAGTTAAATTTTGTTATAATATTGACAAATTTCTGAAAATACTAGATATTTAATATCAATTGCCTGTGAGAAACTTACTGAAGCCATGTTACGAAGAGCTCACGATCGTCAATGATTAAACTTTTCGTCAACAAGTAGTGCTTTAAAAATTTCTCTCTCTTATCATTTCTTTATTTTTATTAATGCTTAATGATTTTTTTTTTCTAATCATATTAAGAAATCTTTCACGGTTCAAGTATTCACTTCATAGTCAACTAGTCTAAGTGATGACTAACTGTACATCAAACCATTCAATGTAAGTCAGCACACAAATTGCATTCAAAGTTCTTTAATGAATTATATTTTGAATTTCTTTGAACATTTCCATTTTACGAAAAGGGTTACCGTCACAAAAGAAACAATTACGTTATGGATCAAGATTGATAAGGTCACTACGGTACTAATAAAATTTCACTTATTCGTAATTGCATTCCCTTTTAAATGGCTAAGTTCAAGATTAATATCGAATAATAAGTATCATTACAGAACTATAAATTTCTCGTAAATATAATTTTATAGCGTTTTAAAAGTCCAACAAACCCAGTAGCACTCGAATTTTTGACATCCCAGCAAATCAATCATAACCCAAGATTTATCAAGTTTCAAGTTCGACGCCATTTTGCTAATTTCAAATTTGAATCAAATAAAAACCATACATACTCACGATACGGGAGCGTAAATGCGCCATTGTGGTAACTTTCCTTCAATATTACATTTTATTTTTCAGATTCCACCTTTTTGTTTTAAATTTTACACTTTTTCGACCACACAAAATCTTTAGCAACATTCTTCGAACTGTCGTCATCAAAATCCGAATCTAGAATGACTTTCCATCGTTCATCCGCGAACTTCTTCGCTCAGTCATCTAGTTCACTCACTTGCGTTCATTCATCTATGTTTTTCTTTCACAGACGCCACTCAAATAGCGTGAATAATGTGATTGAATTTTCCACTGATAACTTTAAACAATCAGCTTCTTTAAAATAACTTAATTTACGGATGCGATCGAACAAGTCGAATGACTTCAATAAATAATATCTCAATTATCTGAGGTTGTTCTAATCAATGTAATTCTAGTATATAAATCATTTGATATTTCATATTTGTTTTTACTGTCAGGACATATCTACCACAGGTTGTTGAACGACCATCTTTCGCCCGGTCGTTCGCCTGGTTAGCGTGGCTTGGTGAACTGCTTCATCAAGGAGAACCCCTTAACCCCCACAAACAACACTGCAACATTTATTTAATTTACGACAACAAGATCAACGCGGCCTCCTTCGACTGACTAGCAACGCTTACAGTTTGCAGTCAGTTTCTAACGTATTTTTTTGGTGATAGCATTTGAAATTTTACACACTTTTTTTTACGGTTTTTTGTTCGAGCTTGTGCGTCTGTTTTCTGTGACTAAATCGGTACCCTATAACTAAATATGTGAATGGTGAAATTTTTCATCTGTCAAATTTCCTATCGGGAGAGCTGAATAAATATTTTCCGCCCATCTCTCTCGGTAAATTTTACCTTTTTTTCATTCACCTTGCAAAAAGGTGAATCTAAAATAAAGTGGTAAAATTTATGAAATCTGTTAGAATTTTCCAGGATGAAAAACGTAAACTGTAACTTTGACATATCTTACTCAACATCTCAATGCAATGATTTCATAGGGAACTTCAAATTAAAAAAAAATTCACCATTTATAGATAAAAAATTGAGGCTTCTCGACAAAATTTAAATAAATTGTGAAAAAACTTTACGAAAATGGGCACAGAAAAAAAATTACCATGGTTAAGCTCCATTAAAAATTTAATTCTGTTCGAACAAAAAAGGGATTTTCTCAGAAAACGGTTCAAAACTTTTTACGAACCATAGAAATACCTTCAAAATATTTCGTTAATAATAGATAAAAGAAAGCAAATGTTTTTTTTGTACAAAATAATATTCTTTTTACATTTGAAATCAATTAAAACAATTAAATCATTGAAGAATGATCAAGAGTGAATGACGCTTATTCAATTTCGGCTGGTTTATTCACCCTAAATTAAAAAAAAATGTGTATGCAAGTACATGAATTCGTTTTCATTATCCTTTTCCAGTTTTGATTTTGTCAATTATATGTCATTATATAAAAAATATTATTACCTAAATTACCCCTGTTCTAGATGAATTGTATACAGATTTGCTAAGCTCAATCCAGATCAATTTCACCTTGCTACGAAGTAAACTTCACCTCGTCACAAAGTAAGTTTTACCTCAAGGTAGAAAGTAACTCATTTGGATCTTTTTTCTCGGTGAATTGTACTTTTTTATTCTGCTCAATTTAGGTAATCTTCACCTTACTACGAGGTAAGCTTTACCTTATTTGGATTTAATTTTTTTTTTTCTAGGTGAATTCTACCTTTTATGTCAGCTCGATTCAGGTACCTCGTTGTGACCTTTTTGGATTTCACGAGCATTCACCTTTTAATCTCAGTAAATTTTACTTGTTTATTATTTTCCGTGTAGAACAAAATTTGTTAGTTCATGGCTCACGTATAGATGTCGCACTCATGCAAATTCGATACTTTCGAACATGCATGCATCACGCTCTTTTTTTTTAACTCAAAATTAAGTAGTTTTGGTTCAAAACAGCACTTCAGTGGCATCCCTCAACTTTGAGTTTGTCTGGGGAATAGCAAAATTAAGTTCTGATATGCATACTCAATACTAAGTTCGGCAGCCGAACTCGAATTTATCCTTTTTTTTTCGAGGGTAGCTTTTTTTCAGGGAATTAAAGGATGATTAAAATTTGTTGTACCCGGATGTTGCTGTCCCGGTACATTGCATTGCAATTGCAGAGCGGTGGAAAGTTTTGACACTCCCGGTCAAAGAAAACTTCCGGATGCCTACGGGAAGTAAACAACATCCGGAAGTTTCCGGACATTCCAAGCCGCTCACCGTATGATGACAATGACGGACAGAATTTTACGCTGACACGGTGAACATGCATTCCTTCATAATCTTCCGGTAATTGTCCCGGAACGACAAAATTTCGCGGCGTGTTCGTTGGTTGCTGTTCCGGTTCGAACTGAACTCGCTAAGTGTTTTCAGTCCAACAAAGAGAGTTCAATTTTTAGTTCATAAGGTCGAACTCAGCTTTGCTCCCTCGCCGAAGGAAAAAAAAGGATCAATTTTGAGTTCGCAGTTCGAACTCCATTTTGAACCATCGCAAGAAGGAAAAATGGTACTTAACTTTAAGTTCATAGAATCGAACTATGTTTTGAACCTCGGTCGTACTTAATTTTGAGTTAAAATAAAAGAGCGTGATGCATGCGCAAAAAATAAACATTGCTGTTTGGAAGTAAATTTTACATAACCGCACTGCCGACAGGATGGCCACTGTTAAATATATCGGCCGCACTACGGATTTCCGTGGAAAAACGCTATGGGAAATCGTTGGTAATCTGAAAAATTTCGGGGTCGGCCGTGTGGTGGTGCGCAGCATGATGGAGCGCTATCCCGAACCGAGTTTTATGCGGATAGTCAAGGTGGAAACCTTGCCCGATGAGGTGAGCGATTTTAAAATATTTTCAGAGGAATTGTTGAATATCGTAACTTTTTTCATAAGGAAATACGCAAGGTGAAGGTAACCGTAGAAAAGACGTTCCGGGGACGAAAGTACCCCAAGTTGATAGAAATAAGCAGTGTCTCGTACAAAGCCGACTACCGATTGCTGCATAAACACGAAGAGGAAGCGTACTGCCGCGGAATTGAGCAACCGGTAAAGATTGTCCCCCGGGACATCGAAATGCCTCCTTTGTTGAGACAGTTTGTACAAAGAGAAACGGGAAAGGCCGAACCAAGAATACCGGTAAGATTGCGGGAAAGCATTTACAATAATTATCGAATAGCTCGGGAAGGCGAAAACCCTACAGTGGAAATAAGTATGGGCCTTGGAAAACCTGCCAGTCCAAATCTTTATGCCGGTTGTGAGCTATAAAGTCCGAAAGGAATTTTGTTAAATATAGTTTAATTTAAAGATACTGTTTGAATACCCGCTGAATATCACCCACCTGGAAGGACTTTTGACTAACGAAAATGGAGTCATTTTCAAGAAAGTTATCTTTAATTGTTTTTAATTTAATTTATAATCGTCAAAAATGAACTTTCAAAAATATTCCACTGAAAATTATCTCAATCGTCCCTCCATGTAACTTCCACTTCATCGGTACGATAACGCTGTGTAATAGTGGCTTCATCCCATTTCATCCGCGTACCACTGCGGAACATTTCCCAACCAGCATGGGCTATCATTACGCCGTTGTCGATACAAAAACGTTCATCTGTTGCGAACAACTTGGCGCCTCGCTCTTCACACATAATGCCCATCATTTGCTGTAGCCTCTCGTTGCAGCCAACTCCTCCCACGATCAACACCTCGTTACTTCCACAGTGAGCCATGGCCCTTTCCGTCGTTTCTATCAGCATAGCAAAAAGTGTCTCCTGCAGGGAAAAACATAAATCCTCGTCGGACCATCGTGCATCATCCTTTTCAGCCTTCTTTTTTTGTTGTTTGCCTTTTGGTCTAGCTTTCTGTTCTATAAATGATAGGATTCCGGAAAAGCTAACGTCCATTCCTTTGACGGAATAAGGCAAGGCCAAATATTTGGAACCCTTTTTGGCCAACTGCTCGATGTTATATCCTGGACTAGGGTCATTAGATAGCTTAATAATTCGTGCGAACCGATCCAAACAATTTCCGATTGCGATGTCGATGGTTTCGCCGAAAATTCGATAACGCTTGCAGGCGTACGAGATAACCTGGGTGTTTCCACCGCTAACATACAATACCGTTGGGTTTTGAGCCTTGGTTATCAGCCGACCCATCTCTATATGACCGATGCAGTGATTGACTCCTAAAATCGGTTTGTTCCAAATTTGGGCAACCGTTCTGGCCACGATAGCGACCGCTAAGAGTGGCGGTGCCATACCCGGGCCTTTGGTGTAACATACAACGTCGATGTCACCCGGACTCACACCTGATGCTTCCAGCGCCCTTTTCAGTATATCGTGAATTTTCGACCGGTGATGTTGAGCGGTTTCTTTAGGGAGGAAACCTGAGGAGTATTTTTTGTTTCAATATAATGCTAGGCAAAGTATTTTGTAAATTTTGGTTCTTTTTACCTTCTCCGGGTGGTGTGATGTACGTTTCGCGCACGTTGGCAAGAACTTCTCCATCGCGGACTATTCCAACCCCGATTTTATTGGCACTACCTTCAAAGCCGATAGCGATTACCATTTTTAAAACTAAATCAATGTGCTAAAGTGCACTGAACCATGGACCTGGCAAAAAAGTTGACTTCAGCAGTGTTGTTTATGCACTTTTGTGCTGTTTCGTTTCTGTTTTGATTCGGACGACCTCATGTTTCGAGCAAAAGCAGGTACCGCTATCTGTGAGTGAAGTATCGTACTATCTATGTTCACTGCTTTTCATGTCCTGTTCAATAACTTTAAATTTTTCAAAATCGCGAAAATTCGATAAAGTTCTATTTAATACTTGAATGTTTGAAATATAACTTTTTTTTATTTACAAATTGGTTTTGGCATTTTACTCAAACAGTTTTTCATATCACTTTTGTGTACGGTTGCTCTCGAAAACAGATTTCCGTCTTAGTCTTGGGTCGGTGCCGGCTTACTGTAGCGTGGTTTCATTAGCTACCTCAGGTGTTGTCTTACTGGCCAGCCTTCTTTCCGGTGCCCCTAAGAACTGTTGAGGTAAATTTAAAAAAAAAACTTATTCGGTAATGTTGGGGTAGTTTCAGGAACCTTTTTGAGCAATCAAACACACGATGGTTGTTTGTGAATGTATAGCTAAAACTATGACAATTTTATTAGTGGGTGGTAAATGTCTTATGTACTTGCAACTTACAATTTATGGTTTCCTGCCTAATAGGTTCTAACCTCCAAACTAAGTTGACACCTAAGTGCTCGAATATCGGGAAAAATCTATTTGTGGGATCTTGTATTAGTCCAACTAAATTTCCGTTAATATTCATCGGAAGTACTTACGGTGTTATGCAAACGCATATATGTGTTTCCCAAAAAAGTAATAATAAAGCACAAATGCTTATAAAAGTTGCCCACAATTTAGGATGATGACTTTCAATCTTTATCTTCTTCACAATTCTTTATTCTTCCTCTCCATCTAAATCTGTCAAAAAAGGAGCAGTAACGTCGTCAGTTTCTGCCCATTGGTGGGGTCGGAAGACCGGGCGTAGTTGCCGTAACATCCCCCCGCCCGTAAGAAAGGTCGGTGGACGCACTCGACGATCTTGGCTTACCACATTCCATGTCTAAACGCGCCAACTTAGCTACTGGTCTTTTTAAAACACCATGGGTCGTCTGTATAATCGCCTGTCGCCGCCTACCGTCCTTCGCTTCGATGACTTCCAATACACGTCCACGCAGCCAACAATTCCTTTCCGCTTCGCTAATAACAATCACCAGGTCTCCTTGTTCAATGGGCGCTACATCGATAAACCATTTTGTTCGACGAGCAATAGTCGGAAGATATTCTCTGACCCATCTCCTCCAAAACTGGTCTACCATCGTGTTGAGCTGATTCCAATTATTGCGATGCGCCATGCTGTCGTCGGCCAACGGTTTTGGGTTTTGAGTTACTCCGTTGGAACTTAGTAAAATGAAGTGGTTAGGTGTTAAGGCCTCTTGAGATTCACTTTCAATCGGGATGAAGGTAAGAGGACGTGAATTTACCACACCCTGAGCTTCCCTAACTATCGTCGCTAGGGTTTCATCATCCGGATTCCGCAACGTCTGCATCGCTGCCATCGCCACTTTTACGGAGCGCACCAAGCGTTCCCAGGCGCCGCCCATATGTGGTGCTGCCGGTGGGTTGAAGATCCATTTTGTATAAGCGTTTGTGAAGCATTCTGCTAGCTGTTTCGAATCGACTGCGTTTTTAAGTTCATTGCTTGCTCCTACGAAATTTGTTCCGTTGTCACTATATATTTCTAGCGGCGAGCCATGGCAAACAATGAATCGCCGTATAGCCATTTTGCAAGATTCGGTCGTCAAGGAATGAACAATCTCAAGATGGACGGCACGAATCGTTAAGCATGTAAAGAGTGCCACCCATCTTTTCACCACACTTCTTCCTACGCGCACGTTCAGTGGCCCAAAGTAGTCCAAGCCAATGTGGGTGAAAGGTCGGACGAAAGCTTGTAATCTTGCTTCTGGAAGCGCAGCCATTCTCGGGGTCGTGGGTTTCGCTTTTTTTATTTTGCACTGCGGACATGATCTAGACACCTTTCGAACAAGACTTCGAAGGTTCGGAATGTGAAAACGCTGCCTACATTCGTTAACCACGGTTTCTCCGTTTGCGTGAAGGTAACGTTTGTGAAGCGCCTCTAACATCAGCCGGGTGACAACATGTTCCTTAGGTAAAATTATCGGAAACTTGGTATCGAACGATACATAGGACGCAGCAATAATGCGGCTCTCTAATCGTATAATTCCGCGTTCGTCTAGGAATGGTGAGAGCCTAAACAACTTGCTGTTTCTGTTCAGTGTGCTCTGGGTGCGTGTTTTACTTCCTGATTGGCTCTTCTCTAACAGTGCCGACAATTCTTGAAAATACACTTCTTTTTGAACTAATTTAAAAATTATATCTTCCGCTCTAGTCAGTTCCTCACTCGTTACAGGTCCCATGACGTACGATACCTTCTTAGCCTTCGCGCGCAACATGTCGAAAAATTTGAGAATAGTTGCCACAGACCGCCACAGCGTCTGCCAAGAAGAAAAGCGCTCCCATCGAATCAGCTGAAAGAAGCTCCGCGCGGAAAAGTGATGCAAGCACTCTGCTAATTCCTCCGTAGTTTCTATGCTAATCTTACAGTCGGTTGGCCACTCGCCCTCTGGGTGATATAAAAACTGTGGGCCTCGAAACCATCTAGATTCGTTCGAAAAGTTTGGACCTTGTCCCCACTTCGTAGCATCGTCAGCCACATTCTCCTTCGACGGTATCCATCTCCAATCGTCTACACTAGATTCGGTCAAAATTTCCCCAATTCTACACGCCACGTACTGTCGATAACGCCTATGGTCTGATTTTATCCACGATAGCACAGTTTGCGAGTCGCTCCAGTATACGGTTCTGCTGATTGACAGTCTGTGAAACTCTTTGATCAATTTTTGCAACCGAACTCCCAGTACCGCTGCTTGAAGCTCCAGTCGTGGTATAGACACGGTTTTCAATGGCGCAACCTTCGATTTTCCGCTAACGAGAGCGCAGTGTATGGAACCTTCGATTTGAGCTCGCAGAAAAGCTACACTGGCATAAGCTTGTTCACTCGCATCGCAGAAAATATGAAGCTGTATATCTTTGACACTGTCTTTCGGGTAATTCGGAAAGTAACAGCGTGGTATCTTTGCCTCCGACAATTTCTCAAACTGTTCCGTCCACTGTATCCAACGATCTCTCAGCTCTTCCGTAATTTTCTCATCCCAGTTCGTTTTGGTCTTCCAAATATCTTGGATAATAATCTTGCCGTGAACGATGAAGAACGCAAGTAGCCCGAGTGGATCAAAAACCGACATAACAGCTCTCAAAACCTCTCTTTTAGTGGGGTGCACGACGCTTAGAGTATGGTGGGGTAAAAGTACGACCTTAGTGCTATCTTATTTTTAGAAAATTTTGCAGTTGTTTTTCCAAAAAAACAAGAACAGCATTGGATTTCTTAGACTTTTATCTCTCTTCTAAAAAATTATGAAGATAATCGATCCGTGCATTTGATGGCAGTAGTGAAAATGCCTAACTGCTATCGAAACGTACTCTTACCCCACCTCTGGGGCAAAAGTCCGAATGATGTAGGGTAAAAGTACGACCATTCAAAATTCCACAATTCTGCATGAAGTCAAAAGGAAAATTATTTTATATCAATCTTTGCTTACAGCAGTAACTTCTGTGTTCGCTTTTGATACCAATCCTATACATGGGCGAACAACCTGCGCGAATTTGGAGTTTTTCACTAGTTGTCCATTTTCAACAGGTTTACGAAATCAATTTTTCATCGCAATTGAGCAATTTTTCTCGAGAGCAAGTCTTTTTAGAAACAAAAATATGCGCTGATGTTCCAAGTGAATTTTAGAAAGAAGTGAAAACTTTCCGTTCAGATTTACTTCAGTAGACCCTGTATATCATTCGTACTTTTGCCCCATTTGCAGTCCGTACTTTTGCCCCTTCAAGGTTTCTTGTGATTCACAGTTTATTGTGCAAAACAGAGACGTATTAATTGAATTCTTTCTTCGGCATCTGCTAGTGGATAAAAACAACTAAACAGACACATTAAGACTTTTATTGAAAGCCAGAGTTTTGATTGCTCAAACGTGTTTGCCGTTATTTTAAATATTACATCATTTGGACAAAAAAGTTACTTTACCTCATTTTTCGGAGTATTTTCAATTGTTCCGAATAAAAATTATGTCTGGATGTAGGCAGTCCAAATCACTACCAATCCACGCCAGAGTTTTAAATTTTACTGTTCTCGGTTTGTGATAATTTCAAAACGTACTTTTACCCGACTCGTACTTTTACCCCACCTTACTCTAAGTTATTGTTCAGAGAAAAGATGAATACATCATCCGACCGACGCCACATCATGCCCAAAACACGTTCCGTACTTCTGTCCAAATTTAAATTTTTAGTGTCCGCCAAATCTCGTTCTCCTATTTGTTCAAAAAACTGTGGAGAATTGGAAAGCCAATTATGTATCTTGAAGCCCCCTTGAGACTGGACATATTCAACGTCGGCCGCCAGCTTGCATGCCTCTTGTACGGTGTCTACGCTGTCCAACCAATCGTCCACATAATGGTGTTTGATGATGGCTTCAGCTGCATCAGGAAACTCCTCAGCGAATTCCATTGCGTTCCGGTTCTTGACGAACTGCGCTGAGCTCGGAGAACACGAGGATCCGAATGTCGCCACATCCATGAAGTATGTTTCAATAGGTTCGTCTGTATTGTTCCGCCACAAGAGGCGCTGCGAATTACGATCCTCTTCCCGAATCATCACCTGGTGGAACATCTCGCGAATGTCCGCGCAGATTCCAATCGACCGCTCTCGAAAACCGAATAGTACACCTGGTAATGAGTTCAACAAATCGGGACCTTTTAACAGCATCGTATTCAGCGAAACTCCTTGCACCTTTGCCGCTGCGTCACAAAATATGCGAATCTTTGAAGGCTTCTTGGGGTTTAGGGCTACTCCTAGCGGTAAATACCACGTTCGTTTGGCATCGGCCGCAGCCAATTCTTCCGGGGTGGCCTTATGGATGTATCCCTTCCTGAGATAGTCCATCATCTGCTTCCTCACACTATCTCCGATGACTGGGTTGCTCCTCATTCGACGCTCCAAGCATCGATGTCGACGTTCGGCCATTTTTCGACTTTCGGGAAATTCAAAGTCGTCATATTTCCAGAGAAGACCGGTTTCAAACCTCTGACCTCGACGTTTCGTAGTTTGCTCCATAATTTTGTTCGCTCGTAGATTTTCTTTAGACTGTGGTTCGGGGCTGTTCCATATTCCACTAATTTCCATCGAAAAAAAGTTCTCCACCATGTTATGAAGTTCTCCATCGCACTTGCATTCGCTAATATGGAAACTGCCTGCTCTCCTGGTACCTTCCCCGATGGCTCCGTAAACTGACCAACCCAATCGACATTTTGCAGCAATAGGCTCGCCTGGTTCTCCTTCTCGTATTCTCAACGTCGCTCCAATGTGAGAATTATCGTTTCCGATCAACACCCGAGGCTTAACATTCTGGTAATCCTGGATAGGTAATCCTTGGAGATGATGATACTTTTCAAGCAACTTTGCGTAACACATCGACTGGTTAGGCAACTCTAGACCACACACTGTCCGCACTTCGATCGGGAACTTCTGTGACTTCCGTGTACCTCTTATCTCCAGGCTAACTCGTTGAGATTTCGCTTCGCTGCGTGTAACGTTGCCGGTCCACTGAAGACACAATGGGGCCGGCTCTCCTCGGATCTCCAGTTGCGATGCAATATCCTCATCCAGTAGCGTCATGGAAGAACCATCATCGATGAACGCCAAAACTTCGACTGATCTACCGTTTCCATATAACGTGACCGGCAGCATCCTGAAGAGCGTAGATTGTTCCGATTGGTGGAGATTTATTACTGCTGTTGATGTTGTTGGTGTGTTCTCGGAATTCACGTTCGCGATATGTAACATAGAATGATGTTTTTCCTGACAACCATTAACTTCGCACGTTCTTGAAGACTTGCAAGGTCTTCGTCCATGGTAGCCCAGACAAACTTTGCAAACTCCCAGTTCCCGAATTTTCGTCCAGCGATTTTCAACAGTCAGTCTCTTGAACTCCGAACAATCCCGTACGCGGTGATCTGGATTTTTACATATGAAGCATGATGGCCCAGCTTGGGACTCGCTTTTCACAAAAGGCCTATTCCCAGTAGAAATATGGTTCCGTTCTCCAAAACCTGATTCTGCGTCCTCCGGGAACGAATCCAGTTCCGTATGCACGCCGAGAAAATGTCTAGTGTTAAGCTTTTCTGCCTTACTGCCCCGTTGAATCGAATTAGCACCTGGCATTTGGATCCTCAAAGTGACTCTCGAAGCTGCTGTGACGAGTTGTGACATAAATGAAGAAAACGTGCTTAAATCGTAGAATTCGAAACGCATTGTGTACAGAGCCCAATCTAGCTGCAAGTTCGTCGGAAGCTTTTCCATAAGCTCGAACAGAAGTGTGGGGTTATTAAGATGAGCAGTTTGTTGAGCGGCTTCCAGATGAGTACACAAATTTTTGACCGCCATTCCAAAGGTAATTAGGTCGGATAACCGATCAGATTTGGGTGCAGGAATTTGTCGTATTTTTTGCAGCAATGAGTGTACTAGTACTTCCGGTCTTCCGTAAAGGGTACGCAGTGTTTCAATGATGCTAGGTACTGCAGACGGCATCATTAGTTGGCTCTGAACCATTTGTCTCGCTGGTCCTTTCAAACATTTTTGTAACCTTAGCAAATTTTCATCATCAGAGTAACCACATGCGGCCGAGGTATTTTGAAACGTACAAATAAATAAAGGCCAATCTTCCGGTGTACCATCGAACTCAGGTAATTCCTTCGATCCCAGTTGCCGAGCTGATAGCTGCTGGTGTGTAGGATTATAATCCCTTACTCCACGATGTCTGCTTCCTGTACGTTGGTATTGAAAATCACCTTCTCCGTCTCCACATATCACACTGGCTTCGTCTCCACACGAACCGCCACGTTGAATCTTCATCGGTTTCGTGGCATTCGCTAAACGTTCTTCGTCTTCACGTGCTTTCGTCGCACCAAAAGCTGGTTCATCATACCACCTCGGAGGATTACGTACCAGGTCTCCCAACACTTTCGATTCGCAATAGATTTGATCGCGAGATAAACGATTCGTTGGAAGTTGAGTACTTTCGCGCATGTCGTGGGGAAAAGGCGGAGTATGTTTATCGACCGCGTGAAAGGGTTTCGGGTCTATAACGTTACTTGTCCTGATAGGAGAAATATCAAGAGAATAATCTCGATGTCGATGTATCGGTACCGCTTGATATCCTAGCTTTTCCTCTACAATATTTACTACCTGTCTAGAAGCTTTCGGAATCGCACCTAATTTACGGGAGCCTATCTCTACGCTTTCACCAACTGCGCCCTGTTGGCGTCGTTCGTCCCTCGTCGCTAACAATTTGACTTGTTGTGGCCTACCTTGCGTTTTTGGTATATTATCTAATTCTATCGGATTCGATACTATTTTCAGCTCACTCAGTTTCTTCTGCGTCGTAGCTTCGGTTCGAATATGCCACTGTTGAACCTTCCGGATACTGCTCAGGATCGACTTTTGGCTCTTAGCATCGTTCTCAGCATTTTCTTCCTCTTCGAGACGTTTAAATTTCTCCCGGTGAAAGGCCTGGTCCAATTCCAGTTGTCGTCGTTCGAATTCCATCTCGTTTTCCGATTGTTTTGCTCGACGTTCCAAGTCGAGTTGCTTCTGCAGCAAAACTCGTTCGGCCTCAAGCTTCTTCATATTCAATCGCAGACGGGATCGTGCGGTAGATACCGAGGAACCTATTCTCGAACTAGTCGAACTGCTTACCGAAAGAGGTGGTTGTTCCTTTCGAGTCTTCTCCGTAAGCGTGGGTACGGCAACAAGTTTGCATTTGGGGCAAACGAAACTCTTGTCGCTAACACTATCTCCTACGCCGACGCAATGGTAATGGTACCAAGCGTCACAAGCATCGCACATCACCATCCTATCCGTGTCCGCTTCCTCACAGGCTTGACAGCTACTGGTGGTTCCAGCCTGGGTGCCCAACACCGTGTCATCTTCCTGAGGGAGCTTCTCAACTATCTTACTTCCAGACGGCATCTTGGACATAAATTTTTTAGAATGTTGGGGTAGTTTCAGGAACCTTTTTGAGCAATCAAACACACGATGGTTGTTTGCGAATGTATAGCTAAAACTATGACAATTTTATTAGTGGGTGGTAAATGTCTTATGTACTTGCAACTTACAATTTATGGTTTCCTGCCTAATAGGTTCTAACCTCCAAACTAAGTTGACACCTAAGTGCTCGAATATCGGGAAAAATCTATTTGTGGGATCTTGTATTAGTCCAACTAAATTTCCGTTAATATTCATCGGAAGTACTTACGGTGTTATGCAAACGCATATATGTGTTTCCCAAAAAAGTAATAATAAAGCACAAATGCTTATAAAAGTTGCCCACAATTTAGGATGATGACTTTCAATCTTTATCTTCTTCACAATTCTTTATTCTTCCTCTCCATCTAAATCTGTCAAAAAAGGAGCAGTAACGTCGTCAGTTTCTGCCCATTGGTGGGGTCGGAAGACCGGGCGTAGTTGCCGTAACAGGTAATCTTAAGACAGTAAGCCTGAATATATAAGCAGAAAACTAAAAATTTACAATTTTTACAATTTTTTGGAAAATTTCTTTCAAACAAATGAAAAAACCTTTTAACACACTTAAAATTTATCTAAATGTTTCCTTTATTTATTCCTTCCATACTTGCCAGTTTTCATAATAGGTTTGATTGGGAGATTTTAGGGCTGAGGGATGATTATACATTATAGGTAGGCTAAATCTTAATTAATATAGCAGATTTTTTTTAGCAATAGAAGATGATACAAGGCTTACAGATATGAATTTTGGTCATAAATTAAAAAGACAGGAAATTCCGGTAGATGCACATTTGGGAACATTTGGAAGGATTGTTTGGTATGGAACGAGAAAAGATTCACCTTTTCCTCGTGGGCGTGTACCAACATGGTGTTATAAAAGCACTATGTTGTCAGTAACATTTCAGTAGTAGCAATAAGTTGTTAGGTGTGTAATGCACTATTTTTATGCTGGATTTTGATTTAGTTTATACCTTTCCCCTAGATTTAGGCGTAAGTCGTAATATCTTTTTAGTTTTATGTTTTTTTTCCTTGCAGAGAGAAGTGTCTAATGAAAATAATCATAATTTCAATTTTTTAAATCACTCAAAATAACAAAATGGTGGTGATTTTTTAAAGTTTCATGTGGCTTAGCTTTTAAGAAATATAAACTAAAAAGCTTAAACAGTAAATAGCAGTCATTTTTAAATATAAACTATTTTAATTAAATTTATTAAAATTCTGGATAAAGTTTAATGAAATTCTGGATTAAAAAAAAAAAGAATCGGGAATATTTTTAGAGTTTCATTATGTTTAACATGTTTCCGTTTTTTATTTAAGAATGGGAGAAAATCATATCAATTTCGGATTCTGCGTGTTGACCAACTGTTGAATATTTAAATCTGTATGATTCGGATAGAAAGATCAGTCGAACTGTTTATTTTGAGTTTTTTTTTCAGTAGAATAATGGTATCCATTCAGTTGAATGTTTGCTTCCGTAAAACTGTTCTTGTTGGATTTGTTAATTTCTATGTATTGTTGGATGTACCCATATGTTGGATAAGTGATGAATGTATTTTACATGAATTTAACTTTTTGAATTAACTGTTTTCTGTAAGATTTTTTAACGTTCTAAACTGCTTTTAAATGTAAGTATGTGTATGTTATGCCTTTCAACTAATGTTTAGCTAATTTTTTGCGCTACCCCACCTTCTCAGTTTTCGGTGTAACAACGCAAAACTGTTCCATTTATCACGGTTTTTTTTTTTCATAATCTGCTTCTTTTATACATAACTATTACTACGAATACAATGTTTTAAACACAAACAAAAACAAATTACCTTTACTACGATCCACTTTATCCGAGCAATTTTTATACAAGCAATTGGAACTCAGATTCAATAGTGACAATTTGTAAAAAAAAATGTAAAAATACAAATAATATTCAGAGTAAATCATAATCAGTAGCTATATATGCATGTATATCAGTGGTTTGCTTCTTTATATCTTAGTTTGCTAAATTTACATTACTCAGAGCACCGAGCAATGGATCATCATCCCATTTTCTGTAACTTCAAGTTGTTCCAATTTTTTCTTGCATATGGCTTTTGTTTGATCAAGTTTAGTTCGCTTTTCAATCACATATTTCGTTCAAATAACGGTCCTGTTAAGTCCATTCAGAACTTGACATTTCTAGTTCCTGCGCTGCAGAATTCAACCAACATGCTCGGTTTTATTTTCCTGTGAATCCATGATGGTTGTCGTTTTTTTTTTCTCTTAAGAAGGAATGTTTTTTTTTAATTTTATCTGTTGTTGCTTTCAGGTAAAAGCTGTTGTAGAACGTAGTAGCTTTTTACAATACACTAATGCTTAGATCTTGCACATTTATATGCTGTTCGGTTAGTGACCCCCAGAATAAGAAATCAACCACGCGTGTCTCCAACCGCCGACAGTTTTCCTTGCTCGAATTTGGCGGCTCTAAATGGCGATTCCGAAGTTCTCGCGAGCCTTTTAAATGGTTCCTTCAATTCTACTTACCTTGAGCGTACTGTAGTACAAGGTGTTACCGAACAGCAACAACGAAATCAGAAATAGGCTGACGTAGGCGATGAACATGCCGCTGTGATCCTGTAACAAGAAATTATTATGAAAATTACGATGAAATGCTTTCCATGGTTCTGTGATATGTAAGATGAACAAGATCTATTTACAGATCAATGATAAACATTCTGCTAAATGATATCTCTTATCAGCTAGTTTGCCTATGACTTAGTTGCTCTGATAAGAAATTTTCATTTAAATTTAATAGGTTCAAAATCTTTGTAGTACTTAGTTCAAGTTTTTTGATACCTAAGATTTGCAATCTAAAAATAGCACGTTGTTCCCTCACTTTGACTGTTTCCCACTAAATCCCACCAAATTGACCACTCACCTTAGCATATGACATCGTGCCATAGGTAACGCCGATTCCTATGGCCAAAAAGATCAAACCTCCCAGAAACAGCAGGCTGGCCCGCTTACGGCAAAAGTCTGCACCAACCGAAGAAACCTTGCGACAGTGGGGACACCGGGCTAGATTGTTTTTCAGCGTGTCGAACTGTATGTTAAAAGAGAGAAATCGATACGCACCGGCATCAGTGGAGTTTTGATAGTTCTTGTGCTACGAAATACGATACAACAACTTGACTCGTAATGCGATTTTGAGTTTTACTCACCAAAAACGTATCCAGACAGTGACCGCAAGCTACACGGCGCATGCCAGGCATCGTCAGCAACGGTGGCGTTACCGGACTCGGCGCCAGGTTGATGATTCGCTTGCAGTCTGGCCTCGGGCAGGCCACCCTTTGGGAAGAGCTTTTGCAAATTAGCAAACAATTGCACGGACATCGAACGTATTTTTTGCCCGGGGGAGCATTCCGGATGGGCTATTGATTGAGAAAACGAACTTGAATAAGCGAATTATCTCAGATTAAAGCTAAAGAAAGTCTCACCGTTGCCTCATGGCAGTTCGAACACTTGACGACGTGCTGCTCTTTCTTCCAGGAGATATCAATCAAGGCATGACAGACACGACAAGTTACGATCACACTGTGCTGTTCTTGCTGGTTTTGCTGGTACGCTGGGGGAACTTCGTCCGGTCCTATGGACGATGTCGTCACGACCGATGGGGCTGCTATAATTAATGAGAGAAGAGGATGCTCAATTATTGGTTTCAATGATCGAAAAATAAATACATGTTTTATGTTTAAGTTAAAATTTTTTATACTTTTGTTTGTTTTTGAATCTTAAAACAACTTTGGTTGAATTTGAAATCATCAAAAAAACAGTAGCCAACAACAACTGCAGTCATTTATTTTATCAGCTTGGCTTAGCTTGGCCTTGGCTTGATAGTAACAACATATCGCCTGCTCACTGCTCACCGTTGTTTGGTGTTTAGATCTGAGCGAAACCGTATCGCCTAGCTTAAACAAAAGAAAAACGCATAAACCCGGCAATCAGCAAATACATAAATGCAATTTCGTTCGTTCTGTTGCACTAGTTGCAAACGTAAGTTATTCAAGTCTAGAGAAACTTTAAAAAGTGGGGATTTCATCAGGTTTTTCAAATTCAGGTTCAAAATTCAGATTTTATATTCGGATTCAGGTTTTAGATTCAAATTTCAAATTCCGATTTCAGATTCAGATTTCAGATTCAATTTGCAGATTCAGATTCAAAATTCAGATTCAGATTTCTGATTTCAGAAACAGATTCAGATGTCAGATCAATCTGATTCGGATTTCAGATTAAGATATCAGCTTTAGATTTAAGATTCAGATTTCAAATTCAGATTTAAGATTTCAGATTCAGATTTCAGATTTAGATTTAAGATTCAGATTTCAAATTCAGATTTCAGATTCAGATTTTAGATTTCAGATTCAGATTTCAGATTCAGATTTCAGATTCAGATTTCAGATTCAGATTTTAGATTCAGATTTCAGATTCAGATTTCAGATTCAGATTTCAGATTTTAGATTTCAGATTCAGATTTCAGATTCAGATTTCAGATTCAGATTTCAGATTCAGATTTCAGATTCAGATTTCAGATTCAGATTTCAGATTCAGATTTCAGATTCAGATTTCAGATTCAGATTTCAGATTCAGATTTCAGATTCAGATTTCAGATTCAGATTTCAGATTTCAGATTTCAGATTCAGATTCAGATTTCTGATTCAGATTTCAGTTTAAGATTTCAGATTCAGATTTCAGATTTCAGATTCAGATTCCAGATTCAGATTTCAGATTCAAATTTCAGATTCAGATTTCAGATTTAGATTTCAGATTCAGATTCAGATTTTAGATTTAGATTTTAGATTCTGATTCAGATTTCAGATTCAGATTCAGATTCATTTTTTTTTTGTTTCGATTATAAATAGTTGTTTTACCATTTTGATGGCATTCGCGACTTTATCAACGTTGCAGTTGGCGGATCGTTATTGAAAAACTCATCCGGAACAACTGTGTTCGATGTTTACTCTTGGGCTTTAACTCGCGGACATCGGATCAGGAGACAACAGACTTGCCAACTGAGCCAAGTCCAGATTCAGATTCAGATTTTAGATTTAGGATTCAAAATATGGGTTTATGGAATCTAGACGTATCATCGCTATGAACATAACACGTGGAAAGTGCCTTTATTTTTCAAATCTATAAGATTTTTTTTCAATTATGCTTTGCCTATATACAGGCGTTTATATTTGCATGTTCTTCGACATTTTCGATAGAATAAATTTAGGCGCTTTCTGGCTTGAGCTCTCGGAAAGAATCTTATTTTTCAAAAAAAAAATCTTAACTGTTTCAGTTACGATCTCCAAAACGCTCTTAAAATATAAATCATCAGGAGTTTTGATTACAACAACAAGAGTTCAAAAGATTGGTTTAGTTTTTTTTTGTTCCGAACATTGTCATGAATTGAAACATAATGATAATCAAATGCAACTCCCATATTTTGAGAAAAAATCCGGAAGATAATCAACGAAACTGTTATCTACAATAGAAACACAATTTGTGACATTATTTTTGCGTTTACCGTTTATCTGGCCCCTTGTTTGCAAAGATGGAAAACGAAAAAGGAAAAAAGTGCACTTGTCGCCGAACAACTAAATGCTTAAAGGGAGGCGATGAGTCATGGGCATTGGTTTATCATTTTTCTTCCTGCTCCACTAGCTAACGAAGCAAAGCGAAAAGCGCTACTGCCGCCAAGTGGACGGGGAGGAAGAATTGGGCACTAGAGACGAAGCTACCGAAAGGAAGCCCCCTTGTTCAATGTAACAGTCTTTGAAGATTACTTTACGTTGACTGGCCGTTCCTCCGTTGGAGGGGTATACAAAAATCATTCTGGGTGCTTCTATATTAAATGGAAAAGCAAAGCCTCGGTCAGCAATATGATACGACTGTTGTATAAACTGAGAAGCCCCAAAAAATTGACCCCCTTCAGAAGGTGTGGGAATTAAACACATTTTCATTACATTTTTTAAGGAGAAACTATATCAAATATGGATGGTTGGAAATAGAAAACTGAATCATAAGGTAATTACAGATTATATACTTACAAGGCGTAGCCCCGGCTTGAGCGGAAGACTGGTTCCCCAATAGCGGTTGTTTCTCCGATTCTCCTTCCATGTTAATGTTATACCCTCTTTAGACCCTGAAGAAGGCAACAATAACTAACTCTACAAAACTTTTTCCAGGCCACAGATGAACACTGCAGAGCTGACTAAATTCTTTGCTTATCACTGCGAGGCCAATTGACGAGCATCCAACAATACCGATTTAGTCACTCTGCTTTACTCCGTAATCAATGTTTAGTTTTTTTTCCTACGCTCTGTGTTCTGATTATAAAACTTCAAACGTAAGAATGTTTCGCAATCGAAAATACATCAACCATATTTTTTTATTCCTTCCTATCGGTGCGCGTAGTTATGAAAAATTTGGCAATCACAATGCTTGCATTTCACTGCACCCTCAGATGCAATTTTTTGCCAACCAAACAATGATCATTGCTCCACCATATTAAATTTGCACTAAATTGCTTCGTAGATTTTTTTTTCTCCCCACCCAGAGGTTATCCTTTATTTTTCACTTCCTGCAGAAACTCGAGCAGCTCAAACGGCACATCCGCAAGCAGGTTCCACACCTCGGACAGAAAGGTAAGGAAATCAGAATCCGATCCCAGGAAAAATAGATTTCAACTCGCGACAAAAGACATTCGGACTCGATTATACGTGATGATGGAAATGGTGCTGCTCCACAAAAGACGAAAATGGACGCAACTTCTGCTGCTGGCACCGCGGTGATGATGAGTGGATGAGTCTGATCTGCAGCATTTTCATCGGTAGTGCAAAAGAGAACTCAACAACGAAAGATAGTGATGGCAGAAACGTCAAAGAAAATTTTCTGATAGGAGCTCGCAGGGCTGCGTTTTGAAAGCACAAAAGAAAGATGTGAGCCGCTCTTTAATAAGAATTGCATGCGAGGTAATTTTATGCAACTGTGCTATAATTTCAGTACACGGAAAAAATACTTCCACTGGAATAAACATCAATACATTAAAATTAAAAGTTAACAAAAACTGCAGAAAAGAAGAGAAATTTGCAGAAAAACAGAAACATCAGCTAAGGATTATAAACATTACTTTTGGGTAAAAGTACAGTGTCATTCGCGTATTCTTTCACATTTTCGCTTCATTCGACCCATTCATGTGTATTTTGAAAAATACGTCCTATTGGCATAATCTTTGCTTCAATTTGAGTTCAAACTGACGACTGTGTGATATAAACAAATAAACGTCAAGCTCATTTTGGAAAACATTCAGTTTAAAATTATTCTATAAATTAATTCTAAAATATCTACTTTTTCCCAGCACTATTCGGAAATAAAACCTATTAGTTGCCGTCTTTTTGAGAGCAACTATTCGGGGAACCTGTTGAAACTTCCGTTCGCGCTCCGAATACCTTACCATATTGCAACCATGTCCATGAGACCGGATGATCATCGACGGAAATGGGACCGAAAGGAGTACGAGCGTTTGGCCCAGGAGCGGCTCCTGGCCAAAACGAAAGACGAACAATCGGAAGAAGGTGATTCCTCTAAAATAGAATATATACAAATACTTAACGATTTTTCGATTTCGACTAGAACCTGTAACAAAGGAGTTGCTCAAACAGCGCGACTACAAAGTTGACCTGGATTCCAAGCTGGGGAAGAGCATGGTAATCAACAAGAGCACTCCGTCGTCGCAATCTGGTGGTTACTACTGCAATGTGTGTGATTGCGTCGTGAAAGACTCGATCAACTTCCTGGATCACATCAATGGAAAAAAGCATCAGCGAAATCTAGGTATGTCGATGAAGGTCGAGCGGAGCACACTGGACCAGGTTAAGGAACGCTTCAAGGTGAACAAAAAGAAAACCGAAGAAAAGAAAAAGGACTACGAGCTGGAGAGCCGGGTGAAGGAAGCCAAGGAAGAGGAGGAACGCTACCGGGAATATAAACGAGAGAAGAGGAAAGAACGCAAACGGAAAATTGAGGAAGTTGAAGCCGATGCTGAGTCGGGAACTTCCGAACTGGCAGCAATCATGGGCTTTGCAGGGTTTGGTGGATCCAAGAAGAATTAGATTATCTTATTCGGAGAAGCTTAAAACTTCTAACTTCGTTTCAATACTTTACTCGCTACTAACTGTTATGGTAAAATATTGGCATTAAAACAATCGTATGATAATTATTACCGATCCTCTGGCTAGCGAAAATATGAATTTTAGAGATATTCTCGATAACTGCTGAACGTCGTCGTGTCCTGTCGCCAGAAAACTGCTGACCCGACAAGCTGATCCTAACAAACATTAGGGTGTGATTGCAATCCCACCGTGTTCGCCAGAATGCCGCTGCCTGATTAGGCCACCAAACTATAAAACAAGTAACGTATTTTCTCAATTTACCTTACACCATATGGGTAGAAACATTAGAGCTAATGAAACTAATAAAAGTCGTGAAATGTTAAAATGTCTATTATTTTACAACTCGGAAAACGCCGAGCAGTTAAAATTATCTCTTCAAAGAAACTGAAGTTTCACTGAGATCCTATGTGTGTGTTCATTTTTCAATTCCAAAATAGAGCAAAATAGCAAGTCAGAAACCTAAAGGTTAAACTTCTTCGGAAACTCGAGAGCATAACTTTAGGCCATTTTCATGCAAGTGAACAAAATACCAGTCACCAGTGATCGATATTAGCTTCGTTCAATCGTAGGTAAAAATCGGTTTCAACTGGTTTTTGTCAACTGACAGTTGTTCAATGGACCAATGTTTTTGACGAAACGTTATTCAACGAAGTAACTAGTTAAAACTATAGACACTATAATTTCATATAGTCTGGCAAAGAGAATGACGGGAGCCAATCGAACTGTCATTCGCGGGAGCCAATCGAGCAAACTTTCTAAATATTGGAAAATCATGGTTGAAGTATTGTGATTCACAAACCTTTTTTGGCTTTTTGGAAACATTAACTTAAGTGTTTTAGCATAATTTCCACTAGTTTTACACCTATAGAATATACTATATTTTTCAAAAGCCATTTCTCGCGTGAGCTTTCATTACGTCGAATGAAACAAAATTTGAAAAATAGAGATATTCACTAAAAAAGCTTCATTATAACATTATCTACCTATGTGATTGATAAAACAATCAATTTAAACCCTTTTAATATATAAAATTTAAGACTTCCAAAATGACGAATGAAACAAAACCTTGATTGCCAATTTCAATGTTGCTTACGTCCGTTCTTCCAAACGGCGAATGTGCAGAGGAAAAAAACCTGGCACATTCGCTACACTCAGAAATTTAAAAAATATTAAAAATATTTTGTTTTAATTACTCTGACATTTGACTGACATTAATATCCAGAAATATTAAAAAATAACTATTTCAATTATTTAAATTTATGCACCCGAATAATTTCTTGGCGTATAATGATCCAATGCATAAAATTTAATAACCGAGATATTATTTTGTTCAAACAAACGCTTTGTGATTTGTGCGTTTGAGTCCCAACTAAACGGGTATGAGCACGTGCTATGATTCTTCAGTTGCAAAATGCCGCTCAACTTGACTGCATGCAGATTCCATTCTTTTCGAATATGTGAATAATCTTCAAAAAGGATGGAATCAGTAGCAGCAATTTATTATTAAAAGGAAAGTGCATTTGGTTTGTATGCTATGGTCAATAATGCACATTGACCATAGAACTAATACAAAAATCAAACGATTTTCGTTTGCTTTTTCTGATTATTTCTGCTTTAAGCGTTTGCTTTACGTCCCGGCTCAAACTTTTTTTTCTGACCACCAGATGTCGCTTCCATAACAATCCTCCCATTTCTCAATGCATAAATTTTAATCGCAGAAATATTTCTCAGAGAGAAATATCCCAGTAATTACACCATGAGAAATATCCTTGTGCGTAAAGAGGGAGAAACGTGAAAATACCTAAAACTTAATTGTTTGATATTTTATTTATTTCTGAGTGTATGGATTCCATGAGGAAACAAGTGTGGTAGAGGTTATCAGAATATCAACCTGGCAATGAATATTATTTCAGATTCTTCTTTTCAAGCGTTCTTAAATCGATACTCAAGCAGGCTTTCGAACGCTGTAAAATAATGCAGCAAGGAAAAGAAACCGAACAGCAGCAGTAGCAGCAAACCTACACTCAGAAATAAATAAAATATCAAACAATTAAGTTTTAGGTATTTTCACGTTTCTCCCTCTTTACGCACAAGGATATTTCTCATGGTGTAATTACTGGGATATTTCTCTCTGAGAAATATTTCTGCGATTAAAATTTATGCATTGAGAAATGGGAGGATTGTTATGGAAGCGACATCTGGTGGTCAGAAAAAAAAGTTTGAGCCGGGACGTAAAGCAAACGCTTAAAGCAGAAATAATCAGAAAAAGCAAACGAAAATCGTTTGATTTTTGTATTAGTTCTATGGTCAATGTGCATTATTGACCATAGCATACAAACCAAATGCACTTTCCTTTTAATAATAAATTGCTGCTACTGATTCCATCCTTTTTGAAGATTATTCACATATTCGAAAAGAATGGAATCTGCATGCAGTCAAGTTGAGCGGCATTTTGCAACTGAAGAATCATAGCACGTGCTCATACCCGTTTAGTTGGGACTCAAACGCACAAATCACAAAGCGTTTGTTTGAACAAAATAATATCTCGGTTATTAAATTTTATGCATTGGATCATTATACGCCAAGAAATTATTCGGGTGCATAAATTTAAATAATTGAAATAGTTATTTTTTAATATTTCTGGATATTAATGTCAGTCAAATGTCAGAGTAATTAAAACAAAATATTTTTAATATTTTTTAAATTTCTGAGTGTAACAACTAACTGCATCAGGCTGAGCGGCAGCAGCCTGCTGCTGTTAGTCACCCAATCACCCGATTCACACTTTTATTACGCATTCACTAATAAATTTACCGCTACACTCGACAACTTACTAAGTTAACGTTCACTATGCCGAGAAAATTGTAAATTTACCGGTAATTGCCTCAGAAACATTTGGGCGTAAGTGCAAGTTGAACGAATCAAAGGACGAAAGAAAAGAGACGAATGAAACAAATTTCCCCTCCAAACGACGAATGTGTTCAGACGTATGAACGATTTATGTTTGAATATGTCGTATGATCCTATATGATTAAAAAATAGCTCTAAAAATTGCAAAAAATTAAATTCATAATGTGGAATATCTCACACAATTAGTTTCCATGAATATTGCGTATTTTTTGAAGGGTTATCGGCGAAGGAATGAAAATAGGATTTGAAAAACACTCTTCAAATTTCAGAACCGTTTTTCTCGGTTCGGTGTTTCTGTTTCATTCGACGTAATGAAAGCTCACGCGAGATTTGCAGTTGAACTGACAAAAATAGTATGTAGTTTACGAATCTTATAAACTATTTTTTATTTTGCAACTGGAAAGAGTTATGAAGAGCTTGAACATTATCATAGAATGCTCGATTGGCTCCGCGCAAATGACAGTTCGATTGGCTCCCGTCATTCTCTTTGCCAGACTATATGAAATTATAGTGTCTATAGTTAAAACTATAGACACTATAATTTCATATAGTCTGGCAAAGAGAATGACGGGAGCCAATCGAACTGTCATTTGCGCGGAGCCAATCGAGCATTCTATGATAATGTTCAAGCTCTTCATAACTCTTTCCAGTTGCAAAATAAAAAATAGTTTATAAGATTCGTAAACTACATACTATTTTTGTCAGTTCAACTGCAAATCTCGCGTGAGCTTTCATTACGTCGAATGAAACAGAAACACCGAACCGAGAAAAACGGTTCTGAAATTTGAAGAGTGTTTTTCAAATCCTATTTTCATTCCTTCGCCGATAACCCTTCAAAAAATACGCAATATTCATGGAAACTAATTGTGTGAGATATTCCACATTATGAATTTAATTTTTTGCAATTTTTAGAGCTATTTTTTAATCATATAGGATCATACGACATATTCAAACATAAATCGTTCATACGTCTGAACACATTCGTCGTTTGGAGGGGAAATTTGTTTCATTCGTCTCTTTTCTTTCGTCCTTTGATTCGTTCAACTTGCACTTACGCCCAAATGTTTCTGAGGCAATTACCGGTAAATTTACAATTTTCTCGGCATAGTGAACGTTAACTTAGTAAGTTGTCGAGTGTAGCGGTAAATTTATTAGTGAATGCGTAATAAAAGTGTGAATCGGGTGATTGGGTGACTAACAGCAGCAGGCTGCTGCCGCTCAGCCTGATGCAGTTAGTTGTTACACTCAGAAATTTAAAAAATATTAAAAATATTTTGTTTTAATTACTCTGACATTTGACTGACATTAATATCCAGAAATATTAAAAAATAACTATTTCAATTATTTAAATTTATGCACCCGAATAATTTCTTGGCGTATAATGATCCAATGCATAAAATTTAATAACCGAGATATTATTTTGTTCAAACAAACGCTTTGTGATTTGTGCGTTTGAGTCCCAACTAAACGGGTATGAGCACGTGCTATGATTCTTCAGTTGCAAAATGCCGCTCAACTTGACTGCATGCAGATTCCATTCTTTTCGAATATGTGAATAATCTTCAAAAAGGATGGAATCAGTAGCAGCAATTTATTATTAAAAGGAAAGTGCATTTGGTTTGTATGCTATGGTCAATAATGCACATTGACCATAGAACTAATACAAAAATCAAACGATTTTCGTTTGCTTTTTCTGATTATTTCTGCTTTAAGCGTTTGCTTTACGTCCCGGCTCAAACTTTTTTTTCTGACCACCAGATGTCGCTTCCATAACAATCCTCCCATTTCTCAATGCATAAATTTTAATCGCAGAAATATTTCTCAGAGAGAAATATCCCAGTAATTACACCATGAGAAATATCCTTGTGCGTAAAGAGGGAGAAACGTGAAAATACCTAAAACTTAATTGTTTGATATTTTATTTATTTCTGAGTGTAGGTTTGCTGCTACTGCTGCTGTTCGGTTTCTTTTCCTTGCTGCATTATTTTACAGCGTTCGAAAGCCTGCTTGAGTATCGATTTAAGAACGCTTGAAAAGAAGAATCTGAAATAATATTCATTGCCAGGTTGATATTCTGATAACCTCTACCACACTTGTTTCCTCATGGAATCCATAGCGAATGTGCCAGGTTTTTTTCCTCTGCACATTCGCCGTTTGGAAGAACGGACGTAAGCAACATTGAAATTGGCAATCAAGGTTTTGTTTCATTCGTCATTTTGGAAGTCTTAAATTTTATATATTAAAAGGGTTTAAATTGATTGTTTTATCAATCACATAGGTAGATAATGTTATAATGAAGCTTTTTTAGTGAATATCTCTATTTTTCAAATTTTGTTTCATTCGACGTAATGAAAGCTCACGCGAGAAATGGCTTTTGAAAAATATAGTATATTCTATAGGTGTAAAACTAGTGGAAATTATGCTAAAACACTTAAGTTAATGTTTCCAAAAAGCCAAAAAAGGTTTGTGAATCACAATACTTCAACCATGATTTTCCAATATTTAGAAAGTTTGCTCGATTGGCTCCCGCGAATGACAGTTCGATTGGCTCCCGTCATTCTCTTTGCCAGACTATATGAAATTATAGTGTCTATAGTTAAAACTAACGAGCCTCTATAAACAAAAGAGACGAAATGTCACGATTGGAATTTTCGATTTCCTGTCAGTGTCATTCCAATCGAGCAAAAGACTTGTCAAACTGGAAAATTTGGAATTGCGAAAGCGGCGGTAGCGAAAGTATTATCATTCATATCTGTAAACAAAGGGTAATCAAAACACAGTTTTTGGATGCTCTATTTCAATTACAAGCTAGATTCTCAAGGACTTATTTCCTGGTACTTAATTGGTAAGTTATGATTTTATTTAATGATAAATATGTAGGATATTTTTTTTTTAATTTTGAGTTTTCATTGACTGCACAAGATGTTCCCGGATCAGCGGAGTCGAAATGGAAAGTTTACCAATGAAAGTTGCGGATTCCAGTACAGAAAGATGGCAGAATGCGAGCAATTTCTCCCGTTTTTTTTTGGCTCAGTCGGGAACCGGAAGAAAAATATATTTTTAAATCCGGGGCAGGTTTTGTTAGAACAAACACTCCATGATTGCAGTTTTTTTAATTGATGACAATACCAAAAAACAGCTTGGTAAAACAGCAGACTAGACCAAAACCCACTTCCGAAAAAAAGTAAACGCAACAAAAATTGAAGTCATGTGAAGTTTGAAGCACAGCAGTGCTGCGCTCAAATGAAAGCGGGGTTGCTAGATGATTTATTCTTAAAAGGATCAGATTGCGTCTCTTTTGTTTTTATTACAGGCTCTTTAGTTAAAGCCAATCCAGACAGGTGATCAACTGTCAATCCATTTCTACTTGTTTCGACCAAAATTCATTGGAAAGACTTATTATTGATTGACGATCGGATGTATTAGTTGGAATTCTGTTCAAACGGTTTATTTGAAAATCTCTTCATTTAACAAAGTTTCAAACTTTTATAAAACTACAACCATAGGAACATGACCACTTCTACCTTAACTTAGGGAAAAGCCAACACAACATAGCACATCAAAGGGGGATTGGTTTTCCAGTCAATGCAATTTTTTCAATTATAGTAAACTTTAGAAACCATGAAAGTCGTGATACTATAATGAAAATGCACTCTTTTGTTGATAGTTACTAAAAAATTATATTTTCTTGAAAATAAAACCAAATACAACTGTAAAGCGTTTCAATCACTGTCATCTACATCAACTTTAGCTTTAACTTTCGTCTTTTTAATCTTCAAGTTCTTCTTCCCATTTTTCATTACTTTTCCGCTCTTTTTGGATTGGGCCAATTTTTTAAGTTTCTTCATTTCTTCCTTCTTCTTCATTCGCTCATGCTGCTCCTCGATAGCAGCGCGCTCTTCTTCGGCGGCCTTCTCCTGTTCTTCCTTCTTCAGCAGCTCCTTGGCCTTTTCCTCCTCGTCACCATTCTGGAAAACATCAGCGTACTTGTCGAAATCATGAGTTACTGTCGGTGCTTCGACTTCCTGATCAATCTTTTGCCTCTGCTTGTGCAGATATGTATCCTTGGCTGCTTTCTTCAGCATTTGTCTATGCTTGGCTGGGCTCTGATAGTTATCATTTTCCCAAATAGGATCCCCGCTGAAAGCTCCATCAAATATCTTGATGGGATTCATCACGAATCGTGGTCCAACCTCGGCCAGCCCCCCATCCTCCGAGAGAATTTGGAAATGCCGATACCAGATGCGATTGTCCAAATAGGTGAAACTGATTACTCGATCCACGAATGGTTGACTTTTTGGGTGGTGATTCGGAACACCGAAAATCTGCGTCAACAGCTCCTTGATCAATGCCAGATGTGGTTGTTTGGTGAACTCCTGATCGAAGGATAAAATCGGCCGAGACCCACGTAAGCAATTTCCGGTCAATTTCATCTCTCCCATGGTATGGATGTTCTCGATAAGAAACTTCACCGATGGACCTTTCTCTGCATTGGCCAACCACATGTACAGATCTCGTTTTCGACGTCCCTCGAATAGAACCACCTTGTTGCAATGTTTCATTTCGCACATTTCGTTCACGACCGACAGGGTCTTCCAGCGTTCCATCTTCGGTTCGCTGCGATGATGCGGCATCAATGTTTTCAAATCTTTCATGAGATGCCGATCTCGATGATTTATTCCTCGGGCACAAAGCACCAACACACGTTGTTTGTTCACCCACTTAGACTGCAATGTAAAATTTATTAGTACATGCAGGATATATTACTACAATTTAACAAACCTTCTTCGGGACAGGTTCATCGGAAATCCTGCTTTCTTTCAGGTGAATCCCTTCATCCTCAGACGAGGCATCCAAATCTTCGAGCTTGCGTTTTTTAGCGGCCTTTTCCTTTAGTTTGGTTTTTTTAACTTTCATTTTTTTGCCATCGGGCTTGGTTTTGTTGGTCTGTTGCTTGACTTTCATTTTAACTCTTAACGTTTCAACTATTCCGAGTTATTTTGTGGAAATTAAAATCAACTCCTTCACCAGGCAGCACGAACACGCGGTTGATGTTTTCGAATGGAGAGCCGAGCGAGATCAAACCAAGCTGCTATAAAAACCACACGGCTCATATCTCTTTTTTTATTTTACCATAAAATAAATGCCAGGTACACTGAAACAAATTCTAATCAAGAGCGCGTTGCAATGTTGCCAAAACGGTTGAAGATTATAAAAGAATGTTCGTTGTTCCGTCTCAACTCGCAATATTATGTATTTAAAAAAACGGGAGCATTCTTCTTCTGATCAGTTTCAAGCAAAAGGTTTTTGATAAACTTTTTTAAATATCTTTTCATTTCCATATTCTGAAAGCTCTTCCAAAAATAGAAGTTATCGTTTGATCATTCTATACATCATCTACACTGATTTAAAGTTTTAAAATCGATCTTGAATAAAAGTTGCATGAGGCTGATAGTAGAGTTTTAATAATACGCAAAGTTTTTGTTTTGTGAAAAACAAAATTTATTTCATCAGATGAATGGAAATTAATCAGATTTTTTTCGCTTGATTCAATTAAAATAGTTAAATAAATAAGTCTCATTAGTCGTGGTTCGTCCTTTAGTTTTCAAATTCTTTTTTTAATGCAAGCACTTTAAGTTTATGCATGTATGTCGTGTCGATACGAATTAAATAAAAAATTGATTTTGAATGTTTTAAAATATTTTATTTCACCATGCATGCACGATACGTAAAAACGTACATTACCATATAGAAAAACAAACATCTGTGCGCCTGGCACCCCGGAATGCAATCATCATTGCCGAACGATGACGCCATCAAATCATCAAGAAAACACCCTCACCCACCCACACCCAAGCATAAATCTCCCAGACAGCATAACATAACATCACAGCTCCGAAATTCAGAACGGTTTGTGTAGTGTGTGCGAGAAGAAGCGTCGTTTTTCGGCGTTCTCGTCAAAATAAAATACTTTCAAAGCACACAAAGCAAAGTTTAGGGGCAAAGTAAAACGACGACCAAAAGAACGATATAGCGGAAGATGAAAACCGCCGTCATTTGTCAATTAGCACCGCACGCTCGTACGATTGGATAAAGCTGCTAGTCGACATTTCTGATCGGGGCATCGTCACGAAGCCACTAATCGCAATCGCATCATCCAGATGGAATTTTTCGCACAACTAGAATAATTAACATTTAACAGTCGGTGCGTGAGTGTTGAAAATTATTGCATTTAAAGGGACCAAGTGCTAGTTTTTTGCGGATCAAGAAGTGTAACAATTTTACGCGAGAAGAGAGTTACGTCGTACGCGTAGTTCCGATATGGGTTGCTTCGAGAGCAAACCGTCCGATCAGCACCAACCTACGGCCGTCCGTGGTTGTACGGACATTTTCTGGCTTGTTGTGTACGTAGTATTCTGGATAGCTTTGGTAAGTGAGCCCTTTTCTAATTTTTATTTCGTTGATGTGTTGAAAAAAAAACTAGAGGGAAAGTTTCCTTTTATCCAAAATTGGAATATATCATGCATAAATTTGCATTGCGCTGTCGGTAATGAGATCAGAATCTGCAATGAATTAAAATTAGCCACACCCGCTCGGGAGGCTCGGAAGCTTGTATTTTTGCTAGCTTGGCTGTATAGGATGGATGTCACAATGGCAATAATCATGTGGACATGAATCATTTTATCTACACAATAATTATAGAGCTATAAATCAATAAATTTTATACAGAAGTAGGTGCACGAGACAGAAAAACATTGTTCAACATTCCTTTATATACCTACTCCTCTATTGCCGGGATGGTTTCAAATGACTACCGTGACATGAACTTGTTGAATGTTGTTTCAGCTTCAGGTATTTTTGAGTGGAATGAAAACATACTAATCAATAATTCTGTATTATAGGTACAAGGTAATTTTTTCTTTAAAGTTATATTTAAAAAAAATTTTACATGATTTTAATCCTATCTTGACTCGAAGTTTCTTACTAAATCGTTTAGTTTTAAAAGGAAAGGAAAGGACGGGAAATCTACGATCGAATTTATTATTAACTATGATTCATAATAACACTTGAATTCATTAATACTGAACGTTCTAGTTTTTCAACAATTCTATTCTATCTTTTTGTCCTTTCTTTTTTTTCTATTCGATTGTGCTGGAATAACTTGTACAACATACGGACACGGTTGATCGAGTAGCTGGTGATCGCAGTTTTTTCGTTCGTGTACGGCAACCCGCTCAGGATCATCAATGGATATGATTCGTTTGGCAACACGTGCGGCGTTAAAAGTAATGAACGGTTCGCACATTTTCCGCTTTCGGGGATGAGCACGGTGGATAAGCCGTACGTATTTTTTCTGGACATTAAGGAATTACGCCAAACACTAAAGATATGCGTCAAAGAATGTCCCAAGAAGGAGATTGTTTCTGCTACCGAGTTGTATCGGTACTACGAGGATAATGGTGCCAAATATTGTCGATATGATTTTAATATGAGCCTTTTGACTTCCCCCGAAGCCAATGGACCAAAGTTTTTCGCCTTTGCCGGACCATGCCCCAAGTTACCGGTTTACGAATCTTCGCCAGTTCTACACAGATGCATACCGACCGGAAAAAATGCGCCTCTGAATAGTGTGAAGGATATGTACGCCCTGATTAATTCTTGGGGAGCAGCTCAACAAGTATTTAGTGATCTGTATAAAACATGGCCTACAATCGTTTTGATTTGCGCGCTCAGTTTGATTTTCTCCATAATTTTGATCACTATGTTACACGTGCTGACATCCATCATTTCGTGGTTGATTTGCATCTTCGTTGCCGTAGCCAGCATCGGAATCACTGCTGTGCTTTGGTGGAGCTACTACAAAGCGAAACATACTTTGGATACGGATCAAAAGCTGTCCTATTTGGAGGAGCTGGTGCGCAATGAAACAACCATCTATGTGCTAGCCATTTTGGCGACATTTATCATGATTATCTTGCTGGTGATTATTTACTACCTACGCGAAAAGCTCAGTGGCTTGGCAGCACTTTTTGAGGAAGCCGGAAAGTGTATGATCCAATTGCCAGGATTGGCTGGTCCTCCGTTCCTTGCCTTCATCGCTTTGGCAGTTTTCCTCACATTTTGGGTTGTAGTGATAGTCTGCCTAGCAACGGCCAACTATCCGAATGTACGCCCATTGCTACCGTTCACTCAGCTCAAGGAAAATCCCAACAAGACTGATACCGCTGCCAAACCGGATATGACCATCAACAACAATACCTATAAGTGTAAGTAGGGCATTAATCATATTTTTTTACTTTTTCGCTCTCCAGCGTTTACGATAGGAATGCGAGCCCTATGTGTCATGCGAGTCTAATCAAGTGTGACTTTGGCTCAACCGATACAGTTCTCTTAATATGTATTGAATTAACGTTGAGTTTGCTTCCATTGTATAACTTCTAGTAGTTAAACAAATTAATGGGTAAAATCCGCGTAGGTAGTTGCTGACCGACTTCTCGCTTTCATCAAATTTTCTCTGAATAAAACTAACTGCCTATATTGAAAAAGATTTCATGTAACATTATATAATTATTGTCTTTCCACCTTAGATTTAGAAAATTTAAAATAACGTTCTAGATGTTTCTAATTGACTCATTTATCAAAAATTCTCATCAAATTTCTTCACGGTTTTAAAAGTTTTTATTTCATTGACTTACCCGAATCACAATTTCCCCTACAGCATTCGATCTGGTCGAGTACCCGGAAGCCGACTATTTGCGCCATATGCTGTGGATCTACATCATTGGGTTGGTTTGGACCACCGAGTTCATCTTCGCCTGTCAGCAACTGGCAATTGCGGGTGCCGTCGCTTACTGGTACTTTGGCAAACAAGCCGATACGCCCGTGCTGCACGCCATCGCCAAACTGGTGAAGTATCATCTGGGCTCCGTTGCCAAGGGTTCATTCATCATCACCCTATTCAAAATTCCTCGGCTCATTTTGACCTACCTTTATACGAAGTAAGTTCTATTTTTTGGTACAGTTGTTGCTGTGTTGCAAAAATTCCATTTCCATTTTAGATTGAAACGTCACCAGCAGGAAGGTTCCGAATGCGCTAGCTGTTGTCTCAAGTGTTGCATCTGCAGTTTCTGGCTATTGGAGAAGTTTATCAGATATTTGAACCATAACGCGTACACCGTGATTGCCATCGAAAGCGTTAACTTTTGTCCGGCTGCAAAGATTGTGAGTTTTGTTGCTGGATTCATTAGACTTGAACTAATAAAATGTTTTTTAGGCATGGAATGCACTTGTTACCAATGCACTCCAAGTGGCAACGATCAACGGTATTGGTGATTTTGTACTATTCTTGGGAAAACTGGCTGTTGCCGCTCTGTGCGGGTTGATCAGTATCCTTATGCTTAGGGATAATCCAGACGTTCATTTCTACATGGCACCAGTAATTATAATAACGATTTTCTCGTTTTTCGTGGCACATATTGTCCTTTCTCTTTATGAGGTACTTAAAACATGTTTACTAAAAAATGGTTTTGTGTAATAAATGTGTAACTTTTTTCACAGATGGTGGTAGATACTCTTTTCCTGTGTGTTTGTGAAGATCGCACCATCAATGGCAACCAAGGTCGCTGGAAGGAAAGCAACTTAGCACGACTGCTCGGTGAAAACCCCGAGGAACCAGATGCGGTCGAAGCACCCATGCAGGTGGTCGAAATGACACCCATCACCAAGCAGCCGTTTTCAATTCAAAACATCCAAATGACTGAAATCGAAAACAAAGCCTAAAGCAAGCAACGATCATCGCAATACGATTGATTGATTTTACTTAAGTAGAATGTGTCATACCTCAAAAAGATGTTCAGAAAACACAATACACATTCACCTCAAAAAGACAAAAAAAACGGCACAATATTGCAAATTGCAACAAATTCAAACTGCTCTCAAAAGCAACATAGAATTTAGCCAACCAATAACTCTCCTCCGATGGCAAAGCTTATCGATATAAATGTGCTTTACTAACTACCAACAAAAAAATGCCAATACTGTGGCTACGAAGATAATCTGTAAGCTTAAAGTTATGAACATTGTGTTAACACCTCGAATGTATGACTCTGCATACGGGAGATTCATTCCATCCATTCAGAATATTTCGTAAAATATTCGTTGAAATCATTCAAGGTTTCATGCATTGTCATTTAAAGCTCAAATTTCACGTTTAACTATACGCTATTTATTATACAAAAATCTAACATTTTAAACTATCCTTCTATCCGTCATTAGAAATCCCATTTCGTCGCTATCAGAGGCAGATTTATTTGAAACAACATCTTCCATTCACTAAACAAACATGAGTTCCCATAAAACAAAAGTTAACCACACAAAAGTTAATTTGCCAATCGTGTTAAAGAGTTTATTTTTTTATCAGATTTTATATCATCATCATCATCATTGAAAAAGTTTATAGTATAGTTATTAAAGTTCAATAGATTCTAACACAAATGTGAACCAGCGAAGGAATCGTTTTGAAATTATATGTTTGCTTTATATACATAACATAGTATTTATACAACGATTTTCAATGTAAACACAATAAATTTGGAACTCAATAAATTTATATGCCAATATTCAGTTATAACGAACTAAACTGAAAAGAAATGTCCCTTGTAGAAACCCGGAAGTAAAAATCTAATTTTTAAAATTTCAAATGTCGTCCACCATTCAGTTTCTTTGACAAAAGGCTTTCTCAAACTTTCTATACAAGATAATCGGTTTCTAGAAAAAAAAACTATTTTCTTTCGATAATGGTAATGCATTACTAAATTGTTTTCTTTTTTTTATTCATTTTATTGGTTTTGTTGTTTTTCGACACGAGTTTTTGTTGGTTCGCTAGTAGGGATAGGCGATTGAATATACTTATATATTTGTTAGCATTTCTTAGGGTTTTGTTTGTAAACGGTTACTCCTTGAGGATAGATTTTTTTATGAGAACAGCAAACAAATGCTACCTGATGCTACCAAAAGTGTGAAAGTAAAACAACGGAACGAATAGATTCAAAGTGGCAAGGAAAGCCTACACATTAACAACGGAGTAAAACTAAAAGAAAAGCGCACTCAAAACGAGAGCGAAGAGTGTACAAACAATTAAACAGAAAAATATCTCCCATGACTGGTAAATTTGCAACATAAATTTTACTAGAATAAATTGTTCAATTGATTCGAAAACTTAAATAAAAAAAAAGAATAATTGAAACCTAGACATCGACATCAATTTCCTAAACTGACAAGGCTAACTAAATTGTACAATGTTTCCTTTCGCTATGATAAATTCCGTTACTTTCACGGATTTGTGGTTTATCCTATTATTGTTTAACAGTTCGGTTATACGGGATATTTCAAGTGTTGATTTTTAATGTGAATAGCGACGGTGTAATGCGATTACAGCTGGCTTTATCGTTAGTGTCGAGTCACTGTTACTGAGAAAATCGCGCCAATCTTATTCAAATTAATTGAAGATTAATATTTAAACCAAAGTAATAAGCTTTTCGTGGTTTGAATTACTTAGTATTGAATGATTAAAGCATGTTTCCTATCCGGATCGTATCGAACGCATAAGAACGTAAATTCCACGGAGAAGATAGAACGTACTAGTAAAAAATTCCCTCTGCTGCTTGGTGTTTGTATTCTTAAACATGGATCATGCGAAACTGAACGGACGAATCGAGCTAATCCTAGAGTAAATAAATTCATCAAAATATAAAATCAACGTATTTAAAAAAAAACATTTTAGAGTGTTCTGAAACATGAGCGCGGATATCCGCTCAACACAACAGGGGAAACAAAGTTTTAACGTTCTAGATAAAGCAATGAAGAATATTCAAACAGTGAACAATGTTTGGGCAACAAAAGTATAAGCGAGACTCTCTTGATTTCCGATTATCTTCTCCGGGTTCGATATTGATCATTTGATTTTTTTATCCATTCCTTGTAAAGGAATTGTTTTTGCGTTTTTTATATCAGCTTTTACAACGATCGTCGCCTCAATTTCAAATTGTGTTGCGCCCTAAATACCACTAATTTTATTTTGTTCTTTAGAATTGCGTGTATGTATCGGCTATTGAAACAGTACCGAATGAATACATGTTAGGAAGAGTATTTCCAGTTCGCGCGTATAGGGATGTATGTGTGATTTGTTATTTTATTCTACTTTTGCTGCAAAACTTTCCAAAAAATAGGAAAACCGGGAATTCATCTCTCTTTCTCTCTTTCTCCTTGTATGTTTGGTACCGTGCCGAGGGCAAGCGAATATTAACTATTTTCTCAAGAGATTGAAGAGAGTATACTTTTACACCAACTTATGAGCATTTCAGGCAGGCACCTTCTACATCAAAATCGAGTACCATGAGTTTGGTTTCTTCTGTGCCATTGCGGGAACCGACTGCACAAATCAGCTTCGTATCATTAGCTCTGTAATGGCATGGCAATAAGAGATAACGTCATGATAAAATTTCCAAAAAGTTTGTATAATTATTGTTATACTCAATGAGATATGCACATATAACAGTTGACGTTGAGTACAAATAAAAGTTATCAATTACTGGTCACTCACCTTATTCTCCACACAACTCCACCGGAGCCGCCGGATTCTAAGGCAATCAAATTGCGAATAAATTCTCCAGTTTTTACATCCCACAGCTTAACGGTACCGTCATCTGAACTGGTTATCACGAAGCGAGAATTGAACTGAAGGCAGGTAACAGCCGATTGGTGTTTGTTGGGACCTTGAGGGAAAAAAATAATGTTTATCTGAATAATGCTGATTTTGAACGAATCTATTACCTGATAAAGTCTGCAGACATTGGCCAGTAATTATATCCCACACTTTAACTGTCGAATCAGCGTTTCCGGATACCAGAATGTTCTGGCGTAGTTCCATACCAGACGTTAAACTTTGGTGACCCATCAAAGCATGCTTGCAGCTACCCGTCTCTGCGTCCCATACGCGAATGGAAGTGTCCAAAGAACCAGACACTACATGAATACCGTCAAACTAAACGTTCGTATAAAATATACATTGTTTGAAATGAGTAAAAAATGATTTATTTTAATCATACCTGAAGTGAGTATACTCGGTTGGTGTGTCCTTGTAGCGTGTGAAGACACTCCTGCCGTTCTGGGTTCCACACTTTGACCATATAATCGTAAGCACCGGAAACTACTAATCGGCCGTCGTACTGAACACATCGAACTGCTGCCAAATGCCCGACCAACACATGCAGGCAGGTGCCTTCGTTAATGTCCCACACCCGTAGCGTTGCATCTCGAGAACCACTAACAACCCTAAAAATAAGCAGACAATCGAAAATTTTTTTTTTGTTTAAAAATCCATTGCTACTAACTTTTTCCCATGTAGATGCATACAGCGAACTGTCGAAGTATGTCCGTACAATGTGTGCAGCAAAATACCCGTATCGGCATTCCAGACCTTTAACGTACGATCGGTACTGCCTGAGATGATTGTATTACCGGACATTTGCGATGACCAGACACCACCCGTGTGACCAACCAGCGTTCGAAGGCACTAGAAGATGAAATGCAACACAATTAATATTAAACCAAACTAACTTTCGTATGCTGTATAATCATACCTTTCCGGTGATGGCAGACCATACTTTGAGAGTATTGTCGTCGGAACCGGACACAATGCGGTTACCGCTGAACTGAAGGCACGTGATGACGTGATCATCGTGTCCTTTTAGAACCTTCGGGGTACGGATGGGTCTCGAGCGCCAGTTCATCTCGATAATGTGCTGTCGCATGTAGGCTGCCTTCCACGGTGAAGATATTGGCGGCATATTGCCCGCTCGCCCTCGCTTAGGTCGGTCGGCTCCGGTAGCTTCCATTAGGATATTTCCCTCTTTACACTTTTCCTTCCATAGCAGATTATCGTCGGCCAGGAAACGCCAGCTTCGACAGGTTTGTGCAGCGCGTAGCAGATCTTTCGGTTCCAAATATGACAGCACCTGTAGGGCCAGTTCTTTGGGTAGCAACGAAATGAAATCCCGCTGGAAGCGCGGCTCGATCACCTTCATCATGTGCCGAACCTGAGTGGGTTCGCAGTGCTCGATCAAAAGATCAATCGCAACCAAACGTTCAACGGGAGTCCAGCGCTGTAGAATAATCAAATATCGGTTATCATATTTGAAGCAATTTACTTGTTGTTGTTAACAGTTACCTGAAACTGCATCAGCCAATCGTTCAGCTCAGGAGGTGGGTTATCTTTGGTTGGAATAATGCTTCTGGGAGTTTTACGTTCTCCCATTGACGAGGAAGTTGGCGTTGAAGTAAGCTATACGGATAAAATGATGTAACTAGTGACAAAATGAACAAAAGAAATTAACTTACATTCGATGGGCTGAGCAGTGCTCTCGGAGAAGTTGTGCTGTCTAAGGCCAATCGTTTACGGCTGCTGAAGTTTAAGGACTCCGAATTGGGGCTTTCTATACGCATAGATTCGGAACCAGTGTCCATGTTACTACAACGACTGCCTCCACTTCCAAACAGAATTCGGTTTTCAGTAAGCTTTCGCTTCCGATGCAGTCTTGGAGTTTGTGCGTTACAATTTCCAGCATTAGCGGATGACACGTTTGCTCCACTTGAAGGATCATGCGCCAAAATATCCTCGGCGACATCCATGTGAGTATAACTCGAAAGATCGACGTCCCGCGAAGGAAGTTCGTCTTCGCTGCTTGAGTTTCCGAAGTTGATTTCGTGGTCGGTGTAATCTCGGCAGGTGCAAATTTCTTCATCGGAACCTTCTTCACAGTCAACCCAGTTGTCTTCGTCGCATTCGTGTTCGACTACGGCAACGGCTGCCGTCTCAATTTCAGGTGGCATTGACAGTTGCGATGGTTCCAGGACAGGATCTTCCAGGTGATTGCGGTCGTTATGATGTTGCGCATGTCGGAGGTTGCTAGTACGGAGTGAGGAGCTGCTGCTGGACGCTTCGACCACTTCATCGTCCACCATATTTTCGGTGAAGTTTGATGTGGTCGATGGGAATCTGGCCAAAGAAGCGGAATTACCAGCTTCACCACTGTCTTGGTCAGCACTGCCATAAGGGCAACTATAAGAGTATAGCGAAGAATTGCTAGTGCTGGTAGAAGGAATTGGATGGTGGTTAATGTGTTTACTGCATTCTCCTGTTTGTTTTATAACCGATGTTGCACATGAAGATAAGCTGCAGTCTGAGGGTGGTTTGGTGGCTCCAGTGGAAGTTGACGGTCCTGCAGAGCTAGCCGAAGAAGGTGAAGGTGATGAGGATGATGAAGACGTACTAGGTTCGTTCATTGTGCTTCCCATAGGAACGGTCGAAGTATCCTTCGAATTTGTTTTTAGCGCTTGTAGATTAGGGATGAACATAATTCGATCTGAAGATAAGCTATCGTTAGAATTACTGTTCAAGAAAGCGTCCAACTGATGCTGATGTTGTCTACGATGCGATTTTGTACCGCTACAACTGCTGGATACCGTTGAAGAGGAAGAGGACGATGCCGCCATGGAAGAGCAAGATGGCCCATCTGCCAAAGCTGCTCCACTTATTTCTGATTCTGTTGATCGACAGTAGTTTCCTAGACTAGCAGACAAGTTCATCTTAACCGCTGACTTTGTAATTATTGTTGTACTATTACTGTGTTGTTCCCTAATACTAGTGCTATTAGAACTAGACGTACTGATACTAACAATCTTCGAAGGATGTCTACTACTGGTTGGCGTTGACGTAAGCTGAATTTTGTGCTGGTCCAACGATTTTTCTGGAGCCATGTCATCGTCGCGCAATTTACTTATCCTACTTATTAAGTCTAGATTCAGTCTATGGGTATCGGGCATAAAAGCGCTATTTTTTATTATAATTCCTCCAGTCAATTTTTGTTCTTGCTCAAAGTCCCGACGTTCGATTGCATCGATAGATTGCACATCATTCAGTTCATCATCATTCAGATCATCATCATCCTCATCGTCATCCAATACTACACCAACCAATCCCGCGACATTTGCTTCTTCGGGAATTTCTTCTTGGTCCATAGCCAAAGACGGCTCATTCGCTGGCTTAGTTGGCACTGATATTTCTTCTCCATCAGTTGTCAGCTGTTGGTGAACGCTGCTGCAGGAGGAAGTTTCTTCGTTTACAAAAATCGGACCCAGATTTGACCCTTCATCCCTTATCGGTTCCGAGGCACCGTTAGTAATGCTCAAATTTTTAATCTCATTCAAACTAGCATGTGTCTCACTGTCCCCATCACCAACACTCTTGCCGCAGTCGTTTCCATCATGTCGGCTTCCACAGTCCGCAGCACTTCCGTTACCATCACCAATTCTGCCAACCATCTCGTCGTCTTCTTCCTCATCTTCGTAGTCATCGTCGGCGGAATAAAACTCATCACTGAGCCGTTTTGGTTTGGCGTTTATCCCAGGCGCATTACTGGTTTTCTGCTCCTGTTCTACCGCGGGTGTTTCCAACTGAATACCGTTGTTTTCTGCGGCACGCCCATAGAACCATCCATCGTATCCATCTTCTCCCCTAGGTTCGGTTCCATCACCATTCAGAAGTAGTAAACTTCCGGACTGCGTCGTAGGGGTGGAAGAACCAGATGCAGTGACTGTTGCTATTACTCCGGTTTGGTTCGATGTGAAAAGAGTTGCGCTGCCAATGGGAGTGCTGATAACCGATGAGGAGTCATTGATTTCTGTGGGGACCCCTAAGGGGCTTACAGGGCACTGCTGCTGCTGCTGCTGATCGTCACTAATCGAGACGATACATTGCTCTGCCATTATCTGTAACGCACGGGTTGGTTGAATCGGTGTTAACAACTGAGACTGCTTCTGCTGTTGCTGGCAGTCATTCAAAAGTTTTGGTGCACTTTCTGTCTACCCGACGAGTTCTGGAAAAGAAACAGAAAAATTAAGAGAGAACATGAGAACGGATGCTTCAAATGATAATCGGTTTTTTTTTTGTTTCTTAGTACTTTATTGCGGTGTATTTATAATGATAATCATAGAATTGTCACTGTTCCTGGGACGTTTAAGTTTTGGGGCAATTTTTGGAGGACTTACCCATTATTGTATGTCATAAAAGATCATTAGTTTCTTGACTATGCAAAATTTTCCTAATATTCCGGTATAATAAAGCAGAATCAGCTGACGTTCCCAAAACTCAAGGCGAGTATCAGTGATTGACCTCTTGTCCGGGCAACATCAGCTCGAATTCTACCGAAACGATACAACAGCATACCACCTATGAGGGTGAAATCCTTAAAGAGCACCGCACTGCAGCTGAATGGCCCGGCTTGTAAAAGAGAAGAGCGAAAATAATACCTTCCAGACAGCTGACACAGCTGATGTTTCTTGCCATTTTTTTTTTCTTTAAATTTGCCAGTTATCTCTTCTAGACTTTCGCCTTTTCAGAAAAAATAATATACCCAACACTCACATCTCCCGTTTTGGTGCCATTTTCCCTACCTCTCGAATTGACACTCGGGCGGATTCTGTTTGTCGATATAGGCTGAAATCAACGAAAAACCAAAATTTAAGACATCTTTTGGTGTGCAGAATAAAAAGATACACCAACGAGTGATCTCAACCGAATGGTTCGAAACCTATGATCACGAGTTATTGAGGGTAACATCTTTGTCGTAATCAAAATATACAGCGTTTGTGTTCTATTGAAAAAAAAAAATGCTAGAATGAAAGAATTTCAGTGTAGACGTAGAGGCCACTATTATCAGTAGTATTAAGAAAACAACCGAACAAGGCAGGTTATTGGCTTATGTAAAATATTTTACAACAAACCTTTTGGGGGCCACTCTCCTCACGCATCGGAAAGTATCGGTTTGCTTTGCTACTGACTGGAGCAGACACATCTGTTCCCTGTGTGTTTTTTATATCTTAGTTGCGTAGAGCTTTACAAAGCACAGCTTTCATGGGGCCAGGTGTTGCACAGAGGTCGAGTTCGTTTGCTGTAGTGTACAATAAGAGCAAAACGCACTTTTCTTGGGCAACGTGTGCTGTCTACTGCTTTTCGGGCACACATTATCAGGTGCAGCGTTTCGGGTTTGCTGATGTGCTGACTGGCTGGTGAAGAAACAGCAACATCACAAAGCTTTACGCGAGCAGCTGTCGGAAAATTTGCAATTTCGGTTCATAAAGATATGATTGTTGCACCTGTTGTTATGGATCTGCCGAAAAGATTGATATGAAAACATTTCTAGAGAGCGAACACCGAGAACGATATTCAAAATTAATTTTTAGCATAATTTCTTAAAAAAATGCAACAGATACACTTTTACCTACCTACCTCTTAGAGGAATTCAAGGATCCAATAGGGTAGAAGCATTTTTGGCCGCATTGATTATAGCTTATAAGTGATGGTGAGAATCGATGGTTGATATTTTTTTCAGAAAGTCAAGTACAGAAGATCCCGGGATAGAAAAATACACTGTTAACTATGGGAATTCCTGATTCCTGTTCGAACAAATGAAAAACGATAAAAGGTTCCCACCAAACAGGTTTTCAGCTTCGTTTCAGTCAAAGTAAATACTTATTCGGCGGTTGATGATGTTCAGTCAGATGGGCCCAACTCTTAAAGTCCTCATCATGCGGCGGAAGATTTTCACCCTCGCTCGCCATCCACACTATAAAGACAAGCATCAACCGAAGGCAAGATGCACAACAGATAGAACCAACTGGGAAAAAAGATTCGTGAGAACTTTTTGACTTGCGAACAAATAGGTAGAGTGCGGCGGGTAAACGGTTGGGCGCCGTCGATTCTCCCATCACAAGCAGAGCCACGCCAACTCCTCAGACACGGATTTTGTTATTGTTATTTATGTCTTGTCCAGTGTGAGCTCAAGATTCAACGCCGGCAAAGATGATCGCAAACCTGCGAGGAATGATATCTTGATCGTTTTTAATGTTCTTCCTGTGCCACTGGGTCTTAGCGTAGGTTTAGACATATTCAAATCTTCAGTAAGGTATTCTCTGGAAACGCAAATTCTACCAATCGCTTCAAGTTAAAGTAACGAAATGTTCATAAACTCAAAAGCCAAATTTCCAAACCATTTCTGCAAACACCATTCGAGCGAGATCAAGTGGAACCTTGAAAATCGTGACGAACGGGCAAGCAAGAGAGTCGGGATCAGACCAGACGGACAAAATTATAAACATCCCACACATTTGGAAATCCGCCAAGAATCCACAACTCATGTTGATGAAGTCGACAGGAAAGCGCAAAAAAAGTCGTGATTTTTAAAGCGAATATCAGGAATCAATTATGGCTTTTGTTACACTGCTGCGTGCTGGCGGCGTTTTTAGGTATTAGACCGAGTTTAATCTATCCTTTAGGATTCTAAAAAATCATTTTTTCATTCAAAATATGGAAACGTATAACAAAATCGTAAAGACAATGTAATGCAGTGAAACCGAAATCACACTTTAAAAACATTGGAGGATTCACTTAAAAGTGAAAACTTAGTGTTTTTCTTTATTCCAAGTACTTAAGTTTGAAGTGCCTCACTTGAGTTGAGCACTTGAGCACTGAATTCTACTGAATGTATTCGATGTATACTTGAAATTCACTTGACTGGTCACTTGAGTCCATTTAACTTACTTAGACTCACTTAAAATTGAAATGAATTTTTGCTTAGGGGCTGTCCATTAATGATGTCACGCAAAATTTGGAAAAAATTTACCCCCCCTCCCCCCTCCGTCACATATTGTCACAAATTCCGTGACCCCCGTTTTGTATTACGTCATGTTTTCCTAACACCCCCCCCCCCCCCTGGAGTAAAATTTTCAACTCATAGAAATTTGATTAAAAATGTTGAATTAAGAATTGAAAAAAGGTTAACAACTTTTAACAAGCCTTCAATCATTGCTTAAAAAATATTTCAATCATGAGTCCAAGGATTATGTTGATGACTTTCCATATCAATGACCAAATCTCTATCCAACCATCCAAATCTAGTTCCTCTTCTTCAATCCATTCGTAATCCAAAGCTTCTCCACAGGTTAGAATAGCCAAGCAATCCTGTTCCCGTTTTGCCACAATTTAAGTGGAAAGGACTTTCCTGAGTGTTGCAGTGAAAGTATTCTTGTGAACTTTCTTATGGTATAGTAAAAATTACCAAAATTGATTACGTGAGTATTATTATTCATTAAATGAATGGTGCAAGTATAGTTTTATTGAATTTACTATAAAATTATTTGTTATTGTTTTGCTGCGTTATTTTTTGTAATGATAAGTGATGTCACGCTCAAGCTGACCCCCCCCCCCTCCCCCCCATGTCACAAATTGTCACAAAAATCAAAACCCCCCCTCCCCCCTATCGCGTGACATCATTTATGGACGGCCCCTTAGCGAATTCTATTTATGTTGGGATTGATTGTTTCATTGTGGTATAAAAGAAAATAATCTAAATTTTCAATGAATTGGTACCAATTAGGCAAAAGCTTGCATGTAAGAAACTTATATGCAATCTACATAGCACGGAATCAATAGATCAATAAGGCCGGAACAAATTTCAAATCCTTCTTTTGTCATATGGAGTTGGAACATCGCGAGGGGGGGGGGGGGGGGGGGGCAATAAAAAATAATGCGAAAAACAAATAAATTGGAATAAATTGCACGAAAGCTTGTATGCAATCAAATTGCATACTATATTATTGCATAAAACTTATAAATCATGTGTTTTTTTATCGAAAAATTCAATAAAATCAAGAATACAGAATGTGAGTTAACCTCCATCTTCCAAAGTTTGGTTCTTGGTTTTGTAATCTTTCGAATATTTGAATTTTTATTTGAAATTTACCTAAAATACTTCAAACTTTATTTATCCCCCCCTTCGGGATTTTGGAAATTTCGAAGGGGGGGGGGTGACAAAAGAAGAAATTGATATTTGTTCCAGCCTAATTTGAAAAAAAAATCCCGATTCCAAAAGATGATACAATTCCCAACTTCTGTAGTTTGACTTTGGCTCTTTCAATAAGGCCGGAACAAATTTCAAGTTGGAAAATCGCGAAAGGGGGGGGGGGGGGTGGTGTAGAATACAAATTATATGAAAGCTATAAAGAATTCTGAAAAGGTTCTTAAGTAACCTTCTCATGATTCTAAATTTGTCGAGATACTCCGGCTGGCTTGAACCCACAATCCATTGTATATCAGTCTTCCGATCGTTTGATGTCCTGTCCAACCTCCCTCTGAACCCCATAATAGAGTTAAGCTATTTTGAACATATGAAAAAAAAACACCTTTTACATCTTACCTCTTTTTCATTTGAAAAGGATACATGTTGTAAGGGATATTTTCCGGGAATATTTAAAAGACAGGAATGGGCAAGCCTGCAGCCAAATCCGCCAGTTGCCAACAATCGCTTGCACTTACCGGGGGTTGACCAACGTGTGAAAGGGTTTGAGAAACGGCTAGTGACCAACAACACCCACCTTGCGAGCAACAGCAATTGCTCAGCAACATTTGGGACGCGTAAAAGTTCAACGAGTTCCGAAATTGAAGGTACCACCATTGCCAAACGGTTCACCACGTACGATCTTCAAGCCCCAAGACATCCCGCAGTAGCATTTCCTGTTGGCCGACCACATCTTCGGGTACACACTACACGGTATTTTGGATTTCTTGATTAGTGTCACCCCCTCGTCAAAGTCGATCCGAGGTTCTTCGTAACTGTACTCTGCTAGCCAACCAAAAAGGGCCGCATGAGGCACATCCTCACCAGAATCCCCGTGGCTTGATCAGAAATTCGAGGGCTGTTGTAGCTAGCCCTTTTGGTCAGCTAATAATAAACTGGCCTGTTGCGAAGCGTTGATGTTACTTCCCGAAGCATTGGTTACAGAGGACACTACTGTCTGTTGTTAACGTCGTGATAATCGTTCCGGACGTTCTTGAAAACAGATTGAGAATCTCTAACATTTGAACAAATTTTCAGCACAAATTACAAGAAAAAATGAAGAAATTCAGGAGTTAAAATTGGCAGCGAAAAAAATCACACCCTTCGATCACGGCCGCAGCCTACAATAAAAATTATATGAAAGCTTGTATACAAAAAAATTGCATACTATATAATTGCACAAGATCTATAAATCCAGTAATTTTTTATCGAAAAATTCAATAAAATTAAGAATATCAAAGATGAAATAACTACCATCTTCCACAATTAGTTGTTTGGTCTTGTAATCTTTCGGATATTTGAATTTTTTTTTCGAAATTAACATAAAATACTTCAAACTTTATTTATTCTCTCCTTCGGGTTTTTTTTTTCAAGTTCCGTAGGGGGAGGGGGGAGCGGGGGGGGGGGGGAGGAGTTTTACAAAAGAAGAAATTGATATTTGTTTCAGCCTAAATTGAATTTCTGAAGAATTTATAAATTTTTTCAATAAAAAACCTTAAATTTTATCTATTTCCTCTTTTGGGATTTTAGGAAAATAGACTTACAGAAAAAGAATTTGTTATTTGTTCCGGCCTTATTTCAGAAAAGAGTAAAGGAGTGTGAGGAAATGGATGATTTTTTTTCAAACAGAAATTTTTATTTGAACCCAACATATGGGAAGAAAATTATGATTTTTTTACTTTGATATTTTAAATAAAGGCAGTTTTGAATGAACAAAGTTCATTCATGATAAATATTCCGTAATTTCACCTTTGAAACCACTAGAACTGAAAGATATTAGTGACTTGAGCAAACGTTTGAGCAACCACCGGCCAAGCTGCCCGGATTTAGCAGCTGTGCATTTGTACAGGCTGTAGAAAGGCAAAAAAAAAACAGTTTCTCGTTTCCACTTCCCAATTCAATGGGAATCCATTCTTATTCCCGTTCCCTTCACAAGACGAAGAACCCCGACTGAAATTCCCGACTTTTCCCGGCATTTTACTCATGAATATCCCGAAATTTTTCCGCTATTCCTGAGAGTGGTTTACAAAGTTACTGAGAAAAAATTTCGTCATGATGAAATGAATGAATTTTAGGATTTGATAGATTTTTAAATGGGACAAAAATACTCGATAAATAATTTTCCCGGTTTTGATATGAAATTCCAGGTTTTCCCTGGTTTTCCCCGGTTTGCTGACCACCCTGAGAACGTGCTGGAGAATACTGACAAGTATTGCTTTATACTTGGATAGAATTTATTCCAGTTTTTATTTTATATGCCCGGGCTTGCTCAGAAATTTAATGTAGAATTTGAGATAAATCAAATCTGACCAGGGTCTCAGATAGCGTTGAAAACTTTCAGCATTTTGCTCAGGTTTATTCACATTATTTGTTAAATCAAATTTAAAAAAACTTAAATTCGTCTTGAAAAGTAATAGTTTCCAAAAATGATGTTATCATTAAGTTATCTAAAAAATGGACATAATTTATATTTATTTTTGATACGATTTGAACGCTGCTGAAATGCTTCAAAAAAAATCAAATAATTTTCCTTTACTTTCCTCTTGTACATTGAGCGAAATAAGAATAGTACCACTATGTGTTTTGCTTGTTAAAATATGAATGATTGAAAATCACTTCTACAGTTTGTTTTGAATTGTTTCACGGATAAATCAAGCATAGGTTCACTTTTTTTGGACGTAGCAATTGGCGTTGAGGACCAAAAATGTGAAAAAAGGGTGCGAAATAAGAATAGTACCACTTAAGTTTTTCAACAAAAACAAGATTATTTTTAAAAATTTACTGTGTAAAAGTGAATAGTAATTCTTCTAAAAAATATTTGAATAGATAACTGCATTTTAGAAGTTTTCCAGCATTCCAAAGGTTTTCAAAGGTATTAAATGGGGGTTTTAAGAGATGCTCCTCTAGAGTTAAGGAATTTGATATTTGAGCTATAAAACTTTATCAAATTACTTGATTTCTTCATTAAAATAAGTATTATGCAAAATGATGAAACATAGATTTGAGGCTGAATTTGAATCCAAAAAAACAGGTTGATATTCAAAAATACATACTAATGTTTTTTAATTGTCAAACACTGTTTTTCTAGTTTTAGGTCATAGATGGCAGCACTATCTATCTTGCAATATAACCAAATTCATGCCCATTTTCGAATATCCGAGATTAATTAGGATGTGCTGGATAATTTATAATGAATCAGAATCGATTTCAAGCTACACGTATAGAACAATTTGCTTTGGGAGCTCCCCTCCCCACCCTCCTTCAAATTTTCCTACAAGTAAGAACATCATAGAAATATCTCCCGTAACCAAATACACTCCCATTCCAAATTTGGTTCCATTTGCTTACTTAGTTTTCAAAATATGCAAACAAAATTGTGAAGAATGGGAGCTTCCCTCTCTTTTTCCAATGAGGGGTCTTAAAACACCATAAGAATCCTTTCCGATTCAAAAAATCCCACATAACAATTTTCAAGAAAAACAGAACAGTCATTTTATAGTAAGGTTGCAGATTTTTTTCGGCACGTATACGGGCCAGACAAATCCGGGCTATTTTATCTTGAAACCTGGCAAAGTCCGGGCATTTGATTTTAAAATACTCGATCAAAAATCCGGACAATATCAGGATAAATTTGGTAAAAACCGAGGAGTTTCTTAACGAAATCGAAAAATCGTTTTGGACGCATAAATAAACAAAATTTATAACACAATTTGTCTTTTCTTGTTCGATTTGGCAAATGAGGTAAATTAATAAGGACAAAATCCGGGCATTTTTATGAAATCCGGGCAACCGGGCCGGGCCGGGCTATACCCTAATTTTGTATTAAATATCCGAGCAAACCCGGATTAAACCGGGCAATCTGGCAAGCTTATTTTAGAGTCTATTACGGCACAGAGACACTGACAGAAATCCCTTTTTACATAGAAAGATACAACTTGTTTATGAAGTTTATTAGTTTTCACAACGTGAAAAATCTCCCTGAACGTCGACACCGTCTAGTGCGGCGGAATGAAGAGCTGTTTTGCTCCCACACAACAATCAACGACCGTTGTTGTTGTTGCGGCAACTGCAACATCCCGCGCGAGACAGACGTGAGTCGTTTTGATTGTTTCTTCTCCTAAAATGGGCATTTAATTGTATCAGAAAAACAAAAAAACAAGCACCAATGGCAGAAAACATGCGAAATGTGAGACGTGCTATCATGCTTGTGTTCGCACGATTATGAACAAGCGGGAGTAAAATATGAAACGCTGTGAAGCTCAGCCTATAAATGTAAGAGGTCCAGAGAATGTTTGTTGGAGTTATGAAGATAAAAAAACGACGTGGATGTGAATAGACTTAAGAAAACCATAGTAGAAGAGTTTAAGTTTGGATTTTTTAAAATTTAAATATTAAAATTTGAAATATGTTATAAAGTGCATAAAGGTTAAGAATCGAACAGCATGACCGAGCATCAAAGATTGGATCTGAACAAATAAGTCTTTGAGAATTTGGGAAAAAATGGAAAACGTGTGAACCTGGTCCAGTTCCCACAACTTTATGTACGGTAGTATTGCACAACAGTCGGGAAATTACAGCTTCCTTGATTGATTGCCCATTGAGCTGGATTCCCACGAATTGATGATGCCGGTGTGCACAATTGATCACAGGTCTGATAATGTCACTGCAACGCGAAATTCGATCGTAAAAATAATTAATCGAATGATAAATTGACTGCTCCGGTCTGGCGTATGATAACCAGTAGCATCGAAGACTCGTTTTTTTTCGATGATGAGTGCAAGTTCCCAGAAGTCCTTTTCGTAAATTTGCGACGCAGCGCGGTTGACCTAAATAGAGCTCCGCGAAGCTATCAATTTACTGGCCTATGCAATTATAGTATACGATCGGGTACTACTGTATCCCTTCGATGAAGGAAAAAAAAGAAGCTATCTCTCCGTCAATGAAACGGACAACCTCCATTGAAGCTAGTGATCATCCATTTGATTCAAGACGATGCGTATGAGAAAAAATGGGGTAGATATATTAAGAATTTCAGCCGTTGCTCGATTTCGATTCTGAAAACTCTAAAACTTTTTTTTTGGTTTATTTATGACACTTTACCACCTTGTGGAATTCGTGTCTAAATCTCAAACTGAATATGTAATTTTTCATTACTGGCGATGTAAATGGGGACTGCAAACGGAGAACAAACCGGATTTTAAATTTCACGGTCCTATTTGAGTTGGCTTAGGGTGCAATTTGAGCAGTAAATAGAAAGCAACGGAGTAGCAACCATTGGCGATGTGGAACTCGTTCTACTGAGCCGCGCCTGCGATCATGGAATTCTAAATGCGTTTAGTTGAATAACAATTCTGATCATAAAAATAAGAAAAATAAGATGAAAGTTTTGAGAAACTATTGATTTAAAACATTTATCAGGTTGCATTTCGGGTTCAATGATTCACGGTGGATGTGAGTAGTCAATCAAGCTAAGCTAATTTGAGCAGTAAATAGAAAGCAATTCAACCTTTTCGAATTTAAAAAAAAAATTAATTCGGTGATCTCAAAAGAAACATTTTAAGTTGTCAGACATTCTCACACCGATGAAGCGCCTGGAGTTTTATTATTGTGGTGATAAACATTGTTTATCGATATGTTATAGGTAAGTATGCGAAGTTCGTTTCCTGTCAATTAAGGGAGTCGCTCAGCTTTGATGGCGTCTGTATCGCAGAAAAATTGTTTGTCCTGTAAAACTTTGTCATAGAATGATTCTTTCTCTACCATGGCGACCGTCAAAAATGGTTTGTGGAAAAATAAAGAGATGTCTTCGACATCCTACAGAATCTGAAAGAATATGATGTTCCTTCTTCAGTTGGAATAACTGAGCAACATGTTAAAATGTAAACAAAATCTGTAGGATTTTTGGAATTCACTACTAAAAGACATCAATTGTTTAGGAAAATGTTCCTTATGGTTGGTCTGATGAAATTCATTCTGAGATATAACGTTCGTACTGGAAAAGTTGTCTCACAACATCAAGCTAAATATTGTTTTCTTGATTTCAACCTCATTGAACGAAAGTCAAAAAAAAACAAAACCACCCGTGAAGCTGTCTCTGTGATAATGTCTACCTCAAAAGTTCAAGTGGTGGAATGCAGTTTCCATCTGGCGTTTTCAATTTTTTTTTCAACATTTCAGAAGCAGGTTTATACGGACCATCGACAACTCGAAGGCTCACTTTACTGGAGAGACGCGATGGAAAAACAGGATACAAAAAACAGGCAGCTCCAAAAGGCAATAAAGTTACCAACACGCAAAATAAGGCCCTTCAGCACCGCAAAGGATAATGTGGCGAATTTTTTTAAGTAGGACAAGTAGGTAGGTGTTACGAACGTTCAACTGTTGTAATGACTGCCCTCTAAAATTGCTGATCTACGAAAATCATGGATCGAACTTTTCGTTCACTTTTATTATGTAAGTAGACATGAAAACGAATTTAACTCATTTTGCATAATATCAGAGAAGTTATTTTCAAGGATTACAGCTGCATTCCTTTTTGGTATGCAATAAATGTAAGAAATTAGGGCGCTCTCATCAACCCTTTTGTTATTGAGAAAGTTAAGAAAAAAACATTATTCTTATAACAAAATGAATAAATTTCCTAATCATCGATCAACGACACAAACAGCTGACTCGAGAATGGCGCCTAAATAAGGTGCCATGAAGGAATGATAGTTTTATTGACATTGCAGTAAACGATACGTTTTCCCCTTTTCTGATGACACTGGAGAAGGGTTCTCAGCAAAGGAAGAGTATTGACAGAATAAATTTTCCTAACCTGTCAAACTATCCTTGGTGCTGGATGGAGTTAATTAATCATTACCAAGTTTCGAAAGGTCTGGGACAGGCTCTAGGATCGTGTGCTTGGCAATTGCTGGGAAAATTCCCTAGCTGCTGTCGTCCGTTGCTTTGTTTCCTTTTATTAATCAGTGGTTTAGTGGATGTGAGAAAAAGGGTTTTGATTACTTGTTGCTTCCCTGAATGGAAGACGGCTAGGAATTCAAGACAATCCAGAATTGTGCAGAACACCTATTACTAACCAGAGTCAGTCTTCTCTAACCACGTGGTTCAGCGCAAAAGCTCTCCGCCGTTAAGTTCAGATTTGCGGAATGTGCTTCGGACCAAAAAGGGGAAAAGGTATAGAAGGGCTGTCTAGAAGAGAGCCCATGGGGAGCCCACATTTTCACTGATCGGACCGCCAAATCGACATTCCTAGGAATGTCAAGCGCGCTTTATGTGGCTCGAAAAACGAATAACAGCAAAACATCCGATGAACATGAAAAAGAGGAAAATCGAGAAAAAACGTAGCAAGACCAAAAAACCGGTTCTATCGTCGGCACATTGCTACGGAATACCACCGTGCCAGCTAGTCAGCCAGTAAGCCGGCTAGTACAATTCAAGAGAAATAGAAGCCCAAAAGGTACTCTTGCTCGGGTGGGATCTCTGGATGGGTCCGATACACGACATCGGTGCTGCTCGGTGGGACGTCATGTCACATCGATTTGTTGTGAAAAAGAAAACAAAATTTTCCTTCGGTTATTCTTTGTAGGTCTTTTTTTTAAGAAAAGGCGAATGTGTAGAACAAACTATATACAATATACATACGTAGGTAATTTTAAATGAACACTATTTCAAACTCACCTCTTTATAAAGGGATGATGAGAAAAGTATTTTAATTTAATTTTCCCAAAACGGTTGTGATTGAAACTTAACACAGCTGAAAATACAGCAGGTACCTATTTAAGCGAATCATAAATGCTGTCAAAAAAGACAGCAACGGTGCATCATGCCAAATAAATATTGCCAAACATGTTATCCTCCAAATATTAGATGGACACAGAGTGCATTGAAATTTTTAAAAAACCTATTCTTAATCAATAAGACCCATTCAAGCGTTGCGTCACATGATTTAAGAAAACTTTTTTTTATGATTTTTTGTAATAATTTTTGTGTGTTTAAATTTTTTTTTTTTTTTTTTGCATTTCCCTATCTTTTTACTGTTCTCTTCAAAAAGTGATGATCTAGACTAGGCAAACAATTGTTATCATAAATACAAAACGAGTTTTTGCTCCATAAAGCCTCAAGGTGTGAGCAAGGTTCCGAAATCACAGAAAAATCTGTAATTTCACTGAATTTTGAGCAAATTTTCATCACAGAATATGTGTCCCAAAACACAGAATTTTGAAATATTCACAGATTTCACCGACTTTTTGAATTTTGAATGGATGGAATGGATTTTCAAAATTATAATATTTTTGGTCAAAGTAAAATTTAGGTTTCGTACTTTGAATTAGAAAAGTATGATGAGATTGGTAATGTTAGTTGATTTTTCCCAACTAAAATGTTAAAAATACCCAATTTATCAAGAATTTTCAATGAAATTAAAGGAAATAACATCACAGAAAACCATCACATATTTTTGGGTAAAATCACAGAAAGTCAGATTTTTTTTTCTCAGAAACACAGATTTTTTTCGTCAACCTTGGGTATGAGCCGTTTCAAATAAAGGAATTACAAAAAAAAAAGATAAAGCTTATATCATGACAAGACTTCATCTAAAACTGCACCTTGATCAAAGTTATTATAAGAAGGTGTAACGTTTAGTCGATGGCCAAAGTGACCCAAGAGGAATGAACGTGTGAAGAAGAGTGTGTGAGTGTGAGCGGATTGAGTGACTGGAGACTTCGTAGAGTATACTAGAGGAAAAAACATTCAGTGTAGAATTAACAGTTGAGAAGAACGTAACTAAAATAAAAGTGCTCCGAAATATTAAGTTTATTTTTTTTCCGTTATCGAAATGAGATTCTGAAAATATTATCCGTTACAAAGGTTATAATGGTTGAAAATGTATCTAAAACTCTAAGTGTAAATTCATCTAAAGTATGCAATAGTTCATCTATACTGTTTCATTCAAAAATTATGTAAAAGTACAGAAAGTCTGCCCAAATGATGAAAGGCATAATTTTTATTGTTTTATTGGCATTATTTTGAATAAAATTAAAACATAATTCAAAAGCAAACTATATGAAATGAGAGCTGCAGCTGGAGTTTCGAATTGCAATACAAAGAGGACTTAAACTAATTTTCTGAATCTATAAGTTCTGATAATTTTAATCTGTTTCATTAAGCTACGTCCTGAAAAAGGAGGGTCTCAAATTAATCTTACGCTAACAATTTAACTTATAAAATGTGGTTGTTTTTGCTTGATATTTTCTGGATTTGTGCTAAATAACTGATAAGAAACCTTCTCCCCTGTCCTTCCCTTCACCCCCTGCTGAATGAAGGTCGTGGTCTTAATAGTCATACCCATTTTTTTCGAGCCCAAAAATCCTCTTATATCAAATATAGTTCCATTGGTGGATAAGTTTTTAAGCTTTACAACAAAATTTGTATGGAGCCCCCTCCTTTCTTCCCCTCTCTACACTGTTTAGCGTAAGGGTCTATACAGGGCCGTAGGAAGAACCGACTCATGGGGGGGGTTTTGGTGACAGATTTTTTCCTAAGATTTTTTGCCCACCAATGCACGAATACAAATAAAAATTAAAACAGATTTTGTTTGTAACTCCATGATTATTCATTTTTACGTACTTTGACATTAAAAGTTTTCGTATTAAAACGTAACTTTTAAAAATTGGCTCTAAACCTAAAAGGTGAGCTAAATTCGCTTGCTTCGATGGTTAATATTTTTGAATTTGTTCAAGAGTCTGATAGATCAAACTTAGTTGATTTGGGCATAAAATAATTTTTTTTAGGGGAGTCTTCCATTTTAAAAAAAAAATTATTTTATACTCCAAGCAAGCCTAATCTTACAAACTATTTTGCAGATTGACAGATTTTAACCTTTGATGAAAATAAATCAAATATCCAAAAAAAAAATTTAGATTTCGGATCAAATTTTCTTGATCCGAACTTGAACAAAATAATAGATTTAAGAATGAAATTTGGCTTTAAAAAACTGCAATATTGACACATTGCGGATTAAATACGAGATATCTCTTTTTTTTCCTTTTCCTCTAGTCATGCTCCATTTAAATGCATAATTCAAACGTTATGAATCTAATAATGAAATCTATTCTACAAAATTTAACACAACGCTTCCCGTTACTCAAATATTTGTGTTTAATTATGTTGAATTTTGTTCATTGATTTCTGAAACATAAAATGCCGAAGTTTGGTATCCATGATGTGGTAATAATGTTGAACAATATACTGGGAAAATATAAAATTTTGAGTAGATTTTTGAGTTGAAGATGTTTCTTTAACAGCAAATATTTTTCATAAAGAATCAGTTCCATAATAAAAATCCTGTGGGTGATTTTTTAAAATAAAATTTGGATTTTTCGGATAAAACAAAAAACTCAAATTCTACCTTTTATTTGTGATTTACGGCAGAATTGTGTTAACATACTAAATGTGTTTAAAAAATTGAAATCTGGAAACTAAATTGACAAGCTCGCTCAACAGATGAAGGACCGCGAAGAAATCTATTACGAGAAACACCGAAATTCAGCATTCTATACCTCAGAAGCTCCTGGACTCAAAATTTCTTAAATTAAGCATTTTTTAGTTACGACAAATGCTGTGTTCAATTTTTTTCGAATAAAGTTTTACACTTAAATTCATTCCATTCGAGTTATACTTCGATGTGTAGCACACTGTTGGCAAGGGAATAATGAGATATATCGTCCGCAATGTGTTAAGTTCATGATTTTCGCAACAATTTATGTTGATCGTAAAATTTATTACCAAGCTAAACCTTTTTCTGAATTTTGAATCCGCATTCTGAATCTGAATTCTGAGCTCAAAATGCACTTTGAATCTGTATCCGAATTTCCATACGATTTCGAATCGATTTCCATACGATTTTCGAATCTTATTCAAGATCAGAATTTTATAAGCCAAGTTTTAAAGACTTCATTCATAAATCTTTAATTTAAGCTCTTTAGTTCAGGTTTAAGCTAAATTTACTATTTAAATTATTGATTTTTAATCTGTATTGTGAATCAGAATTAAAATATGAATTTACAAAGATCTGAATCAGATCTTTGTAAATTCACATTGCCATTTCGAAGCTTAAAATTTTTGAATTTGGTGTAATTGTTAAGTTTAAGTACTTCGAATTTTAATTTCGAGCAAAATTTCTCTTTTTTTCATATTGGGAAAACTATTACCAAAATATTAAAAATGCATTTGATCTCGAAAAACAGGATTCAAATTTGATATGAAATTTCAAAGCAGCTTTTAATTTTGAATTTCTTATGATTATTCGAACAGAAAATCAAGAATTGGATACAGAATCCGAAATACGAAAATAGGAATACAATTTTGGTTATGAGAATTATGGAAAACCTTTGAAATGGGTTTAATTTAATTCAAAATTTAATATTCAGAGCTGAATTTCTATGTACAAATGAGAAAATTTTTAAAAACTGTAGCAGAATTTTGGACTTGGAATGGGTTTTTGAGGGTTTGGCATTAGTTTTTAGTCATGATTGTTACTCTTGATTAACCTTATTTTATCATCATAGTTTGGTTCTGAATTTAAAATTTTAAGTGTAGAGTAGAATATCTCGCCTGCAGTTTTGGATCCTCATGGGGGGGGGGGTTAACCACCAACCCCCCCCCCCCCCCGTTCCTACGGCCATGGGTCTATAACAATCGTAGAAACATATCTCGTAACCAAGTACTTTTCCATGCCATATTTGTTTCCATGTATTGGCTAGCATCAACTGAGAACTTATGCTAACTAAATTGTATTGGGCTCACCTCCCTCCTCCTATGTATCTACTCACTGAAAGAAGGATGATGTGTTATATTATCATAGAATCATACCAAAATGATTTTCCATGTAAATTTTTGTCCATTTCTCGGATTTTGTAGAAAAAAGGTTAAATATAAGCTTTCCTCTTCCCTTCCTATATTCCCAATACTGCAAGAAAGGAATTGTTCCCTCCTTCATTTTTTCTCCTCACAGAGAAAGAGGGATCTCAAATAATCATAGAAAGATTTTTCGTATCTAAATACCCTCCCATGCCAAATTTGGTTCCATTTGCTTTAATAGTTTTTTATTTATGTGAAAAATTATAAAAGAGGCTCCCTCTACCTTTCTACTGGAAAAAGGGAGGGAATCAAATAATCATTGAAATATTTTTCATATAAAATTCCTTCCCATGCCAAATTTGGTTCCAATATCATGATTGGTTTTCGAGTTATATGAAAAATTGTAAGGTTGCCTCCTTCCCCCTTCCTATCACCCACTGAAAGAAGGGAGGGGTACCTAATATTCATAGAATTATTCCTCGTTTACAAATACTACCTCATGCCAAATTTGATACTATTTACTTGATGGGTTCTCGAGTTATGCAAAAAATTGTCTTGTTTGGGAGGAGCCTTTCATGAGAGAGGGAGGGGTCTCAAACCATAATAGGAACCTTCCCCGGCCTCCAATACCCCACCCTGCCAAGTTTCACGCAAATCGACTCAGTAGTTTCCGGGTCTATAGGGAACAGACAGACAGACTGAAATTCATTTTATATTTATAGATAGATGTAAAGTTCAGATTTTTTTTCTCTGTTTATGCAATATTGAATAAAGTCCTCCTGCTCAAGGAAAAACTTAAAGTCAATAGTTTGAAGTGGTTTAAAACAAATGCAGATGGCATCAAAAGAAACGGTCTGGTATAGATATTAATCGAAATGTCTTCCCTTTCTTCGAGAATCTAAAATTGAGACGATACTTCAAAGCATGAATGGCCAAACCATGAATGGCCAAACCATGACCAACTTTTTGTGGCCCGGGATGCTCTTTTTGGAAAAAACATGCTCTAAGAATTGAACGCTTTTCTTGGTCTGCATATACCATTTGGATAAATATACATATTTGAATCTACACTAACTAAATTCAACAAAAAATCTGAAAAACTCTATGGATAGATAAAAGTCAAATTTTTCTAATTGCTTCGCCTAGCTGACTTATAAATAGGTCTGACTTAATTTCTTCAAGGTAGAAAAGCCGCTCACCGATAAAATAAACAAAATACGGTGGTCAAATCGTGAAAAATTTTGTAATTGATAGCAACATAAACTCTTTAGCGGTCTCCTGGCAGGTTTCCAGCCAGAAGCTTTTCATTGACAAGTCTCGCCCGTATTTCTCGATTATAAAAATTAAATGTCTAGTACTTGAGGAGGCTAACGATCTGTGGAAAGTTCACATTACTCAGTCTTTCATAACGATTGACACGATGAATGGCTGAAAAATACAAAGAAGACTGCCTCCAAATGCGACAATTTTCTCTGCAAAGCACTTCAATAAGTCCTACAAAGTTCATACTCTGTTTAAATTGGATCTGAAATCGTGCCAAAAACGGTGGTGGAGTGATAAAAAGTAAAATATGTTGTTTTTGTGCCGAAGGGGGACAATCAGCTAAATTTGTTATTAATTCGACCAATTTAAAAAATTTGAGTTATTTTGAAGGTCAAGCTTCAGGAAACAGCTAACATAATCAAAAAAGTCTTGATTTAAAAACAGGTGGTTCATAGTATGCATTATAGATGGCGCACATGTTGCCCAAAAATTAAAGTCGAATAACATCTTCATTGGATGCTATCTCAACAAACCACTTAAGGGGGGGGGGGGGTTAGGGTCTAACGGGTATAAAAAAAACACCATTTTCACGATTTTTTTCTAGAGCTATCGTTCAAACAAATGTATTCAAATTTTTTGCATTATACAAAGCATTGTTAAAAGAACATTTAGGGTAAGTGAGCCTTAACTTGGCATGCTCCTTATCTTGGCATGCCAAAATGCATTTTGGTAATTTACATGTCAAACATATGCCTAAAAATATAAAATAAATCAAACATAAAAGAAAATCGCATTTGTCTACATTCTGCATAGCATTTGTCCGCAATTGAATCCAATTAACTGCGTAATATTTTTTTTTCACATGACGAACTGGAAGTAAAATTACGATTTTCGGAAAAAATCTAAAATGAACCTACCTTGCTATTGCATCTTCCACCTTCGGATCGATTTTAAAAACACACTTTCCTATGAAAAAATCACTAAAAAATACCATTGGTTACAGCAAAACGTGGCAAAAAATATAAAATTACAACCTACTCCAAACAACGTACATATTTGATCTAAAATTGAAGAAAATATAAACATTTTTTTCGCCTAATCTTGGCATGAAATTCCACTTATTGAGGTTTGTATGTATGTGTGAGAACGAAATCAGCAGGCAGACGGTAGCCGGCAGCCGGCAGCCGAATCGTCGGCCGTTAGTGCACAGTGGTCTGGAAATTTAAAACTGGTCGAAAGTAAAAAGAATGATTGAAATAACTTTAAAATACCATTAATGTATTTTGGACTATAATCAATTTATTTATCTCTCAAGCGTATTTGGCATCTTAGTTGGAATTATAATACTAAAAGTTTAGCTGCCTTTTTTTTGGTAAATTTCTAGAACTTTTCCTCTCAACTTCTGAGCACGAAATCAACAGGATTCGGATCCGAATCGATATCTTGGATCTCAACGTTGAAGTAACTTTATCCATACCCAAAAAAAATCTACAATTGGAAATAAGGTTCAACGTATTTTGATTTCATTTTATTTGTGCTGGAGATGAACATTTGCTGTACATATATGTGTCGCTTTGAAAGGAATGGTTGCAAAGTTCAAATTATGACACTCTAAATATTATGTTTATTAAAAAAAGTAGTTGCATTACAATGTTGAAAAATTATGTTATTAAGAGCTAAATTTTATTGTTTTCAATTTCATGTGAAATCAAAAATAAAAATTTGACCAAGTTTGTTTTATATTATGAATCACTGTGCATCAGCAGAGGTGACGACGTTTGTTTTCCGTAGGAAAGGAATATGCGAAAGAAGCGCTGCCGAGTTTGGATGATGATTTTGCATGAGTGCGAGTGGGATGCAGCTTGAATATCACCCAGCTTTAAATTTGTTGTTCACTTCCATTGGCTATAGTTCCCAAACGAACGAGTGAGATGCAATCTATTTCTATCAGGCTAGCTGGAGTGAGCGATAGTTTGTCTTGTTTTGCAATCCGGGTGTACGCAAACGATTGCTAGAAAATTCCTAAGGGCGACATTTTAAATATGTAGGTATGATTCAAAGAATCGTTCGCTTACTTGAGTTTTAGCTTTAGCTTGCTTCTTGCCTCGGTCATAATGGTTTTTGAAATGTCTCTCCTCCTTTTATGGGAGTGGAATATAAAAATATGAACATTCACTATCGTATGTTAACTTCAATGGAAACAGATCTATCATTATTCCATTTTAAAAAATTGAACAAACGATTTGTTTGCTCGGTTAATAAACATATTTATGTTAACCAATGCAATATTTTGGAACCTATTTGTTCTAGATTGTCATTCTGATAATAGAAATTTTAAATACACCAAAAACTGAAACAAACAAGTGCAACTTTTTTACGTAAGATTATAATTCTGCACGTAAATATAAATTCTAAAAATTGGTTGACATTTCGTACTTTCGACTTTTTGAAAACAACACAGAACATTGTTGTGCTTCCTTCCAGGATATTATCAACGAATTCGTGGGGGCTTTTGTTGTATTAGTGAGGCAAATTTCTTCTTGAGGCGGCCAATTTAAGGAACTCATAAAGGGCCACAATTCGGAACGGGGGCCACAATAAGGAGCATTTTAATCAATAGTTTGATCAGGTTTATCTCAAATTATCCACCGCTTTAAAGCTAGGATATATTTTTACCACATTTCAGGCTAGTAAGCAATCATATTTGTCGAAGGACTTTTGAAGGTTCATATTACAGGAAGACTACCATCATGGGAAATATAGTCAACCATGCCTTAGGGGCCAAGTTCGGGTACATTTACCCTAGTAATTTTTTCGTAGAAAAATATTGAAAAATGAGCCGGTGACGGAGAACTTTTCGAGGATGCCTTTTAGAAAACAGGATTTGCGGTGGACACTGTATCTCAGCACAGAATCATCTGAAGTCAAAAAATCAGAGCAAAATATTTTTAATAGATGTTTTTTCTGGACCCCAACGTTTTTATTTGACTTAAAAAATTTTAAGAAATTTTTGTGGCTGTTTGAAGTAAAAACTACGATTTTTCACGAAAAAATCCTCCATTTTTTATCTGTAAAATCTCCCCAAAGTAAAACAAAAGAAAAACGTTGAGGTCTGGTATTTTATATGTAGAAAATATGTTCCAAATTTGAAAAGAATCGGATAAGTAGTTTTCAAACGACGATGTCCACGGACTTTAAAAATGTGCTTTCGAGAAAAACGCGTTTGAAGTTTCTGCTCTTGCTTTCTTGCAGTATTAGATAGGAGGAGATAAAGGCCTATAACTTCTACAGTTTTGCTTCAATTGACTTGAAAATTTGACACAACATTCTTGAAATGTTTTACAATAAGAAAATAAAAAAATAAAAAAATCGATTTTTTGAAAGTGTTAGACCCTACCCCCCCCTTAATAATACATCACAAAAATGTGCATAAGTAAACATTACATTACCGGGCAACTTCGCTGAGAATTTCATCAATTTACAGTGTTGCATTTTCTTCGAATACACTCCTTACTCTGGCAGTTTTTGTAGAACTAAAGTAGTTAGTTGTTGAGTACTTTTATTAAGTTCAATACTTTTGGAATGATATTCAGATTCACGACATCGAATTATAGCGAAATGGAAAGAATATATCTGCTATTTTACAACAGTTTGAAGCAAACAGTTTCAAACATCTTAGAATCATCAAAATATTAACTACATCAATAATTATGGCAACAGGTTTCTAAAAAGCACAGTGTTCTTCAAGATACTGTAAGAATGACATTCCGCAAAAAAACATTTCATTTACCATGTATTTTCACCCAAACCATTGTCACGAAGAGTAGCAACAAGTCTTTCACCGAAGAAGGAAGACGTTACAAAAACCGGGAAAGAAAAGCACGATCAAAGAGGCAAAAAAGATCTCACGTTACCTATATTTTTCTCACGATCGACTGGGGACCATTGAAGGAAGCATACGAGGAGCGGGACGGTTGAACTTGTCCGCTTAAGGACGTGGCATGGCGGTTATCGGCCTTCTCAGTTCTACTGGCTCGCTGGGCTAACTGGTTGCATATTTGTCTGTCTGCTTCGCTTTTGCCACACGACGACGACGACGACGCTGGACAGCCCTATAGTTTAGAGGGAGCATCGACGTCGTTGTCGTGTTGGTTATTTTCCTCATATCGAGGCCGAGTGAAGAACAACAAGAGAAGGCCGCTTTGTACCAAGGGCCTTCGGCTACAAACGGATGGATGTGAAGAACAGAGACAGAATGGACGAGCCTCTTTCCCAGAAGACAGAATATTCAAGCAAGAAGTATATTCAGCTTCTGATGTGACTTCACTTCATAAGATCCATAAGCTTTCAACCTTTTTCTTAAATAAGAACACGGCGAATCGAACTTCTTCAACACCAAAAACAGAGTTAAATTTCTTCGTCAAACAGTTTTGAACGTGAAACATCATAAGAAAGGAGGAAAAAGATACCAGAACCAAAGCAATAGCGAATAAAAGTCATTTAAGGAGTAGACGAGACTGAACCATGGGAGAATATCCGAAAGCGTACGAAGAAACTGGTCGATGAGAACCTGCAACTTACACATACTATACATGCGTATAGGGACAAAGCAACAAATTTATAAAATGATAAATTATACTCTTCAATGGGCCACATCCTTGCGTCGTCGCCGTCGATCGTCGGCTGGAAGCACCCGATTGCGTTTCGAATGGGACATTCAAGGAACCCAGGCTGGGGTTCGTTTCTGGTCGTTATCGGGCCATATAGTAGGTAATATGAAGAGCTTTGATTCGAAAAACTCGGGTGTTGAGTGGACCGAACCCTATAATCATTGGCAGGCCGGGAACGGCTGTTAGAATCGGTAGAACGTGACCAGTGCCATCGAAATTAGGCAGCTCGTATACTTTGTTTCGAAGGCTACGTGCGGAATGCATCCCAAAGAATCTCGCTCGACGAGAACATTGCTGCTCATTACACGTGTGGGCACTTCGATGAAGTATGGAGGAAAAATTGAAAACTTAAAATGATTTCCACAAATTTGGGAAAAAGAAAGGCTTAGAAAAATTAAGAAACATTATCTTAAAGCTGTGCTGTTGAAATTGGAGGAAATTTGGTTTTCTATTTCTTTTTTATCAATACAGATGAGGACTTATGATTTTTCAATTTAATTACGATTCGGGATATAACATTTTCACCGATGAGTAATTTGAAATAAAAAGTTGTGTTTTGATCAATTTATATGTTTATTTCAATGTAGCACTTCAATTGCCGGACCCTGTATGCTCCATTGGGAAGATAACCCAGAAAAGCTGGCAGCAAGCGCTTATAATCATCTATCCAAATATTGCATCGTGTTCCGACATTTTCTGAACCATGAAAATGATAATCATAAGTTTACCCGCTTAGGAGTTCTCAAAGAAATGCTGAGAAAAGTTTGAATATTTTTTGAAAAATTTGCAAAGATTTGCTTACATTGGAAAACGAGTGGATATTCAAATCGTGAATATATTTTGCTTTGCAATTATTTTTATATTTTTTAGGCATATTTTACACCTTATCTAATAAAAATTTGTGTTTTGGAATAAAGTTGAAATTTTTGATAAGGAATCTAGTTGCAAAAAACGATAAATATTTTGAGTTTTTCAACTTCAACTAGAGATTAAAAAAAACTCCACATAACTCCACTCCAATTTTACGTTGGATAGATTCCCACATTTTTGGACTACAAATTATTGCAAATTGGGCCGCCTTTTTTGCCATTTTTGGAGTACGATTTCGAAGAGTTAAACCACTTTTTTCTTCAAATTTGAAGAAAACCTCCCAGATCACGAACTAAATTGATATTTAGTAGGATTTATAGGTTGAATGTTTTCAAAAATCCATTCATGAAACATCCTTTTCATATTTTGAAGCACTATCAGTATAAATTTCTGTGCTATTTTTTAAATTAGGAAAAACTCCCAAAACATAATTAAATTACGGTTTCTCAAATATTCTTCTCATTATTGATCAAATCATATTGCACCAGAGCGTTATCATGTCAATCTGTTTAGATTTAATTTTATATGAATTGTTTTTTTTTAGTTAATTTGAGATTCAATGAACCTTTCTAGGATGTGAGAGGTTTTGCAGTTGGAAAATTTTAATACAAGAAGCTACTTACTGAGCTGTTAATTTTTTTCTAAATGCTTACAGTTAAAACAAAAAAAATCAAAGAAAATATGAAAATTATATGTTATTTTAAGTGAAATTATGATTATTCAACAATTTTAAAAGATTTTAAAGCAAAAAATGTTGAAAACAGAGTTTTTACTAGGTTTTTGGAAATTGGACCACTGTGCGGTGGTGACATCAAATTTTATGTCCTTCCACATTCCAGCGATGAAGCATATAAACCAGAGGTGTTTTTTTTGCAGAGATGAAGTATTTCGTTACAGAAACTAATAATCCGCAACCCACTTGCGGATATTATTGTATTGTGTTAAAAAAGTTAAAATAAATGTCACCTAAGAGAAATGAACAAACCAAATCCTATTTTTTAATATGATTACCATGAGGGTTTAATATTGAAATTGAATTTAGAATCCAGAAATTTCCGGTTGTTCTTTGAAAAAGAAAAACTGATTTCCAGCTATTAAGATAGCTGGTTTCCAGCAATGGAGGTTGCTGGATTTCCAGCATTTAAGATTGCTGATCGTTTCTAGCAATTTGTATCACCAGTGGGACAAAAACCAGCAAAATTTTGCTGGTTTCAATCAATTCAACATTTGCAGTGTACACAGTAAATTTTTTCCAGCAAAAAAAAAATTACTGGAATCTAGGATTGTTCGATCTTCAGGAAAAGATCGATCTCCAAGATCGATTCAGATGAACGATTCTAGGATCGATCTATCTAAAAAATCGGAGCTTAAAGATCGATCTCCGATTAATCGATCTTTTCCATTTATAACAAGAGGGAACTGCTTTTTATTAAAATGTGCAAAAAAGACACAATATTTCAAAGTTGTATAATCCTTCTACATATGAAATGAAAAATATTTCAAGCGCTTTTATGTAAGGTAAACCGGCGTTAGTGTTTGTAAACAACACTAATCAAAATCCAAATATCTCGGAAACGCTTTGATATTTTCAAGTATGTAATGTATTGCCAAGAAATATTCTAGGAATTAAAAGAAATTAGTTCATGGTACTTTTTTAAAGTTTTTTTTAATGTAGGTATGAGAGATATCGAACAAAGTATACAGAAAAATTTCAAAAATGAAATTTAGTAATTTATTTGAAAAAAGTAGTTTTTGGAAAATCGCTGCTATTTCATAAGATTTGCAAATTGTAGCAAAACTTCTAATCTCAATCAAACACAAACACTTCCCTTCACTCAATCCAAAACTTTTGGAAATAATTGGAATCATGAATGCAAAACGAAAAAAAATCTCCTCGACCAGGAATCGAACTCGAGTTTTCTGATTATCTCTCCGATACTTTATCAATAATTAAATCGTCAGATGGAAACTAGTCAAGCTGTAACTCTATAAATCAGTTGATATTATCGTTTGAAATATGCTGCTAGATTCTACGGCAAAAAACGCTCATCGTGCCCCGATTGATATTGCTTATACTGGCTCAGGGGGGTTCTTATTATGCCCCTACAGTGACTGATTTTAATATTTCGGCAAAAAAAAACTAAAATACATTTTTAAACGTTTTTATCTACTTTCTTCAAGTTTCAGCCAGTTAGTTAATAGACTTTTTAGTGTCTGAATATGAAACAATGGTGTGTGTAACTGTGCGGTGCTCATATATCTTATATTGTCATAAGCTGAAGAACTGGCATCACCTCTCACCAGACATCCCCAGTCAGTGGTAAACTTCAGCCAAGAGCACACGTTGCAGGTAAGCATCCCGCACTCTGAGCCCAGCGCGGACAATCAGGCGATTTCCACGGATAAAGCCGGAACCGCATAGTAACTATATTATTATAGCTGTTTTAAAAGTTTTAATAAGCATCCTCCTTAAGGTGGATCTTTTATTTTCCCTAAATGAGAAAAAAAATCGAAAGATCGAATCGAAAATAAACCGATTTAATCGATTTTTTCCTGGCCGAGGAATCGATCCAGAAAATCGGAGTTGAAAAGATCGATCTTCTAAGGATCGATCCAAGATCGACCAATCCTACTGGAAACGTCCAACCATCCAAACTTTTGCAGAAAACCAGCAAACATCCTCTGTTTTGCTGATGTTTCCAATACTACAGCTGCTTTTCTTAAAAAGCCAGCAACCTGCATGTCAGACTTGAATTTGTTTTTTGGCTAGTAATTTTGCGTTGTGCGCGAAAAGTCTCTGTTTGTGTCTCGTGTATGCAACGGTGGAGACATCGAATTTTATTTCCTTCTATATTCCAGCGATGAAATATTTAAACGAAATGTAAATTATTTGAAGAGATAAAGTATTTCATTTAAGAAATCAATTATTTTATTTTAATTTCAGATGATGATGTCCAAAACTTGACGAAAATCGACCAAGCCACTGGCAGATATTATTTTATTTTGTTTTAGAAATTTAAGTAAATGTAGCTAAAGAAAAATGAACAAGCCAATTTCATAAATATGACTGCTATGGGGGTTTAATATTGATATTTAAATTTTAAATCTAATTTAGAATCTCAAAATTTGCGATAATTTTTTGAAAAAAAAAATGCTGATTTCAAGCAATTGAGATAACTAGTTTCCATCGATTGGTATTGCTGAATTTCTAGCAATTGAGTTTTCTGATCGTTTTCAGCAATTCAAATTCCTGGAGATTTTGCTTGAAAATCAGCGGGACAAAACCTGCAAAATTTTGCTGTTTTCCAGCAAAAAATGGCTCTGTTGTCACATTATTCCGATTCCGATAGTCGGTGTAAGGGAAGTGACAGAGGTTCATTCCCAAAGTTCAACTGAAGTGACGTTCCTCACCTGAAGCGACTCCTGGAATCGAGTTAATCGGGTGATTCGACTATCGTCATTTCACGCGCGGTGCAAAATAAGAGCCAATTTTCACAATTTGGACATAGTCGTTCTAGAAAAGTTGTTTTTAAGTTTATGAAGTTGGTTCTTGGTAGAGTTTCGACTAATTGAATTCATGTACAATATTTGTATCCTTTGTTATCATATCAAACATAAAAAGATGCAATGTTCTCTTCTTGTCATGGTCTCCGATTTTCATTCAATCATTCGAAACTGGTCCACTGACCACATTGAAATGACACTTAGAACAAAAATTCAACCATTTTCTGTCTAAGTTTTTGTTGTCAGATTTTGTGGGTTCGCAATACCGACGGCAGGTGGCGAACCTGAAAAATTTGACAAAAAATGCCCTGTAGGAAAAATGGTCCTGTTTAGCCCGATTTTATCGTAGAAATTACGTGTTTTATTTTTAAAGTCGGGTGGCATTTCCTAACTGGGATAGCATTTCTTCAAATCGATCGATGCGCACTCTGGAATCGACATTGCATACTGTTGGAAAAATTATCCAGAAAACGAAATCGAGTGTCCAGTCAGTATGGTCAGTGACTGCCGTGACTGGACTGCTTTGGAACAAGGTTATTAGATCACAAGGTTCTCTGACTTTGTCAGTAAGTAGGCGAGGAGAGCGCGGTGGGATTCAGTGAGTTTGTTAGTAAACATTGCTTGAGCTGAGGGCTTTGTTGGTAAACAAACTCCACGAACTCCGCAGTAACAAAATCAAAATGGCTGAATCGGGAATTTCACATATCGTTACACCTCCTATATATACACACCTTGCTTTGGAAGTTCACAATCGAATAACTTTTTTGCTACCAAAAGAAAACTTATAAGTTTCAGGTTGCTATGACAGTCAGTAGACAAAACTTTCAGACCGGTCCGCATTACAGTCAAATGTCAAATAACATAAAAAATTAATTTTCATTTTCGTTTAAAATTGAATATCTTGATTTTCATTTGAAAATCATCTGGTGCACATTGAAAATCATCAACGTCATCATCATTTGAAACACCGTCGAATTTCAACTGAAAACATTGCAAACAAACTTACAGTAGTAAGCCTTTGCCTTTCATTTGACAAACTTTTGTGATGGGTTGTGAGTGTGAAAATTGGAGACGCTGCTTCTTGTTAATAGAATTCATCCATTTCTTCATAGCTCAATATTCGGAAAATCGGAATAAATCTTTGATTGTCATCACTCCAATAATCCATTGGAAGCGGTAAATAAAAAGCGACGAAATCTGAACACCAAAACATTAGCCTGGAGTCATCAACACAACCCAAAAAAGAAGTCGCTGTAAAGAAATCGAATAACCCAAATTCCAAAAAAATAAAACATTTCTACCTGCCGAATGCATTGATCCCTTTTTTCTTCGATAGTAAATTCCTCCAAACCGACAAAAATGTTTCCCTTCTGAGGGTTGCGATTTTGTGAAGATTAAACTCGCTCGCATGTGGTCGTTCGAATTTGTGGATAGGGATTTGGCTAGGATTTATCTTTTCCTTGCTCCCTGACACCGCGAATCCTTATTTATAACCTTGAAAACAATGTTTCGATGTATAGGAATTATGAAGCAAGAAAAAATAACACATCCCAGAGAAGTCAAAGGTAGTTTTGTTCTGTCTTCCTTTCTGAAGATTTTTTATTATCATTTCTGCTTTTGAACCTTTCGCTCTTCTCCCGTAGTGTCATATTGGATGTTGTTAAATTCTCGGCGGAAACGCACTGCTTGGCTATCAAATTTCGGCATCGTGGGAAATCGATTTGTCGATCGAGTTGTTGATTGTTCAACGAGTCTCGAAGTAGACTAAATTTGTTTGATTAAACAGGTGAAGAAATCAATAAACCGATGAGAAATGTGGAACATAAATTGTCTTATCATGAAAAATTTCTTAAAACTATTTCTAAACACTTATAAGATAAAAAAGATATATTGCATCAAACAAATACAATATTAAAGAGAAGCTGCCAAAATTTATCGAACGTTTTTTTATTCTTGCTAGCCAGAATACTGCTGAGATGTTAGCTGGGAACAAAACTGGAAGATCTCCACACATCACACCACCATCAGCAGAGACAGGATGTAAGCGCATCTTTCTACTATTCTTCCATCATCAAAACGGCCCTTCAGGCACATCTCTGGGAATCGGGTGTTGTTGGTACATCATGGTGCGGAAAAAAAAGACACTTTGAAGCAAAAAAAAAAGCAACTCAAAAAAAATCGAATCCTTCTTTCCCGAGCCGAATTGGGACGGTTTTCTTCTCGCTCGATACCTATCTGGCTGGAGGATATAAGAGTGAGTACCAAGTAAAACCAAACATGAAAGCTTTGCATAATGATGAGAAGGGCTTGGCCCATGCAGAAGAAGCCCGTCTTCTGATGTGTGTTTCAGGATTTATTTTGACTGCAACCAAGTGAACCAAACATAAACAGTAGTAGCAGCCCGAGATTTAACTGAGGCACAAACGAAAGAGAAAAAACAACGAAGAATAAGTTTTTTGGATTCGTTTCCGGCGTAGCCGTCTCGGTGTAAAAATGATAATGGTATAAAACGTCCGGGATAGAAACCGGAACATATAATGAGGACAGTTCCTTTTTATGATTTGTTTCACATGGAAGCTGTTACTAGGAATGTACCGAGTGAAGCACATCGATTGTGGCTTTTTCTAGCATGGAACCAACTATTAAATTGAAACATATATGTACAATTAGAAGAAAACCACTGCCGCAGTTGCAATTTATGTTCATTTTCATATTAACATTTGAAGGGTCTGCCATTTTAGTTTTTTTTAATGAGCTGAAACAGTGAGTAATAAAAAAAATATCACAAAAAAAATTTACACAATCAACTTTTATACATATTTATTCATGTCCATCAGTCAGTAATAATGGGGAAAGTCTTATGAAAATGTATCTTACATAAGTTTGTAGTAACTGCAGGCAACTAGCAGCCATTTCGGAAAAGGCGTACGTATGTCCCCCAAAAAAATAACAAGAAAAGACAACAAAATTCAATGAGGACGCCGAATAACCAGTTTAACTTGGCAGAGCTATCCTTGCACGAAACACGTTTGCCCAATTTTTGATACCTTACGTGTATGTGAATCTCCTTCGTGGTAATTGATACTGCGAATAGGGAGGTATAGGTACTTGATTGATGTAATGTAAGAAGCGGATTAATTTATGCAAAGGTAAATTATGCTTATTCGCCTTAAATGACATGCAGGTTTTTCACGGGGAAAGTTTTATGCAAAGCTGAGAGATGTAAATATTCAGGCAGCCATCTCATGAAATATACATATCAATTGAAGATAAAAGGTTCGTTTACTGGAAGTGATCTTTACAAAAATCAAAGAAAGTTTTGAAAAGCTGGAATATAGGTATCTGTTCTTTTTCTAAGTAAAGGCGTATTGCAAAAAGTGCCGCTGTATGTATAGCCTTGAGCCGTTTGGCTCCATTCTGATAGAAGGGACAACAAAAAGATGTTGCATATACAAGGATCGAGAAAACATTGAAGAATACACCTCCTTGAAGTCCTTGGCCACTCGAAATAAGAATCCAAGACACTTCTGGGGGATTTATCGATAACGTAGTTCGTGTGTGTCTTGAAAGCCTGCGGTTTAGAATTACCCCACATCACTGATGTGATGTACGCGTTCGATGGAATCATCTCCAAGGAAGTACTCCGCGGAAAAGGCTGCTGCCTCCTTGAAAAAATTGTGACTACACATTCACTTGAACTGCACAAGAGATTGAACTGGTTTTGTAGGAAATCAATGTCACCCTGGTCGAAGTAGAATAGTTGTGTCAGCATAGCAAAGCATCGGGTCGTCGAGGAGTGAGAGAGAGAGAGCACATCGTTCAGAAAGATTGAGAAAATAACCGGTCTTAAATGACTTCCCTGAGGCACATCAGAAGAAGCAAAGGGTTGCATGGAGAAAGAGGCCCCGTGCGAACTGTCAACTTACGTCCAGTAAGGTAACTCCGGAACCAGCCTAGAGAGCCAAAGAAACCTAAGCTGCAGACAAATCGGAACGACCACTAGATAGCACAACTCAAGGTTCGTGCTTGAGCCTGTAAATAGTCTCCTTTCCATTCTAAAATCAACTAATTATCAACTCTATGCAGATGACTTGCAAATTTACATTAATGGACCATAGACTGCTCCAAATTTGTGTGGGAAATTCAAAACCTGTAAAATGTTATGCGCTACAGGCTAAAATTGATCCTAGGCCTAGTACAAGATCTCATGCCAAATTTGGGCCAGATCGGATGCTCGTATGGGATTTTGAGACATTTTGTTCGGGAGAAACATGAAAAAACGCAGTTTTTCATCAATAACTTTAGTACAATTCAGCCGATTTCTTTTAAATACGGTTTTTCTTAAAGCCAAAACTATCACAAATATTTTATGTATATGAAGATGCAAGGTGTTCGAAAAGGTGTAACTTTTTCTTCTTTTATTTCCTCGCCGATGCCATTTTTAGCACGACTCAAAACTGCCTTATCGAGCTGGTCGATTATGATCCAGTTACTGAGACTATATGACCAGCCGGTTCATACTCCGTAGAGTTTACAATCTTTTTATACTCCGTAAAGATATTTTGCATTCTTTTACAAATTTTCATTATGTTGTTACATTTCGTGGTATTAGTGTTCATTTTTACGTCCGAAGACTTACAAAATTTTCTTAACCTAGATCGGTGGCGGGATAAGCTTATAAGCCAAAGACGTTCGCCATTAGGCTAAACGACCACCCCAAGGTGTAACTTCAGATTTCTTAGAGCAAGTTCACTGGTGTTGGGAAACGTGGTAGAAATTTTGACACTAGAAGCACATTTTGAAAATTTTACCATTTTCAAGATCTTCGGGTGTTGTATTTTTTCACAGCACTGTTTCTATATCAGCCGTATGTGATAGATATACAGTGTCGGACAATAGAATAGGACCGTTCTAATGCAAAATATTCAAATCACCTTTAAACTGCCAATTCAAATATAACAATATGCGACACCTAGCGGCAAGCACTTATTGTAGTATGCCAACTTTGTATACTGCACGTTTGTTGCAATCAAAGCAACCCGTTTGTTCTACTCGACCAGAAAGCTGTCAGAGGGTGAAAAAAGTCGCGTCATAAAATAAGACCAGCTCATCGGTTCGGCTGTTCCGGCATTATCAGCGCTCTAGATTTGAAGAAAATGTGTTATTTTCGGTGTTGTTTGTCCATTTTCGTGTCCTGGTAAGTATTTCCCATACAATAATCATTTAAATCATGAAAACAAACAAAAAATAAAGATTTCCTTCCTCCTACTCTGTTTTCAGCGAAAAAGCGATGGGCAGCACTGCACGGAGGTCCAGCGAGCGATCATCCGGAATCTGTACAAGGCTGGCAAAAGCCAACGTGAGATTGCCGACTACTTAGGAAGGTCGAAAACTTTCGTTTTCAACGCGCTTCACAGCACCGGCAAACGGGAACTGACCGGCCGTCCCCGCAAAACGACGCCAAAGGACGATTCGGCAATCAAGCGGGCCTCGCAAAAGGACCCTTTCAAAGCGTCCAAGCAGATCAGAGACGAGCTGAACTTATCTATGAGTTCCCGGACGGTTTAGCGACGGTTGGCGGAGAAGGGACTAGGAGGAAAAAGTCCCCGGAAGGTGCTGATGCTGACGCCGAAGCACTTGAAGGCGCGGCTGAAGTATGCGAAGGACCACTTCGATTGGGTTGGTCCGGAAAAGGAGAAACTATGGAAAAATGTGCTGTGGTCAGATGAGACCAAAGTGAACCTCATCGGCTCGGACGGAAAGAGTTGAGTCCATCGCCTAATCGGCTGTGCGTATATGCCCCAGTATACAAATAAAACATTCAAACATGGAGGAGGTAGCTACATGGTGTGGGGGTGCTTTTCTTGGTACGGGGTGGGTCCCTTGTACTGGATCGACCGGATTATGGACCAGCATCTCTACGCCCAGATACTTCGGGAAGTAACGCTGCCACACGCCGAGTGGGAGATGCCCCTAAAGTGGCAGTTCCAGCAGGACAACGACCCCAAACATACCGCTAAAACGGTTAAAAAATGGTTCCAGGATAATAAGGTAGACGTTATGGAGTGGCCAGCACAGTCCCCTGATCTCAATCCCATAGAGAACCTATGGGAAATAGTTAAACGTAAGGTGTACACCGAAAAATCAAAAAACAAGCAGCAGCTGTGGGAGAGAATCCAGGCAGTGTGCTACGCATCTCGGTGAGAACGTGCCAAAAGCTAGTGGAGTCGATGCCGAACCGGGTGCGAGAAGTGATGCGTGACCACCATTAACCCTGCAAATCGATCACGGTATGAATTTCCTTTTTTTTAAATTTTTTTTTTTACCATGAATTCTAAAGCGGTCCTATTTTAAGTCGCGTTATTTTAATCAGTAAGTATGCTTAAAACGCATTTTTAAATAAAGGACAATTGTTTTAACTACGGATGAATTTAATCTCTTCGAAGAATGGAATTTACAATTTGTAAATGGTTTGATGCACTTAAATGGATTTTTTTTTCTCAAAGATTTGTCACTTTCTGTTTTGGATTGAGCTGTGGTCCTATTCTATTGTCCGACACTGTATTGCTATTTTTGTATCACAGCATGCGAAAAATAGAACATGTTTTTCCATGGTAAAGTTTTCAATATGAGCTTAAAGTGTCAACATTTCTACCACTTAGAAATTTTGACACCTGAGTAGTTAGTAAATATTGAAAACTTTACCATTACTTTTTCAAGATATTCATTTCAGTTCAGCCTTCAAAAATAGCTCGATTTCTATCACATACGACTGAAATAGAAACAGTGCTGTTAAAAAATACAACGCCCAAAGATCTTGAAAACATTTTTGCATGGTTAAATTTTCAAAATGTCAAAATTTCTCAAACTTTTTCCCAACCTTATTCTTGTTCTTAGGTTAGAAATGCATGTGAAGTGTGTTTTACAAAGGTTACCCCGATCTAGGTCAGCCAAATACAAATTCGCTGCAGCATTTTTTAAATTTTCGACAGAAAAATGAGCTCTTTTTGAAAAGATTTGTAATCGTTTATGCAGGGCTAGAAGCGACCAAGCGGTAAAAAAGTAGGGCAAAATAGTTACTTTGAAGTAAAATTAGGGTAAAATTAGTGACCTAAACTAAACTAAAATAAATCGCTTGAAAGACAATTCTGTTAATTGAAAAACGTTTTTTGAAAGTCTCTTGGTCTCACTAGTAGAAAAGCACTATACGTTGGACAAAAGAGGAACATTTTGAATGAGCTTAGATAATTTAAGAATTACGACCGCAAAATCCTAAAGTTCTAAGGAAACAATGGAAAGAAACCAAAAGATCGTACCCAAAGGACTAGGACAACTAAGTCCGACAAAAACTTCGAGCTTATCCATTTTCTTTATTCTTCACTCTATAGAGTATACACCCAAATCCGAATTTTTCAATGTCATTAAAACAAGTGAAAAGGTTTAAAATTATATTAAAAAAAGTTAACAATGCGGAATAAATTAAAAGAATCCAAAAATTTAAAACAAAATTGTTTTTATGTGAGAAATTTACAAATTTAAATGAAAAACCAGCACATGTTCTACAAAAAGTTTAAAGAATGTACTTGAAATTGAGTTAAGATTTACATTTACAGAATTTAAATAAATAAATAAATAATGATATAAGATTGAAAATAAAAAACGACAAAATATTGACAGAAGATTGCAACTCAAAGAAGCTTAGCGTAAAGTTGATTTAGATTCATGATAACAACACAAAAAAAAAGCTAAAAAAATTTAAGAGACTAATCTTTAAGGTAGAAATTTTTTTTTTCAAATTTAAAACTAACTCAAAAAGAATTTACATTCAAAAATGAAACATTTCCAAAAAGATTCACTGCAGACTTTATTGCATGATTCACATATCAATCATTAGAAAAATTTATTAGAAAAAAACGTAGTTCAAAAAGGAAGGAATTAAAAAAATATATTCACAAATGATTTAACACCGTGTTAAATGTTACACGACAAAAAAAAACAGATCCAAAAGACACCTCAGAAATTTCTTGGAATATTGTAGAAAATATACCAGTAAACCTCTAAAAAAGTACAGAAATTATTCAAAGTTATCGAAAACTACAAATAGGTTATGAAATCATTAATTGATATCTTTGTATAGCTACCAATCTTTCGAATGATTGCAAAATGTCTAGAAATAAAGGAACTTATAAATGAAATATCTGATATTTTCGATTCAATTGGTCTCAATCTTGATCAAACATGTAGGAGTGTCTCTTTAGGAAATATTTCATGTAATAAATTTATTAATAATACATTTTTTTCTTGACACGAATGTCACAACGTTAGTAAAGTGTCACAAATAAACAAAAAAATATATATTATTTAAGGCGAAAAACGATTTTTATTTTAATTCAAATTATCATCCAAATAATGTTTAAATGTTATACATCAAAGCAGAACAAAACAATAATATTCCTTTACTGAATCTGATCCATTGTCCCAATTTAGATCGTATGAATTCCCACAGGACTCGAAAGGGAAGAAAAGGAGAAAAAAATAAGCTAAGGAAATTATTAAAAAAATAGTGACTTTAGTGACCAAATTTCGAAAAAAGTAACTTGTGAGTGACCAGCCTGAAAAAAGTGACAAAGTTACTAAAAAGTGACCAACTTCTAGCCCTGTTTATGATAAAAATTCGTGCCGATATCATTTGAGCGCTTTTTTTTAGTTTTTTCTTCTGTTTTCCACCCCTCGACCTCGATTATTTTTTTTATTTCCAAAAAAAAAAACACGTAGGTAGGCTAGCTGTAATCTATTTATATCATGCAATGCTGGTCTTCAGGAGACCTTTGCTTTTAAATTGCTCCAAAAATGTAAAATAGATCAATTTACCTATTCTTTGTAATTCAAATGTCTATAAAGTGTGTAGTAGGTAAATGATATACCAAGAAAAACAGGAAAAAAAATCAATATAACCGTTAAATATTTTGTAGTTTATTGAGATTAAACCATTATTTTTATTCTTTCATTAGTGTTGTATAATAGTTTTCCAATTACACATTTCAAGTCATCGTAAACATGTAACTTGTGATAAGAAAAAAATAATTTTGCAATTATGTATGTATTGCGGAGTATGTAAAAATAAAATTCGATGAAAATTCTTAGTAAATACAGGAAGAATCTTAAGGCAATGAGAAGCCAAGAAAACTTACCCTGTCATAGGCAGCTGACGATCGTTGTATTCCAATGGCAACACGCGCCTTTTAGACCAAGCGTATACGAGCGGAATTTCCACACCTAGTGTACCGGTTCACTTTTTTCCGAATCCAATTATGTATCTTCAGGGGATCTGGGATACACGACTTATCCGAAAAACTTGATTGATAGGAAATAACACAAGATCATACACACGCTCTTCAACTTCCGGGTTATCCAGGGATGGTAGGAGAAACAATATTGAATCCAAGGAAAAAGTTATTAACCAATCTCAAAGTTCGATTCCTCCTTTTTTTCTTGATTTTTCAGCTGTTTCCGTCACAACGACAACCATTTAACATGATGGAGCACATTTTTCACTTTACTTCGATTTTTCCGAAAATTTTAAGAGGAAGAGATAAGCAAAAAAAAATAAATAAAATTTTTATTTAACTTTAACAGGGAACGGATTTTTTATAAGAAATTTGTATCACGGTTTCGTCCTTGGAAACTTCAATAGAGTTCTTAAAACGTTAAACCCTAACGCATTTGTGAAAATTTAATTGACATAATGCTATATCCATCATTCTGATTTTCATTTTAGGACCTCGTCATCAGACAAAACACTTGAAACGCGTAAAATCGAGACCTTTTATATACGGAATTTGCACACTACGATGCACAACTACTCAAGCTCACACACGCACATTCTGATGGGGATTGTAAATATGGAATGGGAAAACTGCTATTTTTTCAGCCAACTAATTATGCTGATTTTGTTGGAATGTACGAATAGAACCCATTGCATTTATATCATCGATTTAAAACGCATCACAATTGCGTAGTAATTGAACGCGAGCGAAAAAAACCAAGACAATAACGGAAGAGACAAGGCACGGTCGCCCATCAGTATTTTTAATACGTCCGACGCCACGCAACTTGTAGCAGAAAGAAAAAATTCTCGAGCCAATCGGGTGATGGAGCACTCCTAGTTTTTTTTTCACCCCGTACACAAATCTGGATTTCCTGCGTCGGAAACCAGCACTTTTTGGCACCACTCACCGTTGAAAGATACACTGATCACGTTGGAAACTAAATGGGTCACAAATTATGCGATTAAAGAGGTTAAATTTTGGATTTTCCAAAGACTTTTTATCTTCTCAAACACACACCACACAATTTGCGACACTCTGCTTCTGCTGATGGCTGCTGCTTTTCATCCAACTTTCTGACTGATGATGGCTGATGGACGAAAAAAATGCATTTTCGGTTCGAAAACGTCCGGGAGCTGGTGGCAAATTACGGGAATTTTTGACGTTTCCGACGCTGTCAGAAGTGACAGCTGTCTACTATTCTGAGGTTGGCACCCTTGCTAGACCCATGCAGCAGACGGTGCGTTTAGTAAACATGTTGCTTTCTATTGAAGTTTGAAACTTAAATTTTATATTAAATTCAACAAATTCAATTTACGAGATTCAATGTTGTCGTGACCTAAGCCGACTTCATTTCCGGTGATCCTTTTCGTCCTTCGAAGGGAGTCCATCCTTTAAATTCAACAGTGAACTTCACTACTTAACGATTTAACGGATTTAACCAACAGAATGACGTTTCTTTTCAATGCGAACCCGGTCCAGCAATAATTTTAACTACAATACAAGAGACCGGTAAGATCAGAAGAACTACATTCTAAGGAGCATTACATTTTATACTTTGTTTGATAAATGAATAATAGTATCGATTTTAACATGTTCATGGATGTCTTTCAAGTTGTGAACAAAAATTCTACAGTCAATAACAGGCGTGGGCTGATACGTGCACCATTTCAGCCTTTTTACTATCTTCGAAAATTCTGCGAGAGTCAGATAGCCGAAATAAAAATTGAAGGCCTAACATTGCTTTATACTATTTTTCGTTACAATGAAATGCATGGATTAAAATCCTGATTGAGATTTTAGGATAATTCTGTAACATTCAAAGTAGCAAAAAATTGTCCCATTACCCTATAAACTCCTTTTTTGGAAATTCATTCACTAATTATTCGATGTTTACGTTCAGTGTATGCATAAACTTCGTGCGAGCTGCAGCAGAAGTGTGGACGAAGCAGCGAATTTGTCAATAAATTCCAGCTGACGTAAAAAACACAATAAATTATTGCGTAAAATATCCACGATTACAGGTGATTGTAATGGCAGTATTGTGGTGAATTACCACCGATTATTACCCACGTTTCGGGAGGTGATATATTGGCTCACGATTTTCAGCGTGAAAATTCAATCACGCACGGATAAACATCGTCGTCATTCGGTAAAGCTAGAGCGTGAAAGAAAAAAATTGGGTGTTCCGGATCGGAATAGAAACAATGCCATTCCACAAGTATCTTCTTACCCCGAAGCTCTTCAAAGAGTATGACGGAACTAAGGTTAGTGCTGATGATTTAATGTTTGTAACTCAATAATTTTTTTTTAACTTGTTCATCTTTCGCAGGATGTCTACGCTCCCGGGTCATTGGAAAAATATGGAGATCAGTTACTATCCGTGGTGAGTGCATTGATGATTATTCATCTGAAAAAAATATTGTACTGTTTGTGTTTCAAAGTCGTAATTAATATGCATCCCAACACGAAATAACTATCAACATTTGTAAATTTTCAAGGTTACATAAGAAACACCTCGATATCACCGTTATGATAATTATTTATATGATCAACTGTTTTCACCTTTACTTTTTTATTACTCATCACAACGCAGCTCAATTGGATGTGGAGTTTGGGTTACTACACATCTCCTCTTCTGGTGACTTTCCTTTACCGGCGGGGATACTTCGTGGCCGATTCCGTGGGAACGCTGGCCAAATTTACCACCGGCATTGGGCTGCTGGTGGCTGTTTCGCTCTGTATGCGTGGCCTGGGCCGTTCCATGAATGTCGTCTACGTTCGATTTGCCGAGTGTCTGGAAAATGCCAAACGAGTCGGCAAATCGCCTCAATCGGAAGAAAAGAACATAATTCGTCGGTACGATTTTGAATTTGAAGCTTGGCCCGTTGATTTCACCGTTACCAGTGGAGTGTGAGTTTCTTTTCCATTTCGTTAACCTAGTTTGAGAAAAATAACCCTTCCTTAATTTCAGACAACGTGCCAATACTCAACGGAATAAGCCCTTCTGGATCTCATCCCTGCCCTGCCAGATTGCAGCCTACCTCGCGATTCACACATTCGGCATTCGAATGATTTACCCGGGATCGGTGAAACTGCTACAGAGTTACATCGGTATGAACAAATTAACATAAATTCGTCATTTTCTCAGAGATAGCGCTAGTGGGCAAATGAAGATCATTTGTATATGCATATTTTTTGCTCTGTTATAAGAAAAGCATATGATTACGTACGATGGGTTTTTATTCCACGAGTCGGGTGACGTGACTCGCCAAATTTCACTTCGTAGAACTATCCCTGTAAGCGCTTGAGCAACAAAAATAACTATTCCTATGACAATCGAAAACAGTTTTAAGATCAATCGAACTTACGGTTTTTGCTCAAAGCTCTCAATGGGTTCAAGCCTGCAATGCGTCACCAGGCTAGTAGAATATCCTACGACAATTATCAGCTTAAATCGCTGTCAATTTCGTTGTAAATATTATTCCTTTTTTACAAATACGTCCAAGTTTTTGCCTGAAGCTGATTTAGGCTAACACAACTACTTTGAACGATTAACGTATTAAATTTGAATTTTAAATCCTGTATCTAGAACCAATGCTACTGCAAGGTCGCACAAAACTTATCACCGAAGACAGAGGCAAACGGAACAAACTGCGCACCATCGATGGCAACGAGATCGACACAGTGTTTGTGGACAATCGAGAGCAAGGCAGCCCGAACGGACGTACTCTGGTCATCTGTTCCGAGGGCAATGCCGGCTTCTACGAAATCGGTATTATGTCTACACCCATTGATTTGAAGTATTCGGTACTCGGGTGGAATCATCCGGGCTTTGCTGGTAGCAGTGTGAGATAAAAGTTTTGTTGAAAATCTGTGTATTTTCTTAAAAATTTAACATTTTCTAGGGTCGACCGTATCCAGATCAGGATCAGAATGCCATCGATGCTGTTGTGCAATTTGCACTAACCGATCTAGGATTCACACCGGAAAATATCATTCTCTATGGATGGAGTATTGGCGGTTACTCTACTCTGTACGCCGCTTCTCAGTATCCTGATGTCAAGGGAGTAATTCTGGATGCTACCTTCGATGATGTTCTACAGCTGGCGCTGCCGAGGATGCCAGAAGGCCTATCAAACATAGTAAAGATTGCCATTCGGGACTATGTCAACTTGAACAACACTGAACTTATCTCGCAGTACAACGGACCAGTGATGTTGATTCGACGCGTTGATGATGAGATTATTTGCTCGGAGTATGTGTCAAGGCTTGGTAATGATAGTAGGTTCCTTTTTTCTAACTCTATCTTCGTTTACAGAGATGGCAATCTAGGCACAAACCGAGGAAATTTTTTGCTGGTTAATATGCTCAAGTATCGTTTCCCAAATATCTTCAAACCAGAACAGGAAGCACTAGCCAAAGAATTGCTAAACAGACCGATTGAATTCCTACGGAGTGGTACGCACAAAACCAATTTTAACTTATGTTTTAATTTTCGTCGAATGTGATTATGTACTTATTGCTTTTCTTTTACGCAGATTCTGATGACCTTTGTCTGTCGCTTTTAATGTCATACCTAAGTGACGGCAATGGTACGTCTACACGGAGCTATCCCCTTGAAATCGGCCAGGAATATACTAGTGAACAGCGAAATTCGATGGTGAAATTTTTGGTATATCTTCTAAACAAATGCAGTTTTAGGTTTTTTTTTAATTTCCAATCTTCAAACCCCCAGATCGGCAAACACCTGAAGGATTATAAATCAACGCACTGCACGCCGTTGCCAGGCTCCTTTTTCCAGCTACCATGGGAAATTCCCAGTGACACGGACTTTGTATTCACGTAAGCTAAGCTACCTAATAGTTACAGATTGATTGAACACCGGTCCGAGCAGTTTCGGGTTTCCGAAACTATCTTTACATCATTCATCTTTTGCTGATGGTCGATCGTTTGCCAAAATGCGCAACTTGTAAAGCGAAGACAAACAACAAAACCAAACCCTATTTTCTAGTATTGTAGTGGGTAGGCGTCCGGTAACCAATTCTGAACAGCTGCTTGGTGTGGTCCTATCAAATACGTTCCATAGGTGTCGTGCTGCTAATTTGTTTTTGAAAAATTCTGTTTTTTCCTCATAAAGTAACGTCTGAGGGTTTGTTCACAAGACTTTTACCACTCAAAAATGTTCTCAGATCACTCACCCTATGAGTATAAATGTTCAGCTTAATCAATTATTAATACTGTTTTAAAAAGGTCCAACGTACTGGATTTATAAAGATTTTATAAAGTTAAATATTGGAATTAATGTTTGGTTATGCCTCAGGTTAAAAAAAATATTGTTGTTTTAATCCACTTTCGATTCTCTCATTCCAATTATAGTAATTCGTGAACAGACCCTTCAAACTTTGGTTTTAAGGCGGTGTGTGCATTTTTTTTAGAAGGTAGCTTGTTCTTTGACATACTTAGTTTATTTTCATATGGCTAGATACTCATTCGGATGAATTGGAAAAGTAAAACAAAAAGAAAAATTATTATTATTAAAATGTAAAACATGATCCAAAGTAGAGACAGAGTACTACATAACATAGAACACATTCTCAGCTATTTATTAGTAGAAATCTAGAGATACGCAATACAAAATGCTAGAAGCTTAAGATTCAATGATTCCATTTTAGTAGTCGTCACATCGCTGCAAAGAAGTATTCAGATTTCAAACTGATTGAAAGAAGCAAACAAACCCGTACTACCGATGAGTTACCGCACTGTTACTGAACTATTAAAGTGTTCCTACAGTTACACATCAACACAGTTCAGTAATAGATTCTATGTTTCAATATTCATCAGCAGTCGCTTGTGGAAGGCGAAAAGTTTTTCCATGACAGTTTAACACGGGAAGGAGTAAACATGTAACTATTCAGTGAATGTTGGATTATACGAACGTACATATACCTTTAGCAATCTCAGCTCGTGGTTAGTGATTGGTGGAAAAGTTGAGAAATCCTTGAAAGAGTATTTAAAAGGTGATCGGTGAAGATTTATGAAACGTTCGAAAATATCTAACAGCATTGTAAAAACTTTTTAAACTGTTAAGATCTTAGATTTATTTGTCTTTTTCGCTTTTTTGAAAGCTATTTTTTAAAAGCATTGTGTGATACCTGTGTCAGATCTGGTGATTCTTTGCAGGACCACGTTGTGCAACTAACTAGAACATGCTGGGACTAGAATCCGTATTGTGAAGCTTTAACCTGTGTATAGTCGCAGCTTGATGCGACCTACAAAACGTGAGAAGCGTTGTGATTGGTGCAAATTTACTTTAACTTTGGTGGTTGTGCATAGAATAGTGGAAGTGTGATCGTCGCCCGCGATAGGTTTATTATTCCTTCTTCGGTTTCTTGTAGTACCAGGCGGCCGCAAAGATGGATGAGCTCAGCAGGGTCGAAATGGAAAAGTTAGCCAGCAGCATTTTGTCGGCCGAATCCAGCATGATGGTGTAGATACGGGCTAGAAGATGAATGTGGTGAAACGTAAATGAGGAGAAATACTGTAAAGTAGTTGTAATGCAACGCTAGCTTACTGGCATTGGTAAATGCAGAAATGCTCCAGGTTATCAAGCTGACCGATTGTGCATCTTTGGAACGGAGAATGGCCATCAGTTGCATCACTTTGCTGGTGGCGCCAACTGGAGTCGTCAGGGGCTGCAAGACATTCAATCGGGTGAGTGATTATAACATTTTTCGATTTAAATGGTATCAATATCAAAGGACCTATACCTATGTTTTTTAAATTTACAAATGGTTTTATTAAGACATTTTACTTATAAAGTTTTTATGTGCCAGGAGTGTTTTTCCTAACTTTGGGTTAGTAAGAGGGGGCCGTAATCGTAATCGGCTACTCCTGTTAATTCCAAATCTTATTATAGGAAAGGAAAGAGGATTAGCTGGGGTTATTTCCAAGAACAGTTTCAGTCAGGGTCCGGTGGTGGGATCTATACCTATAAGACTTATTTTTCTTATATTTCTAAATTTCTAAACTATCCACAATACTTTAAGCAAGATTTTTTTAATGTTAAATTAACTTTAATTATATTCACCAATCAAACATAAAAAGATCTCTAAATTTGGCATTATTAAATGTTCGGCAATGTCTTCCAAATATATAGTGGATTTTACCGTAATAATTTTAAAAAGTGGTATTTTTCAGGAATAATGTCAAAATCCCAAACCAACAACCAAGTTTTTCTGAAATGAAAGTATTCACTGTCCCATTATTACTGAAAGCACTTGTTACAATATGTCACTATTAAACGGAGGAAAATTTATGAATACATACAGATTTTGCAACGCTGGTAACTTCACAAAAGTTTTTTTTACCCAAATCGGTTTTCCCCCACTTGTAATTTTTACTAAAGTATGTGTAAAATATTTTTACTGAAAAAAACTTTGCAAAACTTGGAATTATTGCTTACCGTTTTTCCATTAATTAATTCAATCTACCAAAACCCGTGAAAAAACTTGAAAATCTGCACCAGTGCTACACATTTTACAAGTGATTCGATGATCCGGTATAATCGACTGCAATTCAAAAAGCTAATGTGTGCAGACAATCTCAAGATATACTGAATCTTTTTGGTTTTTTTTAAAGAAAAAAAAAAGATCCGGTATATCTTGAGATCATCTGCACACATTAGCTTTTTGAATTGCAGTCAATTAATGTAAGATCGTTATCAGAAAAGATCTACATTGGAGACTCTAAATGGTTTCCCCTACCTAAGGGTTTTAAGCAGGTACCTACGTCAAGTTGCTGATATCTGATTCGTTGTAAGTTCACAAATGCTCTACAGACCAAAATAAGGTGTCAACAACTCGCTGAATGCATCTTTGAGTTTTGATTTTTGCCTGAGAGCAAAATAAGGTATAAGCAAGAATTCGAAAAAATTGATAGCAAATTGAGACCAGAATAAGCTGTCAACAGCAAACTGATAGCAAAAGTAGAGTAGTTGTAGAACTTGCTTTGATAGCAAATCTAGGCATTATTGAGGTATTAAACAAAAATTATATTTTCGCTGACTTCTCATACCCACCATATTGAATCTAGAACGCGTGATATTCGTTTTAATAACTTTAAAATATTCTTTACAATTGTTGATTAAGATTCAACTTGTGGTTTTCGAATCCCTCATTCGCAGGAGACATAAAATAACTTGTAGAACATGGTTTTTCTAAACGGTATGAAATACCTATGTAACGTTGGTTTTCTAAATCACTGATATTTTTTAAATGTTTTAAAGCTCGAAGTTGTCTTTTTCTCATGAAGATTCTAAACTTTTTTCGCATGTATATTTAGGCTTCGTTATTTTTATTGCAAAAAAATCTTTTCTTCGAGAAAAAATTGCAACAAGAAGGTGTATTTTTTATATTTAACTACTAGGTATAAATTCCGGCTTAATTAATACCTATTCTGATCATTAATCTACGACATCAGATTCTCATATTCAGAAGAAAATCATGCATGGATCAATCAGCCTCAAGACAAGCAAAGGTTGACTACCTAGATATATGCAACGCGAAATAATCCGTGAATCATTTTTGTTTTACAAATCATCACATTCTACGTTATTTATCTAAAATTCACCTAAGGCTAACAAAAAAAAATCTAGGTATATTTAAAATTCAAATACTATCTTTGCAAATGTTTAAAGTTAATGAAAAAAAAAACAAAGCTTACCACTAAATACAGCAACAATCCGGCGGGCACGATTCCGGTCCCAAACCCTAGAAAGACGGCCACATAGACTCCGGCCCAAATGTAGGCAGTCTTTCCCAGCAGATTTTTGTATTTGAGCACCACGTAGATCAGCGCGTACTCCTGAGCCAGCAGAATCGGGTACTCCATGTAGGACAGGAAGGCATACTTGTTGGTGAAATTGTACAGCATCGTCACCGTGTAGCTGCATAGTTCCAGCAGCAACCCATTCAGGGACAATCCGGCGGCTGATTTGTTATGCCGAACGGTTTGAATCTGCGGCACCTTGCATACCAAACAGGAAGCAATCGTTAGTATCGAGAGAAAATCGGCCAAAAGGTGCCAGACGCTCCGGTCTTCCAGCCAATCCATCCTGATTGCGGTCAGCTATGCGTTTGTTGTGCTTGCTACTTCCAGTAAATCTCAATCGATCGATATTCGTTGTACGACGGAAATCCTCCGGTCGAAAATTCGTCAGACTTGAAGAGAAAATTCAAACTGCACTCGTTACTTTTGACATTATGTCAATCTCTGGGCAAGCCACCTTGAGGAAGATAAAAATAGCCTTTAAAGTTACACAGCGACACAGGTTGAGCATTTTTATCTTATTTTTGAAACATAAATTGTTCTTACGTGTTGTTTTTTTTCGGCAGGACAACTCGGTTGTACGCCTATCGCTCACTAACTGATGACTGCATCAAACTATGATACGCCTCAACTTTGGAAACAGAGAAAAAATTATCGATGTGCACTCGCGTGACTGTAAAAAAAAACGTATCAACACCGTACCGGGTCAAGCGTATTTTGGAAAACAAAATTTTCAAGGACACACCGGGATCGTATCAAATCATGCAATGATTTTCAGCAGCAGATTCTATGTTCTGTCAGCCGAAGACCGCAGCAGCTGACGATATCACCGCGGGGGGACCGTTTTAGAACAACATAAGAACGGCGCACTCAGTAACAACAAACCTGAACGAATGACACTCGTACTGTGTACCGAAAAGGGAAGGATCACACGCAAACATTTTCAAATGCGCATAGATATTTATTTGCCGCTGCTCTGTTGCATTCGGGCGGTCAGTTGTGGTTCCCCCCAACACAGCTGTTGCAACGCTCGCGTTTTCTAACAACCTTGTGAAAATTGGTTGCTACACGTGGCGCTTAAAACGTTGGCGCATCAAGTTATAATTCACTTTTCAATTGAACTGGGATTTGCATACACTCGACGGGTTGAAAAACACAGGAAACGTTGAATGAAACTGAACAAGCACTGAAATTTTAAATTTCATGTTTCCTTTGTAGTTCTAAGCTGTTGCGTTGAAACATGTGAAGCAATTATCACAAACGCGTTAATAAGCAGATATAATTTTGGCAATCAGATAAACTTAAATGACCATACTCAAGTCACTGAATCTTATCTTATCTTATGTTCAACGAATAAAAATGAATTATTATTATTATTATTAAAATTGGATGCCAAGTATTAATTGACTGCCTTCCACAAAATTTTTGCACAAAACATTGAACTTTTAATGTGGACGACTTTTTTTACCGTCCCATGGACCGAAATTCGATAATTGAAACCAATTTTACGACCCGCAAAACTTCCTTGTGCAATGTTTTCTATTCACGCTGAACATCTTGCAGGAAAGACCGTCGCCTTGGTGAAGCCCCCTGCGCGATTCGAATAAACACGACAATTCACCCGAAATCCGCACACAGCACTGCGTTCCATCCATCATTGCCTTAATCAGCCTCCCGGAGAAGCCGTTCTCGTCCGTAATTTTCCATAGCTCGTCTAGGTCGACTGTGTCGTATGCGGCTTTGAAGTCGTTGCATGATGGTACGTAGGGACCTGGCGTTAACGGCATTTTTGGAGGATTTTTCGTAATGTGAAGATCTGGTCCGTCGTAGACCGTCTCTCCATGAAAGAGGCCTAATGACTTCCCACGAATCTGTTTGCTTGTGGCGTTAGGCGACGGACTAGAATTCGGGACAGCACCTTGAAGGAGGTATTGAGGACAGTGAACGCTCGGTAGCTCTCACAGTCCAATTTGTCGCCTTTCTTGTAGATTGGGTTTATTAAAGGGTTATACGGTTAAAATTTGGTCAATATCAACTTGACGTATTTCTTTCAATTTCGCATTTAAAAAACCTGTACACCCCTCATTTTTAAGGTGTGTGTGTGTAGAATGTTACTCCTATTTTGATTTTGGAATTCACTCTTCAGTTGTCAAATTGCCGTCCAAGGAAGAAGAGCAGCGTATCAAAATTTTGCTCGCGCATCGCGAAAATCCGAGCTACTCGCAAAGCTGACAAAATCGCTAAAAGTTGCCAAATCAACCGCTACAAGTGTAGTTAAAGTGTTTGGGGAACGTTTGTCGACAGCCAGGAAGTCTGGATCGCGGGAAATAGAAAACCGGAAGCCGCTGAGACGACAAAGAGAGTTGCCGGTAGTTTCAAGCGAAACCCTAACCTCTCTCTCCGAGATGCCGCAAAAAAGCTGGGTGTATCGTCTACAACCGTGCATCGAGCCAAAAAACGAGCCGGACTATCGACTTACAAGAAGGTAGTGACTCCAAATCGCGATGATAAACAAAATACGACGACCAAAGCGCGATCCCGGAGGCTGTACACGACGATGCTGACGAGGTTGGACTGCGTGGTAATGGACGACGAAACCTACGTCAAAGCCGACTACAAGCAGCTTCCGGGACAGGAGTTTTATACGGCAAAAGGAAGTGGAAAGGTAGCAGATATTTTCAAGCACATGAAACTGTCAAAGTTCGCGAAGGAATATCTGGTTTGGCAAGCCATCTGTACCTGTGGCTTGAAAAGCAGCATTTTTCATAGCTTCCGGGACTGTCAACCAAGAAATGTACGTGAAAGAGTGTTTAAATAAACGTCTGCTGCCTTCCCTGGAGAAACACGGTTGTTCCGTACTGTTTTGGCCGGATTTGGCATCTTGCCATTACGGTAAAAAGGCCATGGAGTGGTACGCCGCCAACAACGTGCAGGTGGTTCCCAAGGACAAGAACCCTCCCAACACGCCAGAGCTCCGCCCAATTGAGAAATACTGGGCTCTTGTCAAGCGGAACTTAAAGAAGACCAAAAAAACTGCTAAGTACAAGCAGCAGTTCAAGGCAAACAAGCTTTCTGCGGCGAAGAAGGTGGACAAGGTGGCTGTACAAAATCTGATGGCAGGGGTTAAGCGTAAGGCCCGACAATTCAGATTTGGAAAAGCGGAAGCCTAACTGAATATTTTTCCTGAATTTTATACTAATTAAACTTGAAAAAGAAATTTAATTTGATTTTTTAAATAAACGATTTCATCGATTTACACGCGTTTTCCCTTGACCAAATTTTGACCGTATCCCATTTTTAATAAGTTCGGCTGTGATGCCATCCTTGCCAGCCGACTTGTTGCTATTCAGTTGGCTATTGGCTTCCTTAACTTCACTCATCGTTGGGAGTGGCTCCTCTGGGGATGCGTAAAACTTCTGATAGTCCTTTCATGTTTGCTGAGAACGATGCAGTTGCTCCAGCTCCGCGAACTTCTATAGGCGGCGCTTTTTCTCTTGGAAAACTCGGACTTGTTGCCTCTTCCGCTGTCGGTGATTTTTCACGATTCGACGTCTTTGTCAATTACCCTCCTACAATCCTCGTCGAACCAATCGTTCCGTCGAGTTCATTCGCTATTGATGGCTATGTTGACGGTATCCCAAAAGTCCTCGAAAGGTGCTTTGTCAAGCTCGCTTCTGCCGGCAGCGCTGCTTCGAGCTATTGCGCGTAGTCTGCTGCGACCTCAGAGGTTCCCAAGCAACCAAAAGTCGCGTTTTTACTTAAAGAAGGAACTCCGAAGTTCACATTTGGCTGAAAAAATGTTTTACGGGAACTTTAGGTGACTCTTGTCGCGTAAAAGTTACTCAGGAACTTCCATCGCCCTTTGAAAGGTTAAACTATCGATAACGCAACTTCTAGGCGCTTTCAATGGAACTTCTTTCAAGAAGGTCGATAACGTTCGCGTAACATTCTAAAGCGCACCATTAAGATACTTGAAGGTGTTTTAAAGAACCTTTATGGGAATTCTAAGCGACATGTCAAAAATGTTTTTCAAGAAGGTCGATAACGTTCGCGTAACATTCTAAGGCGCACCATTAAGATACTTGAAGGTGTTTAAAGAACCTATATGGGAATTCTAAGCGACATGTCAAAAATGTCTGTCAATTTTTTGTCATGGTATTTGTTTTGTTTATATCTGTACTGATATTTACAAATGGAATTCAAGATTTTTTCGAATTTTTCTTATAAATGTTAAATAAGATATTCGAATAAATTTTGATGATGCGAATTTTTGTTATGATTCATATTGTGTACTGAAAGTCCTTTGAACGAAATAAGGTACCTTCCATTGACCAACCCACTCAATCATCTCAAATGACATTAAGTTTAAATACTAATCATTACAGTGGCAATTAGCTATTGCTGGATTGGTCGAGAGGCTGGTGAGTTTCATTGCAACCTAGAGAGCAGCGGTTCAATTCTCTAGGCGTGTAAGCAGCTTTTGTAATCAAAACAATATAATTAAAATCAATGAGATAGACCATGATAGACCGGCAACCTAGCAATCTGACATGTGGTTGTCAGAGCAATCTGTCAATCGGATTTTTTTTTTCGGCGCGTAGAAGTTTCTTGACATTCTCTTAGAAGCTGAATAGCGTTCTCTTCAGCCACCTAAACGAACTTGAAAGTAGCTTTAAGAACTTAAATTTTGGGCTGATTAGCATTCTCTTCAGACACAAACGAGAGCTGATTAAGCTTCTATGGAACCTTTTTAAGGGAATTCTGGTTGCTTGGGTTGCTTCAGTCGTGCGATATTTAACCAAGGCGGGAGTCGGTTTTGTATTTTGTTCACTATAAAGAGTTTTGGTCACTCTTCACCATCACCAAATAGTGGTCTGACCCGATATTGGTGCCTCGACAGGATCTGACGTCGATGATGTCCGAGAAGTGCCGGTTGTCTAACAAAACGTGGCCGATCTGAGATTAAACACTTACACCCTTATTCTAGTTTTCGATCGAATGACATTCGTTCGAAAGTTAGGAAATTTTGTATTCTTGTTTTCGTTCGAACGAATCAGAGCAGTTCGATCTTTCGAACATAGCTCGTTCGAACGAAATGTTGCATTCTTGTTTTCGATCGAACGTATTTTTACTATCGGTCGTCAAACGCGAGTCTAATGCTGCGAACGGAATTCGTTTAAAGGGTTAAAAATGAAAAAAATAGAAGAAAAACGTAAAAATCAGAGGATATGAGACTAAATAATCTGAAAACATAACAATTTTCTATCCAGGTTGATTTAATGCAAAATTACGAACATTTTCGCTGACGAAATTTATTCGACCTACCAACTTTTTCTAACATCTATTTTTAATTTTCGGGCTTGTCATCGTCTTCCAATTCGGTCATCTCGGTGGAGATTAGCAGCAGCAAAAGCGGCAGCGCCATCCTCATTGAGGATACTTGTTTCTTATAGGCGACATTTGCGATGAACACTCTCCAACAGCTTTGATATCGGCATGCGTTCGTTGCTGCTGCCTAGGTTAGTTGTCGGAATCAGTCCCGGTAGCTGCTGATATTCTGCTATCGAGACTCGCCATCGTCTTCCCTTCCGGTGGGGGAACTTAACAGCAGCAGGCAGAAACAATCGCGGTGGCACCATTCTCACTATCCTTTGACTATGAGGACACTTTCTTGTACCGGAGACACATCATTTACGGCACAGCTTCGATATCGGGAGGCGTTCGTTGCTGCTGATGGTGATGGAATTATCATCGAAATCTTTCCCGGCGATATCTGATCCGTTTTTTGTTCTTCAAGTTACGAAATTAAACAAATTTCTATCACAACGATCACAACATACGTCTAGAACTGTCATTTTCACACATCAGGGCTGCCTCGAATTTTCGAAGTTAATCAGGCAACACCAAAATCAAACGTATCACATTCGTACGAAAACAAGAATACCTTTTTCGAATTCGATCGAAAGTATCCGTTCGAACGAACGGCAGATACGCCGTAAACAAGAATAAGGCCGTTAATCTTTTCTCCTGTGGTCGGGACGATTTAGTCCTGTATTTTCAACAGCTGAAATTACAGGACAATTTCAGGACAGAAAAACAGCTCAGGAAAACTACTGTCAAATGAACCTGTAAGTTCTGAATAGTTTCCTCCTGTAATTTTCAGGGAGTTCCGAAGTATTCCCTCAGGTTCGGAATTGCTTCTATCCGATATTCAAATGGAATTCAGATATTTCTACACCAAACATAACAAGATCTTTGTTTTAAAATATTTTTTTAATTTATTCACAATTAATAAAACCTAGCAATCTAACAAATAATGCACAAAATACTTCTGCTGCGTTTCCTAGAGGTTGATTAATTTTGGTTGGGTTGACCTGAAAACAAAGAACATGCAAATCTCAGCTTTCAGTCAATTTTAAATTGATTTAAATACTAACCTGCTCCAGCACCATAATTTGCTGCTGATCTCAGCAGATTTCATTTACTCGTCAGGTCCTCCGGTGGACTAATTTTGTTAAGATCTCCATCACTCAGCGGCGGCCTCACCGGTATTATCGGCATTTCCAGCAGTCAGCAGCGGATTCATTGGTATCGGTTTAGAATGATGCGAAGGTCAATTCCTCAAACTGTTGGTTCCTACCCGTCAGGCTTTCAGCAACTACTGCTATTTCAACCGAACGACTATTAATTTACTTTAAAAGGGAAAATCATTTGGAAGATTACCACCCTTATTCTAGTTTTCGATCGAATGACATTCGTTCGAAAGTTAGGAAATTTTGTATTCTTGTTTTCGTTCGAACGAATCAGAGCAGTTCGATCTTTCGAACATAGCTCGTTCGAACGAAATGTTGCATTCTTGTTTTCGATCGAACGTATTTTTACTATCGGTCGTCAAACGCGAGTCTAATGCTGCGAACGGAATTCGTTTAAAGGGTTAAAAATGAAAAAAATAGAAGAAAAACGTAAAAATCAGAGGATATGAGACTAAATAATCTGAAAACATAACAATTTTCTATCCAGGTTGATTTAATGCAAAATTACGAACATTTTCGCTGACGAAATTTATTCGACCTACCAACTTTTTCTAACATCTATTTTTAATTTTCGGGCTTGTCATCGTCTTCCAATTCGGTCATCTCGGTGGAGATTAGCAGCAGCAAAAGCGGCAGCGCCATCCTCATTGAGGATACTTGTTTCTTATAGGCGACATTTGCGATGAACACTCTCCAACAGCTTTGATATCGGCATGCGTTCGTTGCTGCTGCCTAGGTTAGTTGTCGGAATCAGTCCCGGTAGCTGCTGATATTCTGCTATCGAGACTCGCCATCGTCTTCCCTTCCGGTGGGGGAACTTAACAGCAGCAGGCAGAAACAATCGCGGTGGCACCATTCTCACTATCCTTTGACTATGAGGACACTTTCTTGTACCGGAGACACATCATTTACGGCACAGCTTCGATATCGGGAGGCGTTCGTTGCTGCTGATGGTGATGGAATTATCATCGAAATCTTTCCCGGCGATATCTGATCCGTTTTTTGTTCTTCAAGTTACGAAATTAAACAAATTTCTATCACAACGATCACAACATACGTCTAGAACTGTCATTTTCACACATCAGGGCTGCCTCGAATTTTCGAAGTTAATCAGGCAACACCAAAATCAAACGTATCACATTCGTACGAAAACAAGAATACCTTTTTCGAATTCGATCGAAAGTATCCGTTCGAACGAACGGCAGATACGCCGTAAACAAGAATAAGGCCGTACGTGTAAGATAGAAAAGGATAAACAATAAAACACGCGACAGAAAACTTTTGACAGCAGAAAATTTCCCGCGATACAGGACGATTGTTAGAGTGCCTGTGTATTCGTAGGAACTATGTCCCGGATTTCAGGAGAAACTAAGCTTTCCGAGATTCGGGAGGGTTTTCACACGAACTACGAATAAATTCAGCTATTTCCCTGTAGTTCGGAGAGTCATTATCCCGAAGGGAAAATTTTCAATCTTAGTGTGTACGTTTAGTACGGTGATCTCCAGGTGTACTTGTGTGGGAGGCGGTGCAGGAAAATGGTACTACGTACCGCCATTAATTTGGAGGTGGCAAAATCCTTTAGTGACCGTTTTCGTTGGCAGTTGAAGCGCGCTGAACATTCCTATTGTCGATTTAAATAACCCCTCCTGGTCAACCTGAGCGTTAAAATCCCCGATGACGATCTTGATGTCATGTTTTGCTCCAGATGCGCGTAGAATTCGCCATTGTCGTCACCGGTACTTCCGAGTGAGGGTTGTACACGTTGATGATGTTGATGTTGCAGAACAGGCCCTCAACCGGCACATTCGAGGGTCAATCGCTCACCACCCGATCACGCACTTCTACAGCCTCCCCATCACTACAAAAGCTGTTCCAAGCTCGTGTGTTGCCGCAGCCCTGGTGGATGGTATGACCATCTCGAAACTCACGTACCGTGGAGCTCTTCTAGCATACGCTCTGCGACGCTACGAAGTCGAATATGCGGCTCTTCAATTCGTTGGAGAGCACGTGGGTACTGCCCATGAAATTAAGAGATCGGCAGTTCCATCACTGACCATATCCATGTTCGCTGGTCTCTTTAAGTCACGTGGTTTTTTGCAGACTTACATTCGCATTGGATATCATTATTCAAAGTTTTTGATAATTTATTGTTAAACATATTTTTTATAACAGTTTAAATAGTTTATATTAGAAGACAACTTTAAATTTGAGATGACCTCAGCGTTTCATGAATGGTTCAATGTTAAGAGGTAAAGGAAAAATATTGAAAAATATGAAAAATTGTGTCTTCAAATGCCCTAAAAAAATTAAAAGCTGTAAGCCCTTTGAATCACAGCGAAGTTTCTAGTAATTGTAGAAAAGAGTGGTAGCCCATCTTAATAAACTAAGCTCGTATTGAAATTCCCTATTTCGTGATGAAGCATTACGGTTATTCAGGGTGTGCTGGTTTTCTATTACGAATGTTCAGGTGCAAAGAAGATCCCCGCAGATACGAAAGGTTGTCAACTGGCCAGAATATTATTTGTGGTTTGGAAAAAAAACTCCAGTTTGACCTTGTTTGCAGCCATATTTGATCTCGAATACCGTCACGACGTTCACCTTATGTGAAACAGTAATACCTTCTATAGTCAACGGCCATAAGAAACCATCTCGGTAATGGAAAACGTTATTGTTGAGTCTATTGCTTCTGTCTAAATAATTAACAATCTAAGCATTTTAGAATTTTTATCAAAAGCATCATGCAGCCGTTAAATCTTGAAGTGGTGTGTAAATTTCTCTTTAAAACCTGAATAGGCAAACTCTGATAATCGTTAAACTTTTAAAATCATCTGAAATCGAAAAAGATCTTCAAAGATTTTTTTAGGTTAAATGAATACAAAAAGGCCATGATAAAATTCATACAAAAATTAATTTGTCTTCAATTTACACCTTCAATTTAAAACCTACCTTATTCGGCAGCACCGATTATTATCTATAGCCATCACGATGACGAAAAAAAAGAACGTTGACTTACCTCACATAGAGAAATGAAAAAAAAAATCGTTCATTGATACGAACACCGGCTTTCAATGAGAAAAAAAGCAAACATTAACCGAATGAGATTGAGCCGCTTCATTCCCAAAAAGCTCATCAGAAGGCAGTAGAATTTCGCGCTCGTAACATTTGGAAAACATTTCGGGTATTCACGCGTTCAACATGAATTTATACAATTTGAGTACGTTCGGAGTAGAAAAAACTCGAGAAGAGCTGAGTAAGGTATGTTCAATTATGTTTAAAATGGAATTAAAGACAATTTATGGTATCACGTTTTTTTTGCTTTCACAGGAATTCCCTCCATGGTTTGTCAATTTCCAAGACCCTTGGGAGCTGTATCGAGCCCAGCCGAGTTACATCTGGTGCCAGGTGGCATTTTTCATCGGCACAATCCTTTGCCTGGTGCATGCCTTCAAGCGGGGTGGTCGATGGCCGTATCTGTTTCTAGGTGCACTACTTCACGGCTTAGTCGTAGAGCTTATCACCTATTTTGTACCGAGTATCGATAATTTTTGGCACTCGAAAACTCCTATCGATTTTTTTGGGCACCGACTGCCGCTCTATATCATTTGCCTATGTGAGTGAAAGCTGTTTTTTAACGCTCAACGTCTCTTATCTTATTGAGATTATACATAATGCTAATGATCTATGGATTTCTGATTTTCGCAGACCCTGTGTTCTACTATCAGGCTCATTGGGCGGTATCGAAATTGCACCTGAAATGTCGCTGGTCTGAGCATATCGCATCCGGACTTTTAGTGGTACTCATAGACCTCCCATATGATATCGTATCGGTTAAATTCGTGCACTGGACTTGGCACGATACGGATCCTAACATTGCTGACCGCCACTATTGGGTGCCATGGAATTCGTACTACTTCCACGCCACGTTTGCATTTGTGTTCTCCTACTTCTTCCACAATGTCCGCAAGTGGATTGATCGACGAAATTTGAAACGATGGGAGACTGGTACGGTTCGAGCGGAATTGACTGCAGTTGTGGCAGCTGCGCTGCTTGCATTCCCTGGGGGAGCGTTACTTTTCATTCCGCTGTACCATCCCTTCCATGACTTTTACAATGTTTCCGGTGAAGTTACCGCTGTTACGCTGCTGGTTGCGGTATTCACAATCTTCTGGAAGTTCGATCGCAAGAGTAATCGACGACTACCGGAAAGGTAAGTCGTTGTATTCAGGAGTATCTACTTAGAACAGCCGATGATTCTATAGGTAATTCATTAACAATTCATCAGATTGGATTCGACTGGTCGTGCGTTGATGGTCCATCTGGTTATCCACTATGTGACGTTTTTCGCGATGGTCCTTTTCCTCAATCCTGAGGATGTTGTTGCAGCAGGACTCCACGAACCGGTTGGAGATTGCTCGGCAAAGATTCCGGTGCATACGCTGCTGAAAACTCTCGAGAAGCGGACCTTTTTGTGCTTGTCCGACTATGACGAGAAATATTTCGATTTCCATTGTTTGCCACGGTTGCCCAAAGAGGGATCCTATTGGTACACGATCTGCGGGACACCCTTTGAGTAAGTTACGAATAGTGTTGCAAACAAGGCTTTCTTTTTGTAACGATCTTTTTCTATTTGCAGAAATCGTGCTGAATACGTTCTAGTGCTTTCTTTAATAAGTTTTGTAGCATTTATGGTGTTTAGAACAATCCACGTGGATTACGACATTCGGTTCGATTTATACGATTTGGTACCCAAACACAAGAGTGGCAAAAATCAACCAGAAACAAAGAAACGAAATTAAATTAAAAAGAGCATTTATTAGAATTATTACTACGTTGTTCTATGAACTTAAATAGACAAACATAAGGAACTCACTGTAAAAGAAAATAAACTACTAATGCTACCAAAACCACGCCAGCAGAAATCCCACCATAGAGAACCCAATTGGTTTCTTTAATTTCCTCCTGCTGTACCTTCTTCCTTTCCCGATGCTTCCTTCGATCGGAAAATTTCTTCTCGTACTCCTCCAAAGCCCGCCGATTTTCGGCTTCCTCCGCCTGTTTCTGGGCCATTTCCTTCTCGTTGAGCTGAAGAGCTCGCGCGGCTTGCAACTCTTGGCAACTGGCATCACATTCGAGCTTATGAGTCTGCGATTGCGCCCGCACCGATCCACAGCTGACTTCCATGCGCCGATGACGACACGGGCAAGTCACCTTTACCTTCTTGTTGCACAACTCCGAATTGGGACAGTCACCCGAATGACAGATCGAGTTACAACGGTGCCCACAGGGGAACTGCAAAAATTGATAACGATTTTAATTTTTTTTTTCAAGATTTCTAAAATTACACTTACATTTTTTATGCATTTTTGACCACAGCTCAACATTTGTTCTCTGGCCACCAACAGATCCGCATGAGCTATGTCGTCTGCATAGTACTCGCAACATTTGTAAAACATCTGTGTCAACCCGCAGTGACAAGTAGTTTTCGTTGGCGCTTGACACGGGTTGCAAGGTGGCGGATGGCAGGGCCGTTTGCAAGGATGAGTGCATCCCGCGGGGCGTGGTACGGCGCAATCTGCCGAGCACGACTGACAACGTGGATCTTCCTCTAGCATCGATGCGCCAACACGTTTCAACGAGTGACAAGGCAAAGGACATTTATGGACTCCACATTTCAACTGTCGTCCACATTCTCGGCCACACGATGCCGGTTTTGAGTTGTAGCAAGGCCACTGGGCCGTTTCGTGCTGACCGATGCATGTTACCGGGACTTTGACTTCACATTCAGGATGAGGCAGTTGTTTTATTTCTACCTAGAAGCGGAAATACGCGTTATCCAGGCAATTGATCAAAGAATGATTTTAAACTTACGATTTCAGTTGGAGCATCCCACGGGCCAGCTGGTACGAAATTTTTGTCTTTGGTTACTACCCGGACCGCATCGTGGCATTTGGCCCAGCAAGGATGTTCACATTTGGTAGTGTCGTTCGGTAAACCGCAAACTTGCTGACACGATGGACAATCGTCCTGGTGGCAGTTGTGTGGGTTTAGGTGGTGACACTTGGATGGGATCCGGCACGGTAGCTTGCATTTCGGAGTGGAGATTTTCTTCTCACGTCCACAAGGTACTTCCACCAATGTTCCGGCACAACTGTAAATATTAATATTTTGAGCTCATCAAATTTGATCTTACAATGGTTTTTTCGCAATTAGCAATTTTTCTCAATTTTCGGGAAGTGAAACGGTACCTATTCCAACATGTAAAAGAAACCACTGTAGTTGTAGATTTCACACTTATCGTTCAAGAATAGGAAATTTACTTACCGACACTTGACGGTGGCCTTCTGGTTGCACGGATAGCACGGCCCATGGTGACACATGGACGAACATTTGTGTTTTCCACAGGCCAACGTTTTGCCGCAGACTTTGTCACACGGCGGACACTGGCTATTGCAACACTTCCTATTGCAACGGTGCTTTCCGCAGCTTCTTAAGTTCTTGCACTTGTTTTCACAAGACAACTGCTTGTGGCAGGCAATTACTTTGGTTGTGAAGCCACAGCGACAGGTTTTCTTCACCAGCTCCAAACATTGACCACATTTACCCGGGTGGCATCGTTCGCTGCACAGATGTTCCCCACATTCTAGGTACTTCTGGCAGGTATCACCACAAGTGCCAATATCTTCAGAGCAAGCCGCTACCGAACTAGTCTTTCCGCAAGGACACGTCCTAGGCAACCCGAGCGGACATGCGCCACAATCACCGGCATGGCACTGCTGCTCACAGCTATGCAAACCGCATGGGTAGCTACGCCCGCAAACTTTCCCACACTGCCAGGCCGAATCGGAGCAATCCACCTCTTTGGTTTTGTTACCACATAGGCAAGGTTTCTTGCTACGACTTTTACATGGTGGACAGTTTTCGGGATCGTGACACACCCCTTCACATTCGTGAATTCCGCAGTTACGCTTGCGTTTACACTAAACATGAATGAAAATTTAAATTAATAAATAAGAAAAATCAAAAAAGTACGTTAAAAACATACCTTTTTAAGACATGTCCAACTGCGCTGAGAGCATCGTATGGTTTTCTGCCCGGACTGCTTACACAGACATGAAACGTTGATGATTTGAGGACATGGCGGACAAGGACCTGGATGACATAGCAGCACACAGCTGTGCCCACACTCTGGAACCAGAGGCTTTCGGCAGGTTTCGCCACAAGAATGTGGAATCAACCAAAGGTGGTTCTGAGGAGTCAGCTCCTTTTTGCAGAAGCATTCATAGTGTCGGGGAATATCCACCGGTTCGTACTCTTTCCGGCATTTTGGACAATCCCAATGAACGGAAAGGACCGGCTTTGGAACATATTCGCCGCGATTGTTGTAGTATCCTTCCTGCTGCTCGTGGCTGATACGCTTTAACGATATACTATCATTGGCCCACCGCTGAATACACATCAGATGGAAGAACGTGTAACAGCTTCCACATGACCAGATCGCATCGGCTCGCTTTACTGTGCCGATACAGATCAGACAAACAGCTGATCGCGATTCTAGCAGGTGCTGCAAATATTCTGATGTCTTGCCAACATCACCTCCTAGCCCATTGTAATTTTTCAATATATTCCCCAAAATCTCCTGGGAAGCCGATTCACTTCCGTCCTCTTCATCACTGGATTCATACTGTTGGGTGTACTTCCGCGCGGATTCAACATTTTTCTGATGGGCCTGCTTAAACCGTTGCTCCGATTGTTTCAGGGAGCTGGCCAAATTGTCTGCGGGCGCGACTGAAGCCGGCTTGTTGTTTTGCTTCTTACGCTCGACGTTTGAACTGGTTGTATTCGATTGACTTACCTGAGTACCGGTATTATTCCGATTCCACGGATTAGCCGGTTTTTGGCTATAGTTCCGATTACGGTTGGACATTTCCGGAATGTGGCTATTCTTCTGCACTGATAAGGACAAAAATCGGGGAGCCGATAATTCGAACGTGATGCGTGGAATGTTTTCGACTTCGCAGCGTTAGTTCTGTTCATGGATTTTTTTGAAAACCGAAGTTTTTATTGTGAATCAGCTGTTCAATTTGTCATTGAACCGACCGAATAATGCTCCAAAACTGACGTGGTGCCGTTTGCGTTGGGGCGCGTTCATAAATTTGAGACGGATTTTTAATGTGCGAGAGCGAGATGCAGCTATACGTCAAGCAGCGTCAACGTTTTCAATACACGACTGAAAAGTTTAATACCAAATTGAGAAAACGGAACATACTTAGTTTTTAATTTTGAGTCAAAATTGGCATTGTCAAAAATCAGGTTCGATTACCATTCTTGAAGATGTGTTTAAAAAAAATGTTGTTACCGTCTAAGCTTGGCGTTGGTGGTGGTTATTTTTCTCTTTCTGATTTATCGGCTACTTGGCTTACATATAAGACGAGTCAAGAGTAATTTTACTCGAGTGAGCCATTTTGGTATTACAGTAGTCGAGTCGAGTCGAATTTCGGTCGAGTAGCTCGACTGAGTCGACTGCTTGAAGGTTCGTGACTCATCTGTTTCACTCGACTACCGTAATACGACACTTCGCTAGACCCGACAGTGACTGGAGTCGAGTCGAGTTACTCGACTCGTCTTATGTAATAGGGCCCTTAGTTTTTTGCAGGTTTACAGATGTCCACTAAACAATCTTTGAAGCATGTTTTTTGTTTGTTTTTTTAAGGACTTGTTGAGCTTCATTAACTGGGCTATGCATACATTTCTTCTCAAAAGGTGTTGTTTCCTGAATAAATCTGGTTGCCAGCACCCAAAAACGAGTGAATCTATTTTTTCGTGTATTCCAAACATTAATCGTTTCACCCCTCGCAAAAGAAGACCACTTCCTTTGAACAGACAAACCACTAACTGGCATCCATTTTTAAAAGCCGTTTGAATTTTGGTTGTTGCACTGCGCACAAACTTTAGAAACCGCCATTTCACAGGTCTATTTAAACGTATTCGTACGGAATTTGTATGTACAGCTTTCAAGTAAAAGTATTTATTTTTGATAAAAAATTTCACGCTTTATTTCAGGTAATCAAAATGGGCATTTTTCATAGTAAAGTTGCCCCGAAGGAAAGCGCAAAGGAATCAGCAACAGTCGACTTTCCGGATCCTCGCTCCCCGACCGTTAACATAAATCGGAGTCCGATTGGAGTTGAGGTACGTAAATAATGTTATTTTTTCATCTTTTCTGGTCATCAGTTGATTGTGCATATCTTTTCAAAGAATGCGTTGGAAAAGCCCATCATCACCAAAGTGCGCGACCTTACATCCGACTTGACCGAGATTTTGGACCAAGCTCAAACCCCAGAACGGGTCCAGCAAACGATCGCGGCCGCTAAATTGCAATCGGTGTTCGATCCTAGGTCACCGGGTTCTTTCGTTCGTACACCGATGGTATTGGACGAAACCGATGCATCCAATATCAGCCTTAGGGGAACATCCCTCGAGTATGAGGAAATAAGCGGGACCGAAGATCAATCCTCTGAGTTGGGAGAACGGTCACTTTCTTTCCAAGATTGTGAAGATGCGATCCATTCGGAGACGGTAATAATTCAAACCCATGAAGCCGATAGTTTGTTTAGCGATGGCAGTTTCAACACTGAGCTTAAGGGCGAAATTGACAATATCATTCAAAATTTATTCGATGGCTCATCGGGTCTCGCAGCAGGTAACAAAGATCCTCGCTCCCCGTCGGTTAACATTCAAAGAACTCCAATTGTTTTCGAGGATAAGCCCAACAAAAAGGAGGATGAGGAGGAACACAAAAGCACCGAGGAACAATCACAGCCAAGAGAAATTGCTGGACTCATAATAAACTATCAGAAAAACGACGACAATCCTCTCAAGGCAAGCACACCGATTTCGTCTACCGTGATTCATATGGATGAGAACCCCGCGTCCATTGCCAATACACCAAAAAGAGAACGAGCCACAAAAGGAGATCATCAGCTCAAGAGTCTCAGTCGAACTCCTTTGGGTTGCGTTACAAATATTAAAACTCCTGGAAGCACAAACATGACCGGCCAACATAATATGCGTAAGACTGCCTTGCTGACCCAAATGAAACAAAACGCTCTGACTGTACCGATCGCGGCTGATAGTTTGGGTAGTGCCGAAGTCATTGCTAAAGGTAGAAAATCTGCCTCAGGTCCAGTACGATCCAAGATCCCGATCAAGTCCAAATGATAAACCACCGTCTGTCGAACATGTATTTGGTAAGTTGCATATTTCTGTAGTATAATTCTTTGTGACCTTACTCTGGTCTTCACACATTTCCACTGTTAATAACAGAGACGCTAATTTAGAAATGAAACTGAAAAATAATTTCTAGCTTTTAAAACCCATGTTTAGTTAAGTCTCAATAGAAACATTTCTGTTCATTTATTTTGTTTTGTTCGATTTAGTAAAATGTGTATAGATATCACAATTCCTTCTGAATTTGGACAGTTTTCCCATATGTAGGGGAGAGTGGGGTATCGTGAGCCATGGGGAAACGTGGGCCACTTTTAATATCTCATATGTGTGCTAAGATAAAAATCTCAAAACAACTGTTAACGTCGTCGCTTTGCGTGAGCATGTATTTCTATATGCTGTTGACTGAAATACGCATCATAGGCTTCTTTTATTTATCAAGCTAAAAAAAGTTAGAAAAATTAACTTACATAATTGAAAAAACACCCGCTAATTTCATCAATAAGGAACCTGAAGTGCATAACAAAAATATGCTCATACGCTTATGATCTTAGTTTTTTCATGATCTTTCACGTGGAAAAGGAATTTTTGATGAAACATCAATAAGTCACACAAACGCAACCGATTTGCAAATCATAGTTTGTGGGGAATCGTGGGCCACACATCTTGAATCACCTATATTTTTATGTTTTTATACACATTCAGAACTTCAAATATGTTTTACCTATCTGCAAAGTTTTCTTATGCCAAATGAAGAGTAATGAAATATTTTGTCCAAATGTTCAAATATTTTGTCCATCCTATATAAGAAATTTTGCCAAAACGTTCGCGAGCCAGGTTTTGGAATCTATGCAATCATACACAGCTCTTTTTTTTATTTCATCATCTGAAATTGCTCTTAAATAACGAAATGAATTAGGAAACCACAGTTTTGGGTCAACTCATAAACTTTGCATGTTATTTGGTCAATTTGGATTTGATGGCCCACAATTCCCCACCATTTTTCAAAATCCAAAAAATATTGCTTTTTTTCAAACAGTCAGAATTTGGGGAAAATAACTTATTAAAAAATTTAAAAAAATACCTTATAATAACTTGAAAATGTAGAAAACCATACCATTTTTTATTTTCATTTTATCTTTTATAATAAAGAAGTTATGGAACAACGAAAAAAAGTGGCCCATGATTCCCCACTCTCCCATACATATTTGCATATTTGGCTTGTTCAATAGCAGGTAAAAACTGGTTTCGAAACTAATCGGATCAGTGTTCAATGAAGCAAATCAGAATCGATGGAAACCAGTCAAAACCGATCCAGCACGGTAGCAAGATTCGTTTCTATTGATTTTTATCACACTTTATTCAAGCTATTATAAATATTTATCATTTTGTTATAAATGATGCGCTTAGTATTACATAGAAGGCAACAGAAAGGTAGGTAAAAAAGTGAAATGATGTTGGAAATTGATTATTTTATTTATTTACATGGTGTCCCGTCTCAAGACATAACCTGATGAACAATGTTCCTCCAATTCACTCGGTCCATGGCAACCGTTCTCCAACTTCTCGGGCATACCACTTGATCTAATTGTGGAAATTTATATTGGTTGCTAATTTTGTCATCAACTGTAAACCTGGATTTGTAGAGCAGCAAATCAGTATGGTTCTCGGAATCCTTTATCTCTCGTGCCTTGGCCGTAGAAACGGTGGGGGGGGGGGGGGGTTTGGGTGTTAACCCCCCCCCCCCCCCCATGAGAATCCAAAACAGCAAGCGAAAGATTTTACTCTACACTCAAAATTTTTAATTTAGATCGAACCAAATTTTAATAACAGAGTAAGGTTAACGAACAGTCACAATCTAGACTAAAAACTAATGCCAAAACCTCAAAACCCACACCCAAGTCCAAAATTCTGCTACACAATTTTGAAATTTCTCACTTTTACATCGAAATTCAGGTCTGAATATTGAATTTCGAATTCGGAGGTTCTGATTCCATAATTCCTATAACCAAAAGTGTATTTATGGTAAAGTTTTTCGAATTTTGGATTCTGTACCCAGTTCAGGATTGATGATTTTCAGTTCGAATAATCATAAGAAATTAGAAATGAAAAGTTGTTTTGAAATCCTGGTGCATTTTCAATATTTTGATAATAGTTTTCTGAATATGAAAAAAAGAAAAAAAAATTGTTTTATATTCCAATTCCAAATTCTTGAACATAGTTTTTACACAAAATTAAAAAAAAATAAGCTTCAAATTGGCAATCCAAAATTTAAAAGTAAGATTCAGATCTTTGTAAATTTATATTTTAATTCTGATTCACAATGCAGATTAAAAATAAATAATTTAAAAAGTTCATTTGAATTAAACCTGAACCAACCCCCCTACCCACATTTCATTTTCAGCGTCAGCTTCCCACAGCTATTTAAACGCTACAAAAAAAAATTGAATTAAACCTGAACCAAAGAATTCAAATAATAAATTCATGAATAACGGCTCTATAACTTTGATTATTAAATTCTAATAACGGCTCTATAACTTTGATCATTAAATTCTAATCTCGAAAAAGATTCGGAAATCATATGGAAATTCGGATATAAATTCAAAGCACAATTTTTGAATTCAGGTTTAGAACTCATATTCAGAATGCAGATTCAAAATACAGAAAAAGGTTTAGCTTGTAAATAAATTTTACAATCTACATAAATTGTTGAGCAATGCAAAGATCATGAACATAACATATTGCAGACCAAACGAAAAATATCGTTTTTTCACTTGCCAACAGTGCGCTACACTTCGAAGTTTAACTCGAATTGACTGAATTCAAGTGTTAAACTTTATTGGACAAAATTGAACACAACAATTGCCGTTATTTAAAAATGCTTAGTTTTTAAAACTTAGTTCAGGGGTTTCTGAGATACTGAATGCCGAATATCTGGTTTTCTCGTCTTTGCGGTCCTTACTTGATGTGTTAAGATTGCTTGTCAATTCAATTTCCAGATTTCAATTATTTATACAAAATTAGTTTATTAACTGGTTAATCGCCGCGATGAATTGTTTGATGTTATCATCGACTTTTTTCGGCGAAAATAAAAACGAAATTACTTGCCAGTTGGTCCAAACGTTTCGAGCTACTTTTGGCGTTTCGCTCCTCCTCAGTGGACCTTAAAATTAATTTTATTAATAGTATAATTTTCCATTTTACAAGAACTAATTATCTTACTTTATCTAGCGATCATCGTACTGTTATTCGCTGTCTGTTGTTTGTTTTTGATGTTATGTTTACATTGATCTGTCAGTGTCTTGATCTTTGCATGGTAAAATGAAGTTGTATGCTGATTTGAAGTTAATTGAATCTTTCTGTTTGTTAACAACGTCGTTGTCGCCCCTAATTTTAATGTGAAACATTTCTGCACAGATTCTGGTGTTGTACTTCGAGACTTTTTCTAAAATTTTGGTATTTTTAAAATCAAAAACATGACCGTACTCGATACTATGTTGTGCAAGTCCGGTTCCTCCTATTTTTTTGTTTTTAACATCGTTTTTATGTTGTTCCAATCTTTTTTGTAAGAATTGACTTGTTTCTCCAATGTAGGATTTTTCACATCCTCCACATTTTATGTTATAAACCACATTTGCTGTTTTATCTTTTGGTATTTTGTCTTTAGTTTTTGTGAAAATAGTGTTCTTAACTTTGTTTAAAGATTGGAAGGCTACATTAATATCATATTGTTTAAAATATCTGGCTAGTTTCTCACCTAGACCTGCACAGTATGGAATTGTAATAAAAATTTTTTTTTTTAATACCTGCACAGTATGGAATTGTAATAAATTTTTTTTTTTTTAGCCTTCCAATCTTTAAACAAAGTTAAGAACACTATTTTCACAAAAACTAAAGACAAAATACCAAAAGATAAAACAGCAAATGTGGTTTATAACATAAAATGTGGAGGATGTGAAAAATCCTACACTGGAGAAACACGTCAATTCTTACAAAAAAGATTGGAACAACATATAAACGATGTTAAAAACAAAAAAATAGGAGGAACCGGACTTGCACAACATAGTATCGAGTACGGTCATGTTTTTTATTTTAAAAATACCAAAATTTTAGAAAAAGTCTCGAAGTACAACACCAGAATCTGTGCAGAAATGTTTCACATTAAAATTAGGGGCGACAACGACGTTGTTAACAAACAGAAAGATTCAATTCACTTCAAATCAGCATACAACTCCATTTTACCAAAGATCAAGACACTGACAGATCAATGTAAACATAACATCAACCAGGGCCGTAGGAAGAATCGACTCATGGGGGGGGTTTTGGTGACCAATTTGTACCTATGATTTTTTGCCCAACAACACACGAATGAAATGAAATTAAAACAAATTATGTTTGCAACTATATGATAATTCATTTTTAAGTATTCATTAATAGTTTTCGTATGAAATCGTAACTTTAGAGAAGACATGAATGCCACAAGGATGAGAAGTGTCATTAACAAACCCTTAGTACAAGTAACTTTAGAAAAGTGGTCCTTAGCCTTAAAGGTGAGCTAATTTTTTTTTTATGAAACCTCTTTAAACAAATATGAAATTTGCTTTCATCGATGGTTAAATTTTTTGAATTTGTTTGAAAGTCTGGTCGATCAAAGTTATTTGATTTGAGCATAAAATAAGTTCTGTTTAGAGTAGCCTCCAATTTCTTGTTTATAAAAGCTTACTCAATACTCAAATCAAACAAGCTCAATCTTCTATACTCTTTTGCAAATTCAAAGACCTTTGATGAAAATAAATAAAATTTTCAAAAAAAAAACAGAAAGAGATAAAAAACTTTCGGATCAAATTAGCTTGATACAAACTTGACCTAAACTTATGATTTTAGTTTGCAATTTGGCTTAAAAACTGCAATATTAATAATGTTAAACAATACATCGTAAAAATGAAAAAAAAATTGTTCAGATTTTTTAAGGTGAAGAACAGGTTTATGTTTCTTTAAAAATTTCTTTAACAAATCTTTAAAAAAAATTTAAAAAGAATCAATTCCATAATAAAAATCCTCTAGATAATTTTTTTAAAAATATAACTTGGAATATTTTTCATGAACCAAAACTTGGAAAATTTACTTAAATTCTATTTTGTGCTGAATTGTGTGTACAAGCTCATTCTAATAAAAAAAAATGAAATCTGGAAATTGAATTGACAAGCCAATTTTTAAGTTAAAGATTTTTTGAATTTCTCAACATTTATGTTTAAATTTTGTGTTCAAATAAAGTTTAAGAACTACACATTTTTTTAAAACAAAATTCTTCTTTTTTTCATTTTCAGAAAACTTATATCAAAATATTGAAAGTGCGTGTGATTTTCGAAAAACATGTTTAAAATTTAATAAGAAATGCAAAACCGAATTTGAACCAGGATTTCAAAGCAAGCAGAAATACGAAAATATTAAGAAATTCAATTTTGGTTATGGGAATATGGAACAAGAACCTCCAAAATGGGTTTAATTCAAAATTTAATATTCAGACCTGAATTTCTATGATAAGGTTGCCAGGTAGCCCGGTTTTAACCGGATTCGCCCGGATATTTAGAATATAATTTGACAAAAGTCCTGTTCGACCTGGTTGCCCGGATTTCCTTGGAAAAGCCCGGATTTTGCCTGGACACAAATTGTTTTTAAATTTTTTTTATTCATGCGTCCAAAATTTTTACAGCAAGTTTAAAAAAAAATAGTGATGGAAGGTTTTTTAAAGTTTTTTTCTAGATGAGCATTTCCTGGGTTTTAACCAAAATTGCCCGGTATTGCTTGGATTTTGGTTGACAATTTTGAAATTACCCGGATTTTGCCAGGTTTTTATATAAAATAGCCCGGCTACGTGCTGCAAAAAATCTGACAACGTTATTCTATGAACAAGTGAGAAAATTTTGTAAAATTATAGCTGAATTCTGATCTTGGGATGGGTTTTTGAGGTCTTTGCATTAGTTTTTAGTCCAGATAGTTACTCTTGATTATCCATTATCATAAATTGAAAATTTTGAGTGTAGAGTAGAATACCTCGCTTGTCTTTTTGGACCCTCATGGGGGGGGGTTTAACCCCCAAAACCCCCCCCGTTCCTACGGCCATGACATCAACAACAAACAACAGACAGCGAATAACAGTACGGCGATCGCTAGATAAAGTAAGATAATTAGTTCTTGTAAAATGGAAAATTAGACTATTAATAAAATTAATTTTAAGGTCCACTGAGGAGGAGCGAAACGCCAAAAGTAGCTCGAAACGTTTAGACCAACTGGCAAGTAATTTAGTTTTTATTTTCGCCGAAAAAAGTCGATGATAACATCAAACAATATTAGTTTGTAAACACAATTCAGCTGAAAATCGCAAATAAAAGGTAGAGTTGAAGTTTTTTTATCCTCAAAACCCAAATTCAAAAAAAATCATCTACAGAATTTTCATTATCGAATCGATTCTTTACGAAAAATTTTTACTGTTAAAAAATATCTTCACCGAAAAATTCTGCAAAGAATTCTATATTTTTCCAGTGTATTGTTCAACATTTTTAACATATTAAGGACACCAAAATTTGTCATTTTAAGTTTCAGGAACCAATGAACAAAATACTGTGTTGTGTTAAATTTTGTAGAATGAGGTTTTGTTATTAGATTTATAACATTTGAATTATGTTAACAAACTAGCGGCAAGCGAAAAAACGAAATATCTCGTATTTGGTCCGCAATGTATTGAAGTTTCATACTAAAATCTTTGATTTGGTTCATTAAAATTTGATCAAAAAATCTGATAATTTTTAATCGCTAATTTTTTTTTAAATTGATTTATTTTCATCAAAAGATAAAATCTTGGAATTTGAAAAATAGTTTGGAAGATTAGGCTTGTTTGATTTGAGTATAGAATAGGTTTTTTAGAAATGAAAGACTCTCCTAAAAAAAGCTTATTTTCAGCCGAAATCAACTAAGTTTGATCTACCAGACTCTTGAACAAATTCAAAGATTTTAACCATCGATGAAAGTGAATTTAGCTCATCTTTTAGGTTTAGGACCAATTTTCTAAAGTTACAATTAATACGAAAACTTTTAAGTACTTAACAATGAACAACCATATACTGCCGTTCTAAGCAAGAATGTCCCATGCGACTTTTGGGTCATTTTCACTTTTTTGCTGGAAACGGTCTCTTTTAGTGTTAACTTTCGAATAAAAACACAAACAAGTATACTTTGTTCTGAACTTATACGAAATTTTTATCAAGGTGGTTGTCTCTATGTAGATAGTTCTACGCAAGAATGTCACACTAGAGAAAATTCTATGAAAAATGCAAATTTTATCAAAAAATTGTCTTAAGATGAGTTCAAACTGTTGAATTTAATGTTATTCACTGAAAAGAACACTAAAATAGAGGGCAGAGGAGGAGCGAGAAGCCTTGAGTGTTTTATTCAGAGAAATTTTCACTTAACACTTTTCGGTAGGCACTACTTACAAGATCCATACTCAACTATACATTTTTATAAACAAAGAGGAACGTATTTCTCAAATTACGGTTTAGCATGAGTTTTTGGAAAAAAAACTACGCATGCTCTTAAAATGATAGAAAAATTGTAGCCGTGTAACAGTTTTTCGTGAAACTAAAGCTTAGTTCTTTTAGAAATGGGACAGTTACAAATGCCTGTATCTCAAAAACCATTCGTTTGAACGAAATACTTTCTATGAAGGAAAAGTAGGCAATGTTATGATATTTCATGAAAAAATTTGAAAAAAAATATTTACCGTTTTTTGTAAAAGAAATTTCTACTTTATTCTTGGTGTCTCCCATTGGCCGGCGCACACTTTTTTCTGTCATGGTATTGATCAGTTTCTCCAACTTATACTTTGTAAAATCTATATTTTAGGTGGCTTCACCTTCCTTCTTCAATTTCTGATACTTTTTGGTCCAATACTTCTCTGGAAACTGGAAACTGGAAGCATTTTAGTGGATACAGTTGTTTCGAAATGAACAAATTTGGTTATTTTTTATCACATTTTTGAACGTTTTTTTTTCGGTACCGGTTTTACAGCTTAAGAGCTTTGGAACTATCAAAAAATGGCTGTTTGAGGTTGGATTTCAATGAGTCATCACTAGGCAACACTTTCAGCTTATCGGAGAAAATTGTTTTGGACATTTCAGCGATCTACCCTTAGCTTTTCGTTTATTGAAAATTAAAAATGCTGGTATGAGACTTGCATTCCTTGATGATCCTTAACCGTTGTTGCCGATCATCTGCTTCACTCCAATGCTTGATTTGAACTTTGTGGACATTATTGACAGTGTTTGCATACTTATCCACCACATAAACTCAGTAATTCTTTGAATAATCAACGGTTTTTTCAGCTATCAATTTGATAATGACGAATTTTAAAGGAATCTGTGCAAAAATTTTTTTTTCTTTTTCTCAAGCATCGTACATATCTCAAAAACGCGTAAATTTTAAATTTTGAAAAAAATAGGTCGAATAGTACTTTTTACAGGCAACAAAATGCTGTTCAAATTTTTAATATACAATAACTAGTTAACGAGCTATTAGCAAATGAAAGTGTCCCATTTCTAAAAGAACTAAGCTTTAGCATCGGCATGCGTTCTGATTCTACGCAAAAGTGTCACACGGAGCATTTTTGGCTCTAATTTGCTATTTTTTTTTGTAGGAAATGTAATTTTTTTTGGCAGAAAACATTGTAAAATGATTAACTTGAACTGTTCACTACGAAAAAACTGTCGGTGAATTTTTAGTTTGAGAGAAAAATTGGAAATACAGCTGATATTTCAATCGCGTTTTTCTCGTTTGCACGTTTTTCCACATGGGACAATCTTGCTTAGAACGGCAGTATAGTTACAAACATAATTTTTTTAATTTTTTTTTGTTTTCGTGCATTGTTAGGCAAAAAATCATTGATAAAAATCAGTCACCAACCCCCCCCCCCCCCCCTCCATGAGTCAGTTCTTCCTACCGCCCTGTCTCGTGCCCATTTTGAGCTGCCTTAATGACATTTAAAAGTTGCACACTATCTCGGTAGCTCGATAACTACTTTTTTCATGACCCTCGTTGCCCAGTATACGGGAAACTGAACCCGTCATTTCCCGTAATTTATTCTATCCGACTAAGTTTTTACCGAACTTTCTCACTTTATTTGGTACTACCATTTGTTTCGGAAGAATTTTCATTTAGGTATTCGGCATAAACCGCCAATAGTTCGGTAAAAATAACTGAAAGTTCAGTAAAAAACTACCGACCTGTTATTAATAAAAATGTCGAACTGAGAACAACCTTTGCAAATTGTTCAGTGAAACTTTTTAGTCGTAGAAAATCGTCACAATTAGGTACAGTCACTCGGTTAAATTTTGTTGTTGCTTAACTTCAATGTATTCCGCATGCTAATAATCCTGTAAAAACTATTGGTTTTGGTTATTCTCGTTTACTGTGTACGCGCCTTCGAAATTCCGCAACTTCACCATATTATAAGTATTCGATAAATAGCTTCCCCATAAAAAAAAATAATCGTACCCAGTCGGGCGGATCTCTATTTCACGGGCTTAAACGTCGTTAACTGAGTTTTCTTTGTATTTGAATGAAAAACAAAACTAAAATATTTTGGACATCGGTTTTCATGTTTATTTGATTTTTTCCGTACATAACACTGTAACCTACATCTAATACAATTATCCACCAGTGTTTAGTGTTGTAGCCTTCTTACGGTTAAATACATTTAAAATATCCATATCTTCTTAGGTAAAGTTTATTGTTCTTTTTGCTTATCCCTCGTGCTATTCCAAAACTTTTCGTTCCATTCATAGTTCTTCCCTCAAAACATCTTCCTCCACAATAACAGACGGATTATTGCAACGGTGTTGTTTGTTAAAATTGTTTGCTCCCTTTCTTTTGCTCAACATGGTATTTGTCTCACATGCTACAAGTTAGACGTCTAAAAACGTAAACCTTGAGTTGTTCGACAGTTAATGTTCTTTAAATTGAAAAAAAAAAAAAAATGATTCGTCGCAGTGAAACGTTTTTGCTAAAACGTTTCTCTATCTACACCATTAATAAAGTTACTTTAAGGTTGGAAAAATATCAAATAGCTAATATAATCGAAAATAAAACGTCGGTCAACTTAATTGTGTTAAATCTGGAGCTCGTGACCAGCAATTAAAGTTGGGAATTTAACACCATTTCTATTATCAAGTTGATGGAATTTTGAAACTTTGTGGTAATGATAATAAAGGCTTTTTTTTATTAGGTTTGTAAATTTGATGTGCTTACTTCGTATTTAGATGTATTATCTTAAACATTTGGAACATCACAGCTATCGAAAAGGCAATAAGTACTTATTTCAACTGAAACATGTTTATAAACAAAAAAAAATGTGCAAATGAATTGATGATTTTTTTTTCTGAATTTAAGTTCCATTTTTGAGTAATACTCCAAATGATAAATATTTAAAAAGTAAAAAGATCTTAGGCGGCATCCATAAATTACGTAACGCAAAAAATGCACTTTTTTGACCCCCTCCCCCCCGTATGTCACAAATCGTAACGCTTCGATATACCCCCCTATGAAAATTACGTAACACTGACAATTACTCCCCTCCCCCTTCCATCATGATTTTCGAAGGTAAAACAATATATAATAAATTTTTTTTAACGTTCTTTAATACGGAATTATTATCCATCCAAATCGCTTTTTAGTACTCATTGATGATAACTCTTTGATGAAATAAATGAATTGTCTTATTACGAGTTGCTCTGTGCTTGTTAACTGGTAATCTACCTTGTTAACTTTATTTTGTGCAAGCAGCATAACTTGAAATGCAAAATAAACTCCAATTAGTAATATTCGTCAGAATAATCAAAATAGCTGATCGGAATAATCAAAATCAATTGAGAAAAAATAGTAAAATTTCCGTCTCAGGATTGGATTGAGATCATGGGGGTAAATGTACCGAATATTCGGTTTCCCAACGGTCATTTCACGGATATCCAATACACGTTTAGTCTATCTTAGAATCTTTAAATAGGAATGGTTACAAACCAGTTTCAATCTTGTTAATGCTTACAAATTTTAAGGTGATTTTAGTTTGCTTATCATTTAGCAAAAATTGCATGATATCACAAAAGCTGAGATTAAGCTGAAATTTTTTAGGAAAAAATTCGTTACGTAACGATGAGCATACCTCCCCCCCTCCCCTATGTCACAATTCGTAACGCTAGAGCTTACTCCCTCCCCCCCCTAGGAGCGTTACGTAATTTATGGATGCCCCCTTATAGAATACTGAAATAACATTTCCTGCCATCGGTGTGTTTCATACAACGTCAATAGGATTTATAAGGTGCCATTTTTCTTCTGTTCATGAAATATTACTTTTTTCACCACTATTACTTGTTCCTAGTTGTCTATTTGGACTTGTGGACTTATATCTAAACAGTCATAGTAGAGAGAGATTAGATGTTTATTTTTCACAGTTTCCCTACTTTTTTCGTGCTTCGATTTTAATATTTACATAAGCGTTGTTATCCCGTTTATCTACATTTTTGTTTCCATCTATTCTCTGGAAGCGGGTTTGCGAATTTGTATTCCCTAAAAAATCGCTTTTATTTGGTTTAGACAATTTTCGAACATCCTAAAAATATCGTCATCTTTGTCGCTGAATAGCTATTGTTATGTTTTGATAAGACATCTTCTTTAGGATTGGTTTATTGTAGACTGTTTCTCTCCTTTTATAAGACTGGTAATGGTGATGATTCTGTAGAGAATTCACTTGACCGATTTTGGTTTTACAGGCATTCTATTTTGTTTAGTCTTTGCGCTGATAAACTTACATGTCATTTGTTGTGATTTGCATTTCATACTCAGATCATATTGTGGGATAATAAGTTGTCACATTTTATTTGTCGACAATGCTGGAAAAATTAGTTTATCAAACTATATAAAAAAACAATGGAATTGTGATGGAATGAAAAGATCAGTTTTAGTCAGCGTTATTATACATACCTCAAAAATGGAAATAAGAGATCGGAGTCAAAATAAAATAAAAGTTTTTCCTTAGCCTTGGACAAGATAATTGAAAATCCCTTATAAAAATGATAATTAAAACGCATCGTAAATCGACACAAATGCAAGGTGACCTGTTAAACTGGGCTAGTGTACCTTGTTTGATAAAAATCACTTTAAAATTGTTTGATTTGTGTCGTATTTTACTCTGAATTCATAGCGAAGTCCTCTAGAAAGGGGCCATTCAGTACAATAAAACATGTTGCCATTTCAAAACATTCTTGTTATTTTTTTTTTTTGGAAAAATCTCATGAAATTTTTCTGAATTGTACCTACTTTACATTAATTTTATTTGGGAACCCCCCGTTTGAAAGCGAGGGCGATGTAATGAATCATTTCGTTATGTCTTACTTTTCTTTCTTGAACACCACTTTTTTTTTAAAGTTATTTGGATAAGTATCAAAATGTTCATGTGTGCCACGTTTGGTCCTCAAACTCTTTTTAGTTTCATCATAAAAACCGAAGTTTTGTTAAGGATTTGTAAGGTTCCAATAGCTGTTAACCGTTTTCTGAAGAAAAAAAAACTACATGGTTATAACATAGATTTTCCTCAAGATATGTACACAGCTACCAAAATAAATTTCTTAGTTCTACTGGAAATTTAAAGAACGCTATAAAAATCTTTATGAAGCAATATCAAGTTATGTATTCTGCATTAAAATATCCATAAAACAGTTATTAGTCTAAAAGGTCCAACTACAGGGGATTCTGAAGAGAACATTACAAATATTTTTCACACGGCCAATAAAAACTCAAAATTTTTAAAACCATTTTTAAACTTCTATCTACATTCCTGTCATGCCTTATTTCAACACTAAATCCTGGTTAAACCCCTATTCAAGTAAATAAAATAAAATAAAATTTTCTTCTTCACTACACATTCTTTCTCTTCTCCAAAATCAATAAAACCTTAATACGACGAATTTTATTCGATTTCCTCCCGAAACCATCCACATAAGATATAGCAACAGCCTTAAACATCTGTTCTACTACCGGAAGGCCGATCGAAAAACAAACAATTAACAGCAACAGCCATACAATTCTGCGCCTCTTAAGCCAATTTGTCTAGTCCACCGAAAGGCCGATTCAGAATAATCAATTAGTGACAGCAGCTTTAAAAATCTATAATTTAAGAACGATGAGTTAACATTTAAATTTAAGTGCAAAGTTAAAGTTGGCTGTGAGGTTTCTTGTAAAACAATTAAAATGACACGACACACGTCCGGTTAGGTGCGCAAAAGGCAGACCTGTTCCATTAAGACAATTAGGTACAATATTTCGCCTGCGAAGTTCATTTGTCCTTTGTCGACTGGGATAAGACCTACTCATCGGAAGTCTGCTTACTGAACACTACACCAGTTTACATGATTTATACCGGTGGCTCCAGAGACTTCCAGTCCATTTTCATAATAGTTATTTGTCCATTAATCGATATCTCAGGAACTACGCTTCCCTTTTTATTGAAATTTTGCAGAGTGATTGTTGAAATATAAAGTTAGCATAGCTGAAGTTTTGGAGAAGTTCTATCGATGGGATCAAAAGTTACGCGAGGCACAATATTTAAGGCATGAACCACAAAATGCGATTTGTATATCATTTTGGACCAATGTTTCCATGGGGAAATCAAATTTTAAGTTCAACAACCATTGAATCTGTTTCAATCAAAACCTCAAAACAACATCGTGAGATTTTGATTTCAAAACACAATCATTGATGCAATTTTTTCTTTTCTTAATTGCTTTTGTCAGACATTTTTTGATTGAATTGTTAATGGCAAGGGGAATTGTTCTCATGATTCGTCCGAAATTCTATAGAAAGCGCATTTTGAGGTTCATGCTTGAAATATTGTACTTCGCGTAACTTTTCATCCCATCGGTAGAACTTTCCGAAAACTTCAGATATGTTAGCTTTATATTTCAACAATCACTCTGCAAATTTCAATGAAAAGCGTAGCGTAGTTTCTGAGATATTGCAGTTTGAATCATAAAAGTCCAAAAGTCCGATTTTCGTAGAATTACTGTATCTCAGGACACTTAAACTTCAGAAAGCTCAAATTTAGTCATATAATAGTGTGATAGTTGATCTATCTTACGCAGAAAATTTGATCAAAAAATATCATCAGAGTAACAAGTTATGGAAGTTCAAGGTTAAAGTGACAGTTCGCGTGCTTCCAATTTCTATACAATAATGAACGATACTGTATATGTGCAGTAATCGCTCGTTAATTGAAACATTTTTAAACGGATGTGATTGGAAATTGAAAATTTTCGGGGTTAAGGTAAGCCGAATTGGTTATTCTATAAATGATTTTTTTTTTATCAAAAGCGAAGTAAGCCATGACTTTTGGGCGATGCACGCTTTTTGTTTTCGTCCATAAATTTTTTTAATCATATTTAAGTAAAACTAATAACTTTAAATCTTAACAGCGGAAAATGATTTAAAAAGAGCCTGGCGGAAGTGCCCGGAGTAGTTTGTGCTTTGCTTCAGGATGCTGAAACCTGCTTGGGGGAGTATTTACAGAAGAAATCTAACGACAGTCGTTTCGGACCAGAGGAAGAAGTCTCTAGTAGAAAACAACTAAAGGTTATTTGGTGATATTTTATAATACACAGTGTAGTATATTAGTGTAGCAATTTTCAAATTATGTTGTAGATATATAAGTAATCCATATGAAGTGTTTTTTAGCGACCTCCACGATTCATTCCTCCACTTGTTCCAGAATCTTTTGCGTTATTTACCACATGGTTGGCCTGGCCGTAGTTATCCCTGAATTGCATGTTCTATGTAACAGAGATTACGTTGGAAAGAAAAATGAAGGACGCAAGTCTGACAGTTGGATGTCAACTGGATTGACGTCAAGAGTGATTGATTTGAGGTTTTATTGAATTTCTCAAACCTTGAGGTCTTAAAAGCTTCGTTTTGGTGCAAAACTCATCCATTTTTTTACAGAATTTTTAGTAACATTTTCATGAGTAAATTTGGACTTTTATGTTTGTAAATATGAGAAAATTGAATATTTTGTTCTGAAAAATTAATATCATTTTTGTTTCTTCTCTGAAACCGAATGTGCTAATTTTCGCTTTTAGGGCGTCTATCAAAAAGAAAATATTTCCAGTAACATCTGGGACAAACCATGCTGAAACAGCTGCCATACAATTTGAAATTGTTTATTTGATATCGTATTTGATTAGGGGTAGAATTGTAGCAAGATATCCTCAAAATAGTAGTTAAAATGGCCGATTTTTTTAATTCAGGAAAATTAGGGCAAATCTGAACAAAATACATATAGTTATTTTTTGAAACATACTCGAGGAAGCGAAAAAAACAAATGTTTCAAATTTTTCATTTTTATTTTCAGCAGCATTCAAATTGTATCTAAGGATAAAAAAATTGATGTTCATTTCAAATACAAACATTTTCAAATAAGAATTTTAGTTTTTTTATTTGATTTAGCAAATAATGTGTACGAACCCGGGCAAAATCCGGGACGTTTTCAACAATATGTAAGCATCTTGTACAGATTTGGCTTTGCTGTTTTTAATTTATCGGCAAGCCCAATTTATCCAAAAAATCTGGAATAAACGATAATAAAAGTAGAAAGTGATACTTTTCAACACTCTTCAGTACGATTTACATTTACGTTTGGATATTTTACAAATTATACAACATCAGTGGAAAATATTGACAAATCGGTTATTGTATGAATTTTGAAAATATTCGGTCTATTCGGCCGAATACTTAGCTCAACTATTCGGTGAGCCGAATATTCGTCTTAATGTTTTTTTGGTGCTATTCGGCGCCGAATATTCGGCCAATTCATCAATAACACCTGCGGACTATGAATCTGCATACGATTCAGCTTCATCCCATCATATCATCAGGCGTTCTACTAGCTCTCGCAGAGTGCCTCAAGGATTCCGAAACCGGTACAACTGGTCACTCTAGTATTAGTATAGCACTGGGTTCATCCAGCTGGCAGTTAAATGTCAACTGAATTGACGTCACGAGTGATTGACATGTATGTAATATTGAAAGTTTGTCATCTTGAATTCCGCAATTGAGGAGCGCACACGCGATACTTTTTTATTCTGTATAATATACGTGATTTGTTTTCGTAAATTTGAGGATAAAGCTGTTGCGCTTGGTGTTATATTTTCCCCAAAATAGGCCAATACATTCCAAATGCAAATTTGGGTTAAAGAAAAACCTTTGTAAAACCAGCTATTCTGTCATGATAAATCTTGATTGGTTTTTAAGTGTTATCCTTGTATAAGCTTTTGCTATATCGCTTGCTTCTAAACCAAAATATTGACGAATGATTTGAATTAGGGTTGAGCAACCTTTTTAAACAACAACAATTGGAATTGTCTTGTCAGCGGATCGCACTTAAAATAACACTTGTTACTACTTTGCGGAAATCAATTGATAATAATCATTAAAGAAGAGGAATTTAGAAATAAAACTTCATTTATAAAAAAAACAGGACATCTAAATTTTGGATGGAACAAATTAAAAAACGGAAAACTAAACGAATTTATTTGGTATTTATTTGAAATCTGAAAAGTTTAATAGGTTTTTTGTTGTTTTTTGATATGCCTTTTTAATGAAATTTATAGAAATAGTGTCACAGGAAACTGCCTTAAGTTTTTTGAGTCAAATAACGGAACAACAAATTAACCCCTCAGAGCCGAAGCCCTCAGTTCAAAAGGCCTTTTTTAAGAATATGTGCCTCAAAGTTTTTTTTTTACTCGTTTTCTATAAATTTTTCGAAAAAATGTAGTCTTCGTTATATAAAAAAAGTATAAGGTACACCGGGGCAAGTGCAAACTCGGGGTAAGTGCAAACATTCAACTTTTCTCTGTTACAAAAAAAGTAGAAAATATTTCTTCTTCTAGAAATTGCTGTTTAGACCCAAAAAAAAAACAATCTGACATAGATAAACTAAACTTTCTTTAAATTTTTCACTAAAAACACGGCACTGTTTGATCACACACGAATTCAAGTACGTACTAGACATGAACAGTGTGTTTTTGTTTTGCATATTTTGGCTACAAAAAAGGGCATTCAAATCCGCATTTTCGTTAATAGGTGAGTGTTTGAGACCGATATTCAAGTGAAAGCAGAAAATTTATGATAAATTTTAAGTACACCCCGAAAGTTGTGAAAATCATATTCGCTCTTGTTAACCCACACTGCGGGGCAAGTGCAAACGACACTACCGGGGTAAGTGCAAACGCACCTTTAAGCCATGTAACATCAGCCATTTCAGAAAATTCATCACCAAAATGGTTCAGCATTATATTAAAATGGTCAGAAGGGGTATCCAAAGTGTTGTATCTGAAGCGGATGTTCAAAGTTCCGTAATGCTTTAGTAAATGAAGGTCTTTTGTTTAAAACAACAGTCACCAAAAATCGAGTTCCAAAAAGTTATCAATATTGCAAGAAAACAGCAAATATATTAATAAAAGTTGATAAAACGTACCGGAACATGTATTCAAATGATTTTAGGAACGATACACTGACTCATCTGTGAATTAGTTTGGAAAAAGTATTGCGTTTGCCCCGTTTATGGGGGCAAGTGCAAATTTTGAAATTTTTTCACAAAAGCACCGTTACTTTTTACTAACATTTTTTTATTTTTCACTTTCAACGGGAATTTGTTGAGAACTATTTTAGTGATGCAACGAACGATAATTGATAATTTTTGAACATATACATATTTTTCTAGGACATGTGAAAGTTGAACTATGGAGAAAACCGTTTGCACTTGCCCCGGTGTACCTTAAAGAAAAAAATTGAAATTTTCACCAGACAAATTTTAACACATGGATAATCATTTGGCATTATCAAATCAAAATTTATGAATATTGCAGTGATACTGATTCGACTATTGTTTCGTTTTTCAAAAACTCAGAACAAAATTTCCGGCAACTTTAAGTCATGCCGATGAAAAATCTAAAATCGCTTACTAAAATGAGGAAAGCCTTATCCGTTAATTTTCAAAACAAATGTAGGACTTCTATATGGTTCAATTTTTGCCAGTATTTGAGAGTTAACAACACGTTTTTGCTCAATTTGATAGAATAATAAATTATTCAAAACTATACTATAATCTCCTGAGCACATTTATCTTGCAAGTACCAAAGTAAAGAAAAGTAGTAAGTCACTTTTCCACTAAACTGTGCTTATCTGTAGTTTTCTGGTTATGTTTTCGCTTTTGCTGATCTGCTTTAATGGAATTTTAATTTAAGAGAAGCTAAGTCAAGTTAAGTTAGGAAAATGTAATCTGATGATAAACAAAACTGCTGCAATATATCGATTTTGACCATATTTTTGCACTCGTCCCTGTAAAAACCACAATAGGTAAATGCTTAAATTGCTAGAAAAAAGTCCACCAATCCTAATGATTATAGGATGAATGAATTTGAAATGATTGGATAAGGCTATTCAAGAGTAGGTATGATCTTTATTCAGAACTGATGTCAAATCATTGAAAACTAATCCCATGTTCAGAGTTCTACTGTCTACTACTATTTTTTTTTCAATTGTTTATAGAAATTATTTTTGGAATATTACATTTCAATCAATTGGGAGTACCTAGTTCTGCAGAAAAAACGGAATTTATCTTTTGCTTATCCCCGTTTGATAAAAATAAGCAAATTTCTATAGAAAGAAATGTTTAAACCAAAAGCGACTTAACAGCAAGTTATCGGCTACTGAGCAAGTGACACAGTCATTCCAACATAAACAATTCCTAAGCAAGCCTTGAGTACAGATAAACGTTGGGTGTCTCGGAGTGACTGTCTCACCTCACGTGACTCGACAGAAGTTATGGTATTCATCAAAAAGAACAATTCTCTCTCCCCTATCCAACGCACTATTCAGGAAAAAAAATCGATCGAGAAGTCTAGAACATCTTTTGATTATTTTTTCCTAGGAACTTTCGAAACAACAGCATTGAATAGCAGCATCGAGCAAAACTTGTCGATATCAGCTGCCGGAAAAAGCAACTGCAACAGAAGTGTAATCACCATAAAAAATACCTTAAAAGTTCAACAAGTATCAAACCTCTGTTGATGTATTTGGAAAATATTTGCCCCCGTCACTATTGAATAAAAAAAAGATGAATTGATAGCTAAGAAAGAAGAAAAGGATAAAAATAGACTTAACCAAATAAAAAAAAAACAATTCGAAAAAATGTCTATGCAACGTACATAACTTCCCAACAATTATCCACAAAAAGTGACAAATATAAGACGCACGTTTAGTTTGTTTGGAACAGCCAATCAATATTTCATAGACACATGTTTAAACTCTCGCTCGGGCGTTCTCGTGACTCGGTTAACATCGTCAATAATATGTATGCAACATCGATACACAGATTCGTTTGTTGAATCCTTTTCCCATGGATTATTTTCTACCTTGTTTTTCTTTGTATACTATCCTCGCTTCATAGTATGGTCACTTTGAAGGGAACTTTACAAGACTGTTAATTCATTAAAATTGGTCGAATTTGAATCGTTCAAATACGCAGAAGAGATGCGATACTTGCTTTTTTTTTTCAACGAGTTGAATAACTGATTACAATGTCGGTGTAATTTTTTTTTATTCATTATAACAAATCGCTTTGATAAACCTATTCGTTATAATTCAAAACAGTCTTGAACTGAACTCAAATCTACAATAATCGAAATTAAAAAAAAATACCGCATGACTTTCAAATTTATCCAATAGCTCATCTCGAAAGTAAATTTGTCTACATGTGAGAATGACGGAACATTATTTTGCACATCTACATACATTCACCGAGGGATTTCCAAAGTACGTACTACAATCGATAGCCAACGCAACTGGTCGTTAATATGATTACAACATGATGCTGCATCCAATTCCAGAGAGCAGTTTTCGCGTCGAGTGTCCGTTTGTCCGACAACAGGTGGAATTGCCGTAAATTAATCGAAATCGTACCGGACTGCTTCCGATTAATTTAGCTACGTTTCCGATCATAATTCGTGCCACTCACGCTTTCCCCAGTGGCCGTGGCTATTTCCGGCGCGCTGTGGGCTGGTGTACGACTTCATGTTGTACCCGGGAATGATGTGAACCCGGACATCGGCCGTCGGACGGCATCCGTCGGCCCGTTGACGCCTGGACACGGCTACCGTCGTTTTGCAGCAGCAATAGTTGAACAGGCTGAGGTAAGCGCTCCGGAAGTGTCGATTGGTCGCACAGTAGATCACATTGTGGAAGCATGACTTGGACAGGCCGATCCAAGCCGTGTTGTAGAACACCCGATTTGGCACGCTCTTGGCCGTCCCGTACGCCAAGATGATGCAGAATGGCAACCAGAACAGCACAAACACCAGGAAGCTGTAGAAGTTGGTCCGCGCCAGAGACAGATCCCAGGTGTACGCAAGGTTCGGTTTAAAGTTCGGTAGACTCATGTTGCGCTTGACGTCCACGATGATGCGGATATGCGTCAGGAAGGCCAGCAGCAGTGGAAGCAGGATCATCAGCCCGATCCAGCCCGCCTCCAGCGGAATCATGTGGTTCGACTTCTTGTCGCAGTAATCGAAGTCGATGTCGTAAATGAACTGCAGTCCTGAACAGATACAGGTGAGAATCCAGATCAGCAACAGGATGACGGTCACGTTGGTCCGGTTAAACCAGCTGTGCTCGTTCTGAGCTTTGCACAGTCGCAGGTAATTTTCAATGGACATTATCTGGAAAAAGTGATTGAAATGTTACGATTAGGTGATGGGTAATGGAACAATAATTATCACATTCATTTTTATTTGCATTCGAATATATAGTTTTACATGTGTCATTCTTGCCGGTTACACATCATTCAACATTCAGCTTTGTGAGTCCAGTCATAATAAGTCGAAAATTGATCCTGAAAGTCGCCCTTATTTGGGATTACGTTTCTAGACTAACTCATGAAAAACTGACAATCATTTGCAGTTATTCATTAATCTGTTGTTGTTCTTTCATTCAGAAGATGGACATTACGTTTATTAAAATTAATTAAGTTATACCAGAGTCAGTATAGAATTTGTTTAATGAATAGAATTTAATGAGAAAATGTTTCGTAAATGGTTTGATTTACAACTTGTGTATTGCATCATAGCGCACGATAGGAGTTTCCCTGAGAATCATTTAGGAGCTCAGGAGTACAGGTTTTTTTTGGCCACATCATTTACCAAGGTGATCTCCATGCCACATTTCCTTTACCCCCAAAAGTCAACGTGAGATTTGTGGAGGGATGGTGTACAGCCAGTCACCGCAAAACAAATCATCACATGTGCTGAACTTCCCTTCCTCTATCGACTACACGGACTTGGCCGGCGTCGTTATTGGACCGTAGTTGATAGCAAGCTCATGCTCAAAATGTTTTGTAAATGTTTAAAGAATCTGGGTGAAGTTGATGAAAGATGTTGAAAAAAAAACGAACTGAAAAAACGCGAATTTACAAAAGTAAACTGAGAGGTGACGCTAACGTCGTTAATAGGCAGAGAGTTTCCTTAAATTTTAAGACCGCTTATGACTCAATAATATCCAAGTTAACACAGACACTGACAAACAAATGTACACGCAAAACAAAACAAACTGTAAAAAACCAAAATAGTTGAGACGATGGCCAGTCAATTGTAAGTTTAAATTAAAATTTAGATTTAATATGTAATTTTTAAACACAAAATATAATTTTAGTGTCCAGTGAAGAGGAGCGAATGGCGAATTTTATGTAATCAAAATGTAAATAAACAACATTCTTCTCGAAAAATTTATAGCTCTTAACACTAATCGTCAAAAGCGGGTCAAATGAAGTATTTTGAACTTTGAATGATGATTTCGCCACGTTACAAGGTTTCCAAATAATATAAACATTGTAAAAAATCGGTTGAGTAACCAGAGAGATTTGTCGAAAAAAGTTTTCTACCTCATTTGACCCACGGCGGTATAAATAAGGTCTGTATTCTAAAAAAAATGCATGCATGCAGCTTAAAAACGATCCGGACTATCGACTTATGAGAAGGTAGTGACTGCTAATCGCAATGAAATGCAAAACCTTTCGGCAAAAAAAGATCTCGAAAGCTGTATACGACATTGTTGACAAAGTTTGATTGCGTGGTAATGGACGATGAAACCCGCGCCAAGGCAGACTTCAGACAGCTTCCGGGATAAGAGTTTTACAAGTTTTACATAGTAATGAAAGAATTGAATACAATTTAAAAGAATCATTTTTTCAATTTTCAATCATATGTTTAAACGTCAAATCTATATATATATATATATATATATATATATATATATATATATATATATATATATATATATATATATATATATATATATATATATATATATATATATATATATATATATATATATATATATATATATATATATATATATATATATATATATATATATATATATATATATATATATATATATATATATATATATATATATATATATATATATATATATATATATATATATATATATATATATATATATATATATATATATATATATATATATATATATATATATATATATATATATATATATATATATATATATATATATATATATATATATATTTAAACTTCAAATATTTATGGCTTATAAATATTACTATGACTGGACCCACTTAAAGCCATTGTTTCCATTCAACAGTTAAATATCTTACCTTTATTGAATTCCAATCAATTTGTCGTACCACTAAACTTTCCGTACATTCCGATTTTTATACTACTCATGCATTCATCTATGACCATCTACTATAAATTAACTGGTTAGGTGCTTACTTAAATCTCATTCCACATACCTACTACCAAGCACAACAACATAGGAGAGTCAAAATTCTAATAGATACAGCCAGATAGACAAGGGGTGGCACTTTTGGTTTTAATTTAGGAGAGCTTAATATCGAGAGGTGGGGGGGAGGTTTCGGTAGAAACCGAGATATACTTACTGCTAGAGTCAGTATGCTAACCAAGAACGACCAAGCCGCTAGGAACCACTGAAATTTGCATACTTCGGTGTCCGAATTGTCGATGCCAGCGAGAAGCACTATCGTGGATGCTGGCATCACTACGCTAGTGATCAGTAAGTCGGCGAGCGCTATGTTCACTATGAATGCGTTACCTGTTGGCGGGAAGGATGGGCAGCATGGAATTCGTGAAACACGGTCGTTTAAGAGTGGGAAAACTTTGGTATTCATTATGACGTGTGTACACATAGTTCGCAACTGCCCAGCAAACATTTTTGTAGGTATATTTCTCAACAACTTTGTTATACGTGTCATATACAGTATAGAATGATCGTATGAAACACGAAAAAACAGCATTTACCTACCAAAGTGGAGGCAATATACATACAAATTTTCAACTTTTGGCTAAAGCGATAAGGGTATACGATTTCGACACCATATTCATACATACTGAAAGAATCAAAGAGAGCACAAGTTTTTTTCTCTCAATGCATGCGAACTGTTGCCAGCGACAATATTTGCTGCCTCTGTCATTGGGCAATTCTTGCAAATACACCATCTGATTTTTAGCAATCTAGTTGCACTGCTGGTCGCAAAGAGAACAACAAAGCTGTTATCTCTTTTGACCCACGCGGAGAAAAAAAAGGAACGAAATCGTCTTCAAAATCTGCAAACATGGCGGACTTTTTATCATATCTGACTTAAACTATTTAATACGACTTCGAGTAACGATTTTTACGACATTTCACTTGCGTTAGTTGGAATTAGGATTCGCAGTAACGTTTTTAATGACTTGAGTTATCATTTTTAATGCGATTTCATGTTTGCTGGGTGGTTTCCGGCGTGATTAAGGTTTTATTTTCGCTGGTTGACGTTTCTCGTGTGGGATATTTGCATTTTAATGTAAAAATATACCATGGACGTATGACTTGATCCAACATTTATTATAATAATAAACTTAAAATTTACAATAAAAGTGAAAAAGAAAAATGATGAAAAATGAGAAAAATATGGTTTAAAATTCTATTACTGATTCTTGAATCATGTGATTTCTGAAGCTGAATTTTGAATCTGAATTCTTGTTTTTAACAATGATTCGGAATTTTGAATTCAAATTCTGAATCTAAGTTCTGGATTTCGATTCTGTATTCGGAATCTCTATTTTGAGTTCTGAATTCTTAATATCTTGCTTTGCTATATGGACTCGAGGCTAAATACAGTTTGATAAGCTATTGATAAAAATCCATCAAGATTGATTTTTTTTAAAACTTCTTTCAAAAGAAATTCCAATTTCAAAAGTAATTTAATTGATAGAGAACTTGAATTTTGTACACTTTTAAAGTGGTCAGAATAAAATGCTTTTGATATTCTTACTTTTTTTTAACCTTTTTTTAAAATTAGACGAAGCTTAAGGAAATTTAAGTGGTCAATCCAATTGAAGGTCATAAGGCTCAGCCGAATGGAAGCTAGTCAGAATGGACGTTAGATCAAACAGATGCACTATGAGAGATCAGACGGACAAAAATCGAATAGTGATTGTCATCAATATTTTTTTTTAAATTTTTTTATGGAAAGTATACACTTTAAACTGAAAAAGTAGTTGGAACGTTGCGATCATCGTGAAGATCAAAGAAGAGCATATGCGTATGTTTTGCTACTGATGGGTAGAGATCCTAAGATGTCCGACTTTGGAAAAAACGTCCAGGAAGTCAAAAGGACTCGTGCACGTGGCAATGTCCTACTATTACAGAGATATGATAGAAGAAGCTATGGAGAACCAAGTATAGGTGTTGTTTGTTTATTTTATTTAACGACCGTTAACCGTTTAACAAAGTATAGGTCTAAAACCATAAAAATGGGCAGATGGTCATATAGGATGACTTTCGACTAGAAACGTCCGAAGTTTGCTTTGTGTTAGCTGCTTGAAAGCCAGACGGTGAGTTCAACAGACGAGAACGATGCCGATAGAGAAACTAGAGAAACGACTTGCGGTGAATATTTAAGATCCCTGGTCCGGACGGAATTTCTAAAGGAATACTGAAGATGATGGTACAGACCATTCCGGATACTTTCAGAATGTTGCTTCAAAAGTGTCTCGACGAGGGGTCTTCCTCCAACCTATGGACCACGGCAAAGTTGGTGTTATAACCGAAACCGGGAAAATCCCCATGGTACCCAGCATCGTATGGACTAGTTTGTCTGCTGGATACCCTCGGTAAACTACTGCAGGAGAAAATATTTAGCAGACTTACTATCTTCAGAGAAAGTGAACTGTTGGACAGAAAGTTCGGTTTGCGGAAAGGAAAATCCACAGGGGACGCCATCCGGATGTTGACAGAGTGACAGAGCTTTACAGGATACGAGTTTTTCAATACATTCTGCATTATAATAGGAAGATTCTTCGAAAATCAAGACTTGACTTACAAACCGAATTGAAACCGGGTAACGATCTACTGCTCTGTTTCACAGGTTTCTATACTTGGACCTGTGCAAAACAATATCGTCAGCCAGGTCAAGGTCGTTCAGTTGCTCCATTGTTGAAGGATTCCACGGCAAACCTCGGTTCGGTGCACAGTCGATCGAACCAGTCAGAATCTCATCTATTACGATGAGAAAAAGTAGCGGTGATAAGATACATCCTTGTCTCACTCCAGCAGTAACCGGGATTGGTTCGGACAAGACACCATCGTGCAAGACCTTGCACGAAAATGCCTCGTATTGTGCTTCGATGAGATGGACTAGATTCTCTGGGACCCCTCGTCGCCTTAGAGCCGCCCAGATGTTTTCATGGTTAAGTCGGTCAAATGCTTTTTCGAAATCAACGAAAACCAGCAGAAGAGAGTCCTGAAATTCGTTGATTTGTTCCAGTATGATTCGTAGCGTTGTGATGTGGTCCACACATGATCGTCCGGATCGGAATCCAGCTTGTTGCCGTCAGAGTGTAGCGTCAATTTTCTCCTGGATCCTGTTCAGGATCACTTTGCAGAGTACTTTGGGGGTTGTACAGATCAACGTTATGCCTCGCCAGTTACCGCACTCTGTCAGATCTCCTTTCTTCGGGACCTTTACGAGGAAACCCTGCATCCAGTCGGCCGGGAATGTTGCAGTATCCCAGATGTCAGCGAAAAGACGGTGCAACATTTGTGCTGACAGGGCACTCAACAATCGAGGAGGTAAAAGTTGGAAGGAGTTGAGCTTTAGATATTTCACAATAAAACCAAGGTTCTGCTCGTAATCAACAAAAAAATTGTTCCGTACATGGATATTACTGTTAGAGTACAGACGGAATCATCGAAACAGCAGCTGAAATACCTCGGAGTCGGAGTAATGGTCGACAACCGCTCGGGTTTTGTACTGTTCTGAGAATGCATCGAAAGTCATTGAGAGAGATGTCTCCTTGCGAGCGTAACACTGTCGAAACTACGATACGGAGAAGCGAACTGGAACTAGTTAAATGCTCAAGTGGCAAGAGCAAAGGGACGCGTCGAACAACGCAAGATTGATGAATAGGCTTACGGGTGGTAACTAAAATTTTGGATTTTTTTCGAGGCCCCGATACTCAAACATAAACGAGCTCAGAGAAAAATGATAGTATGTGTGTTATCTTTTCTTTTCCTCTTGTCGCCAGTATTTTTTGTTTTGTTTATGTTTGCCGACGAAACAAGAAGCGTTTCGCGAGCGCGTTGTACAGTTCTACGAACTGTAGAAAAATTTCGCCAAAAAGTATACAGTACAACATTTTAAAAGTAAAAATATGGCGGCTTCCACTGTTTACTATATCCTAAAATCCCCAACAACAAGGGTAACGGACTTATTTTGGATCAGAGGACCAATTTTGGACCACTTTTTTTTAGCTCTCTTAGAAAGCAAATAATCATGAAATTTTTTAGCAATTATTGTTGAAGCCCGGGCATTTAATGTAATGTACTAATTTTTTTCATGATTATTTGCCTTCTAAGAGAGCAAGACAAGGTGGTCCAAAATTGGTCCACTGGTCCAAAATAAGTCCGTTACCCTATTCGCAAGCAAGGTAGTATTAGACTAGCAAAAATTATGGACGCAAAAGGACTTCGTTCTCTTTCTCGTACCTTCAAAAATAAGGATTCACTGAGCCATCCCCGCCAAAAAGTTATTTTTTTCTCACCAGTACATTGCACAGTGGTGCAGAACATCAATCTAGCTGTACGAAGTTAATAGTGCCCAGGGATGAAAAGATAGACATTTGATGTCTTCAGCAACATTATTCAGTTTTACAAGGAGCATATTCCAGTATCAAAATTTTTGCCGAGGGGTCCACCGATAGCGAGATAAAAATGCTAACTTTTTTGTTTTTCAAATTAGGGCTTTGATGTCTTCAACAAAGTTGTTTATCTGATCAAAATACATAAGTTTGTTGAATAAGTCAAAGTCCTGTCATATCACCTTCAGGAGTTACAGTCAAAGTAAAAAAAATCTCTTGAAAAAAACAGTTTTTTGAACCTGACACGTTGTAGATTGGATAAAATGGTTCGCTGTCTTTGAATCAAAGTTGTAACAAGCCACGATCTACAATTGTCTCATACATTATGATGGGTTTAGAAGTTGCTGAAGCTCTATAGAAAGCATTTAGTGTATTTTATTGGCAATTTTGGAAGGCTCGTCCATCGAAAAGTGCACATTTTCGCAACACCCCGTTTTTTGTGATTATTTTTTATGATAAGCGGAACCGTTTCCATTTGAAATGAGCGCGGAAATCGGTGAAACTAGTAGAGATTTGAATGATTGAAAATACACATTTTATGTAAAAATTACCTATTTTACTTATAGAAAAAACGTTAAAACATTTAATTGATTAATAAAATGTTGCTTTTTTCTTTGATATATTTTGTTTTATTAAAAGGCATTTAAATTCGATTAAAACTTATGACTCAACGAAAAGACAAAAGCGAATTGCTTGTAGGATTGGTAACTTGCATACAGTTACTTGGAACCAGTTGAAGCAGTTATATTGGAATGGCAAAATTCTATTATTCAAATACTAATTTAGTGCTCTACCAAATTTAACAGATAAGTTCCATTCATTTTTTTGGGGTTGAAATGATTTGAAAAATCGAATTTAAATGTCTTTTAATAAAACAAAATATATAAAAGAAAACTGCAACACTTTATTAATAAATTAAATGTTTTAACGTTTTTTCTATAAGTAAAATAGGTAATTTTTACATAAAATGTGTATTTTCAATCATTCAAATCTCTACTAGTTCCACCGATTTCCGCGCTCATTTCAAATGGAAACGGTTCCGCTTATCATCAAAAATAATCACAAAAAACGGGGTGCTGCGAAAATGTGCACTTTTCGATGAACGAGCCTTCCAAAACTGCAAATAAAATACACTAAATGCTTTCTATAGAGCTCCAGCAACTTCTAAACCCATCATAATGTATGAGACAATTGTAGATCGTGGCTTGTTACAACTTTGATTCAAAGACAGCGAACCATTTTATCCAATCTACAACATGTCAGGTTCAAAAAACTGTTTTTTCAAGAGTTTTTTTTTACTTTGACTGTAACTCCTGAGAGTGATGTGACAGGACTTTGACTTACTCAACAAACTTATGTATTTTGATCAGATAAACAACTTTGTCGAAGACATCAAAGCCCTAATTTGAAAAACAAAAAAGTTAGCATTTTTATCTCGCTATCGGTGGACCCCTCGGCAAAAATTTTGATACTGGAATATGCTCCTTGTAAAACTGAATAATGTTGCTCAAGACATCAAATGTCTATCTTTTCATCCCTGGGCGCTATTAATTTCGTACAGCTAGATTGATGTTCTGCACCACTGTGCATTGGCAAGACATTGAAAAAAGTTGGAATTAAGTACCGAAAGAAGACAATAACCCCAGAACACACTGAGGATCAGATTTCGACTAATCCGATTTCCGAAATATTATGTTTTGATGAACGAAAGTTACTTCCCTTTTTCGAAGACGCACATCCCCGGAAACGAACGATACTATTCCAAGGATAGTTCTACTACATCTTTAAATACATCATTAAATTCAACTTCAAACATAAGTTTGAACATTAAGTGATGCTGATCATCGCCATTCCTGAGAGAGGTTTTTCTGAGCCATGGTTCAAGCAGTTTGGTTTGGCTAACAATCAAGATGTGTGTCAGAATGAATGTTTGAGGAAAATTTTGATGCCGTTTTTACACAAACATCATGCAGTTGGACAATACGTGCTTTGGCCGGATAAAGCGTCATTGCATTTTGCCAAAAAAAAAAACACAATCCTTCCTGAATACCCATTCGATCCCATTTGCACCCAAGAACCACAATCGAAGATTTTTTCAGAACTTTGAGCTCATTGGTGTACAAAAATAATTGGAGACCAAAAACTGCAAATAATTGATTGGTAGAATCAAGAGATGTATTCACAAAGTTGACATGAAGGTCGTACAACGCTCCTGTTCCGATATCAAAAGGAAGCTTTTTTTGTATGAGAAGATCCACTGCGACCAACTTTTTGTGATCTTTTGTGGAATAACCCAATTTATTAATTGTCTGCTTACGCAATACTGTCACCATTGATAAAGATGACAGTTGTAGTCGAAATCGAGACATTGTTCTAGTTTGGGATGGTATTTCTTATGAATCCCACCACATTACTGAGTTTGCCTATTTTATGTAAGTGGTAGTTGCATGGACAGTAGACTGAGTCGATTTGGGGTCATTTTCGAATTTCTCAAACCCTGGGGTCTCAAAAGCTTCGTTTTGGTCCAAAACTCATCCATGATTTTTTGCGGAATTTTTAAGTAACGTTTACATGAGTAAATTTGGACTTTTAGGTTTGTATGGGAAAATTGAATATTTTGTACTGAAAAATCAACATCATTTTTGTATCTTCTGTGCAACCGAGCTAGCTGGTGGTTTTTGTGCCAATTTATAAAATTCCTAAAGGAAATTTTCCGCTGAACAACTTTGTCGAAGACCGTCAATTCGTATCTTATTAGACAAAAAAGTTATTAGCTGTTCAACAGAGGTATGTCTTTTGGCATTGATAAACAATAAATTCAATAGACACCACTGTTGTGTGCCGTGCGAGGTATTGCATGACTACTTTTCATGCAATACTTCGCGGGGCACAAGCAGTGGTGTCAATTGAATTTGTTGTTTATCAATGCCAAAAGACATACTCCTGTTAAACAGCTAATAACTTTTTTGTCTAATAAGATACGAATTTTTGGTCTTCGACAAAGTTGTTCAGTGGAAAATTTCCTGTAAGAAATTTATAAATTGGCACAAAAACCATTAGCAGGCTCGGTTCTACAGAAGAAACAAAAATGATGTTGATTTTTCAGTACAAAATATTCATTTTTCCCATACAAACCTAAAAGTCCAAATTTACTCATGTACACATTACTTAAAAATTCTGCAAAAAATCATGGATGAGTTTTGGACCAAAACGAAGCTTTTGAGACCCCAGGGTTTGAGAAATTCGAAAATGACCCCAAATCGACTCAGTCTAATGGACAGTGCTCTGTGAAAAGGTCTGTAATTGTTTTTAGATCCCTTTTCGATAGACTTAGAAGTTCACAAGTTTTCTTGGAATCGGGCTTTATGAATATTTTAGATTGTCTAGCACCGATGGCTACAGGCCATTTGAATTTGATCCTATTGTGTTCTCCCATTTTTTTTAATTCACTTGTTAGAGCACAAGTTGATACTTCACGGAAAGGTTCAGGGCCAGTCATGCGTCTTTCAGATCCTTTCCTAGGGAATGCATCTGCTTTTTCGTTTCCTTCTATACCACAGTGGCCTGGAACCCAGTATAGGTTCACTTGATTTTGGATTGATAATTGATTCAAAGCATTAGTACAATCCCACACTAGCTTTGAATTGCACATTGGGGCTTTCAGAGCCCGTATTGCTGCTTGATTGTCTAAGTATATGCAAATATTAGCGTGTACATTCTCTTGAAACATATTTCCACTTAACAATATATCGCATAGACTTCTGTTTGAAAAACTGTGGGCCAGCCTCCCACTGGAATCGAGATGGTTACCCCTGGGCCCTGGGCCATGGGCCTGGGCACCAGCATTATTATTCATTTTTAAGCCATAAGGGAAGAAATTTATCTTTTCTATCCTATTTGTAGGGCCACCCTGTGCCCATATAGATCGATCCGTAGCAATAACTTTGAAACTAGTATAAAAATTTGGTTTAGTAATCATCCAGTCTTGAACGGATGCAACTAACTCGTTCATGTTGAACCTATTCGGAATTTTTAGGTGCCCTTTAAGCTCCAAATTTTGTAATAGATCAGTTCGTTTTAATCTTAAAGCTGCTTTTTCTGCCTCCAACTGCACGTACTCATGTAGAGGCAAAAAATTCAAGATTGTGTCCAGCGCCGACGATGGAGTTTTCTTTGATGCTCCAGTTATTGGAAGACATGCTACTCTTTGTAATTTACATAGTTTTTCCGTGTTCTTTCCTGTAATATTTTGGGCCACCAGACAAGCGCTGCATAGGATAATCTGGGTCTCGATATTGCTTCGGAGAACGGCCGATTATGGACCGTTTTCAATATTTTTTTCATCAATGGCAAATGTACCTTTAATTCCAATGACTCAAATCTTCTTCAAGTACACTTGACTTTTTTCACAGCTTGAAAAAGAAATTCCAAAATTTTAGTTGCCACCCGTTAGCAATACCCACAAATGCTACACGAAAGAATGTGTAGGGGAAAACTGTACAAGACGCACCAGTTAAGCATAATCGCTATTTACAGCGATACCCATCATCTATGAACCAAATTGAAAGTTCACGACGATTCAGGGATCACATTTACATCTTATTAAATAGAAAAAATATGTTAAAAACACGATTTTGGTTATATTTTTGTGAAAATCTTAAACAGCCAGAAAACAAGCCGCGGGGTAGAACGCCAAAACTAGTGGACAGAACGCACCATACCGAATGGGTGGTGAGAAATGGTATACTGATTATACGGAATAAAGTTATTGAAACATCAAATTTTTTATTACATGTTCATCGTATTGTGGCAAACTAACTATACTTTGGAAAAAATCATTTATTATTGCTCAATTTAGCGAAAATTTTGCTATTCAAAATTCAATTTTTTATATCCTTATAGGTAAAACGCCTTCAGGTAGGCAACGAATTTATATTTCTCGACTGATATCGCGGCAAACATGGCGGCCGATAATTTTTTCGAGTCAAATATTGGTGCACCTTTTTAACTCAAACAAAGACGAAATTTGTTATGATTATGCATTCTTGTCGTAATTTGGGAGTCAGCAAATAAAAAGAAAGACATTTTGTTTTGACATTTGGTTTTTCTCCAAAGTTAACAGCATTCAAAATTTGAGCCTGAAACACGTGGTTTTGCGGGCATTCTGCCCCAATTTTGATATGATTAATTTCAGTTAAAATTTGTGGGAAGTTAGTGAAATATAGAAAAAATATTAATAGTCATTCGAAAGTGCATACGAGTGTTATTACGAAAAGCTGCAGTTGGATCAGATAGCTCACACTGGTTTACTATAAAACCTTATATGTTAACCATAAAAAATAACAAGTTTTAAGTCGAATCCAATTATCCTTCTGTTTTTAAGAATTAAAGTCGTTTTTGTGAACTTTTCATCTAAAAAAAGATCAAAAAGCTCGTTTGCTACATTAAAAATGAAGAAAACCACCATTCGGAGCCAAAGGTTAGTGTATTTTTGAGAAAGAATGGCATGGGCCATTTTACCTCGCTGGTGCGTCTTGTACAGTTCTCTCCTAGTAATTTTTTCGAGTGCAGTCTTCAGTAACTACCATTTTTATGATTAACTTTATATAGCCATACTTTAGCCATGTAACTAAAGGTTGCCAGAATTTTTTCAGCAAGTATCCGGGTCGGACAAACCGGGCAATTTTATATAAAAACCTGACAAAATCCAGGCATGCGATTTCAAAAGTGACGCAATCTGGGCAAATTTTCTCAATAGCCAGAAATTACTCAACAAAAATCAAGAGAAAAAAATTAATTTTTTTTTTCTTCAAAACTTATCTACAGATTTTGAAACGTATTTAGGGCTTCCAAAAAGACTTTCATGATTATTTTTACAAAACTTGCTCAAAAAAAAAATCGATTTAGAGGCGTTGTCATTTTTTTTGTTTGATTCGCCAAATGAAGGGAATAAATCTGGGTTAAAATCCGGGCATTTTTCAATGAAATCTTGGCAACCGGGCTGGGCCGGACTGTTCCCAAATTTTGTATTAAACATTCCGGCAAACCCGGATAAAACCGGGAAATCTGGCAACCTTAATGTAACTCCATAGAACTTATTATTTGTTGGAATAAGTTTTTCTTGTTCTTCGCTGAAAGCGATTTTTCTTCACTACGAAAAAATCTTTTTCTAGTTATTGAAATAGTAATGAAAAGAAAGAGAAAAAAAACCAAAATCTTTGCAATGTGGAACGTAACTTTAAAAAAATAATCCTTTTTCCAGTATTGCTGCTCCGTTTTCTGAGACTGTATTTGTATACCTAGTATTGGGTATATAAAATGTGGGAACATATGGGAAAACTTTCGGCTCACCGACACGTGTGTTAACGAAATACTAGTTGGTTGAAAAGAAAAAATGAACGATAGTTGTGAAAGGAAGAAAATATCCGAAATCTCTATTGAAGCTCTAGCGCTGGTATCTATAGATAGGTAGGTAAAGTTTTTGCACTAAAAAGATAGGAAGGAAGTTCGTATTAAAAGAGAAAAGTTGTCTCTACGGTTTCTACTATAGTGGCTGCAATTGCGAAATGAAATTGGTAGCTGATGTTATTGGGATTATCATTAGGTAGTATCAAAAATCGAAAATAAAGTAAGTACTAACGGGTGCCGTTTGGGTTTAACGGGGCAACAAAACTAGTTAGACTCTTATGAAATCTTCAAAACTCGAGACAGAAATAGTTAGAGATTAGAGCAAAAAGTTGAAGCTTTGAATACTAAACGCTTTCCTATATGTAAAGAAAAGGGGAAACTTGAGTTGGGAAAAAACTCGCATCAATGTGTACTGAAAGATTAAAAAACGAACTGTTCACGCATTGAAGCAAAAGTTCTCTAGTGATTATTGAAAACGGAAGGAAAAAAAAACTGCTACTTGTGTGTTTGTGAGAGTTCGAGCAAATGATGGCCATACCTGCTTTTTTGAGATGGTCTTCGATCATTACCGAAGATATCATGAAGACATTACCGACACTGCCGATCACGGACAGGCTGGCCATGAGCAGCAACCTGGCCAACCGGGGCCATTCCGTGGACAGCGTTACCGGTGATACGTCCTGCTCTTGATGTTTCCCTCCACCGGAAGTGCCGCCACCATGCTTGGACATTAACGCTAATGGAGTTATCGAAGATGGTAGCGTTAAATTGGTGCCATTCTGGTCGACACTAGCACTGTTGCTTCCGCCTCCGCCTTTATGGGCAACGTAATTGGAGACACTTGTTGCTGCCCCGGCATGGCTGTTGCCATCGCCATTCCCGCATCCTGGCCTCGATGCTCCCAGACCAGTTCCACTAACTACAACGCCTCCTTCAGCCACGATTTCTCCGATGGCCACTAGGCCAAGGATACAGACGACCGTCGTGAGAGTCCTTTTCGTTAGCATACTTTTGGTCCTTATTCTAATTTGTTATAGAGGAATACGAGCCCTTAGACTGGCGTTTGTAGATTGAGGAAGGACCGAGACAGACGGAAAAGGAGGCAGACCCAGACAAGAAAAACAGAAGAAGAGGGAGAGAATAAAAACACCGGTTAACCAGTTGGCTGATGGTCTGGTCCGGTCTGGTCTCGATGTCCGACTGTCACTAGGACTAATGTTGATGGCGACGACGATGAAAAGATGCGACGAGAAAAAATGGTGCCCATCGAGGGAAATGGACCGTTGCTAATTTTTCTTGTTGCTCCTGCTCCTTCTAGAGCGTGGGGATCGTTGCCTGTTGATTGCTGCCGGACGGATGGAAGGAAAACGACGTTCTGTGTTTGGCGCCGCCGCCAGGGGAACTCTGAAAAAGATAGAGCGAGAGAAAAAAAAGCAAGAAAGTGATGTTAATTTCATTACACACCAAACACTGAATCTGATTAGGATCTTTGCTTGAGTGGAACGGAACGACTGAAGTTGTTTTTCCTATCATAAACTGGTCAAATGGGGTTCTGGATGGTGCAACTGATTGCCAGGTACCAGGTACTCGTACCTGTAATTTTCATGAATGATATCTTGATTCTGTGTTGTGAATACGCTATAAGTACTGCAAGGTTTTATGTTTTAAAAAAGCTGAATCATTATTCATCATTAATCATTATCATCAGAAGTTTTTTTTAACAATTTTAACGTGATTTTTATTGCTAAGAACATTATTTCAAACTAAATTTGAGTGTTTTTTTTAATGTGTCTGTGGATCGGTATTAATAAACTAACTTGGTCTAAATCTCTAGAGATTTTAATCTCTGGAGCCACCATTTTCACATGTGTTATCATTTCCTTTCATAGTAGTTATTTTTCATAACCATTTATCATCAAATAATTTGTTTTTCAATGTTGTTTGGTTGTTACCATGTTCTCGAATGTAATGAAAATATTTAAAAAAAATAGAAGGAATAGAAGAACTTAATTTATTAACTTTGAGTTACTGTAGAATAAAGTGAATCGGTACAATTTTTGCACCAATTCCGTAATATTTCTGTCAAATGCTACTCTTTTAGCACCCTTTTTGCTTTAGATGTTGTATATTGTTGTTTTGAACCAAACTTAATCAATAAAAAAAATTAAACATAAATGAAACTGAAAAGGGAAAGTTTCTTATTTGCTGAAAAATTCATGTACTTAGAAACTGTTCAACAATGAAAATGCGTTTGTTTTAGCTTCTATAATTTAAAACGCAAATCAGTGCATAGTTTTTCGCTTTGCAGATATATTTTGATTTTCCCAATTACCTTTTTTTATTACCCACACTTGTGTGTATTCGAAGGAATGTTGATGGTGGTGTCTAACTCCAGGGGCAAAAAAACTTAGACTCCCTGCTAAATTTGCAGGCAAGTACATTTTTCGTGTTCGAACCTTCCCATTGCGTGATGAAATTTCCGATTCCAGCCACGCCGACCTACATCATCTGGACTTTCATGAGCATCCTCAATTCCTCGCTTCTTCACGGGCTTCTTCACCGGGACGCAACGAGCCAGGCTTTACGGAGACCTCGGAGCCCTTCGACTCAGTCGCGCTGATTTCAGCCAGCGGCATCAGTCGTCCCGGCCCTGAGTTCGATTGCGGCGATGAGGTTCTCCAGCCTGCACTGACAGGCAAGTATTCAACTTTCGTCGACCTTCCCCTCCGTGATGGATTTTTCCGTTCCAGTGAACGACGATCCGGTGTCGATCTGGGTACTCGAAAGCTCTTCGTTGGGGTTTTATACCTACCTCCTGATCGAGCCAAAAGCGCGGTCTTCGTAGAGTCGTTTTCCCGCGGCCTTTCCCGGTTGTGTTCCCTTACTGTTCCCGAGGACGACATTCTTATTATTGGCGACTTCAACCTGCCCGGACTTAAATGGTGTTTCTCCCAGTGCGGTTTTTTGTTTGCTGATCCAGCGAGATCTTCATTTTCTACGCCCTCTAGTTTGATCCTCGACTCACTCAGCACAGCAACTCTCCGACAAATTAACAGCGTCTAGAATGAGAATGCTCGCTTGCTCGATCTCTGTTTTGTTAACGACGGATCCCAATTGGCTACGATTGAACTGGCACCTGCGCCTCTGGTTAAGCTTGTTCCTCACCACCCGGAACTGCTGCTTTCGCTAGAAATCTCTGAAGTTGTGACTCCTATCAAGAAGCCGGCATCCTTTTTTCTCGATTTCAAGAACGCCGATTTTGTTACTACTTCACAAACGCTTGACGCCATCGACTGGAATTCTGAGCTCGAATCTTCCGATCCAAACGCCGCACACAGGAGTAAATGCACCTAATAAGCGATCAAAATTATTTGCGGACAAACGATAAACGATAGACATTTGATGTCTTCGCAACATTTTTATATTTTTTGATGATCTATCAAATTCTTGAAAGAAAAAAGTGATTTTTCCACCTGGAAGGGAAATAAAAAAATATTTCTAGAAATAATTAGTTTAGAGACTTGATGCCTTCACAAAAGTTGTAGATCTTATTATTTTAAGCAATTTGGTTGAAGACATCATTAAGATCGTATGAAAATTATAAAAGTTACGAGCATTTTAAAAATAACGAGAATTTTAACAAGTAATTTTTAGTTTTTATTTAATATCTTTTTTTAGTATACAATTTACAAACTTGGTATATTTGAGAAAGTTGTTCAAATTGTTAAAACACACAATTTTGTAGAACATTTTAAATACATATTTCAACTAAGAAAGGAGATATACTACAAAATATTCAAAATAATGCCATTTTTCAGTAAGTTATAACCAAGGCCGGATTAAGGGGGGGGCAAACGGGGGCAATTGCCCCGGGCCCCCCGTTTTTGGAAAAAAGGGCCGAAATTCTTTCTTTTAAGGATTGAATGAAGATTTACGTAATTAATTACGTATTTAAAAATGTATTAAAATAAATAATTCGTCATTGTTGTTTTATTTAATTAAAACGATATAGAATTAAACTAACAAGTTACATCTTTTAACATGGATTCAACAACATTCATTCATAACATAAAATTATTTTTCCATCGATGGTTCACAACTTCGATTGAGGTATGGTCACGTATGATGCTGTACTCTCCCGGCCTGGGGATCCTACAACTTGACATGAATAATTTCTAATCCGGTTCCTTTGGAGGGCTACTGGTTAATTGCTCGTAATAAAACATACTTCTTGAGCTACTGCAGTCAAACCGTGATTCGGGAAATATAAAAATTGAATTTCAATCCACCATTTGCCGAGGGTCAAGTTCCGGATCTTGCTCCAGATCGTCCCACTTACTCCGGAAGATGAAATCGCATGCCTAGATGACCATGGGGAATGACCTGGGAAAATAGAAACATTTTTTTTTAGAAGAATCAAAACAGTTAAAAACAAATTTTGCAAAATTTATATCATCCCGCTTTTTAATCGCGAAATTTCCTGAAGACATCCAATAGTATATGAAAAAACTCACCTTTTCTCCTGCTTTTCTTCTTTAAACCGGGATCCTATATCCGGATCTTCCTTGTTCCCATCGGTTGGTATATTCGGCACATTTTTCCACTGCACCATTTAAGTTGAAAATCCGACGATCACGGCGCATTTCTTATTAGTGAATTGCAAGAGAATAACGAAGCATTGTTTTGACGAAAATTACCTGACCCGAATGAAAAAAACAATGGCGGACGCGGAACGAAAAATGTTAATCATCATTGAAATTTTAACCATTATTTTGTGTTTCCACAAAAACTTTGAACATGCTTAAAATTTAACATTTTTTTCTGGTTCAAAAATAACAATTTTCGACGTTTTGAAAAGAAAACCATAAAATGGTTCAAAAAAACTCGAAAATGGTTATAAAAAAACGAGCGTGAATGTTTATGTCAAGACGATGGTAGCGCTCCATGAGCT